>NC_139996.1:13791117-13963935 GCF_964263955.1 Coregonus lavaretus
GGTTTCCTAATGACATAGGTGTTTTCAGTGTGTACTGTCAGTGGTCTGAAAAGGTTGTTCCACACGCTGCATGTCTTCGCATGGGAAAAATAACTTAGAGTCGTTGACAGACGGTTAGATGTCACTCTTTCTATGTGTACTGTGAGACGTACTACATCGTAACCTGTTCCCACACCTACTAGTGCCTTCAATATCTGAGGTTGTTAATGTTACTTCTGGCGTATATAGATAAATATATAATGTACTGGATTGCAGCACTTGAATATCTGATTATTTTCACTCAGATATGCTTTTGCCTATCAGATAATCAAATAAGTCATTCTTATTTGGGCTCATTGTATTTTGGGGGTAGTTAAAGATTCACTATGCAGAAATCGCTCTGCCATTTCCTGATTGCAAAAATTCTAATAGTTTGCCTAATTTCAGTTTGCGACAAAACAAGCAAGTATAGTGTAGATAATCATTGTACCATCTAAACCGCTGTGAAATATATTTTCCATAACCAAAAATATTGTATTTTTAGCTGTTTGAAGCTGGTGTACAAAAAACAAAACTTAAGAACGGGAAGCATAGAAATAGCACACACAGAACATAGCTACTGATTTCTTAGACTTGCTTTCAATGAGAATGACAGATCTATAACACATTTCTATATATGTGAATTTGGTCAGGTAGCCCAAAAAGTTACATATTACAGCTTTAAGCTTATTTTATGCTTTTCTGAGGCAAATGTTTATTTGGTTTTGGACTTTTCCTGAATGAACTAATGTACAAACAAAAGTTGAATGATTTAATATTTGATCATCAATTTCTAGTCACTAAGTACTTAATTACTAACAGTATTGACACTGTTTATTGGAACTGCAATACAATCTAGATATAGCCGCTGGGTTGCTGTGTTATTGTATGTACAGCCTGTTTCTTAGTGGAATACCGGTGCGGGGCATGACATTGACTAGAAACAAACATGCAAATAGTTGGTTGATTCTTTGTATGATCTCATATCTTCAGAAAAACTATAGTGTTTGATATACCGTCTATGAACTTTCTGTATCATTGCTGGACTATGTAGTGCTTGACAAGGTGTATTGGTTAAGTGCAATTTCCGCATTAGACAACTTTTACTTTATTGTATTGTTCCATTTGTTGAGGTTTGTTAATGTCAACTGCTTATTTTATACATTCTGTCAGGGAGGAAATATATTTTGTGTGAATTGTTTGTAATTGCTAGCGTGTGCATTAGATTTTTGTATTTTCTTACTTTCAAATGAAAAGGCTTTTTCAGCACCAAAGACTGTAATTCATCCTAAGCAAGGTAGCTACTCTTTCTTTTCCGATTGTCTTCAAGTATACTGTAGTCATGAAGATGGAATATATTAAGAAAATATATATTTAAAATAGGTTTATTTTAAGCATTTTGGGCAAGTTATATCATATCTTGAATGCATCATAGATAAGCTGCTATGTACTGATTGCCACTTCAAAATAGCTGTGAATTTAGGGGATTAATTTAGTTCTTACTCTGCATTCTTACTTTTGTATAGTTCTAATTACCATATATTGGAAGTGGGTTTTATTTGAGTATAGAGTATACTGAATGGCATTAAGACTTGTTAGTGCCTCAGTATATTTGCTTTGATGTTTGAAGTGTGATTGGAACTACTGTATTGCAAGTAATAGAATTAAGTGTTTTTATTTTTTGTTTTGTTTGTGTGCATATAGCATCAGTATTTTATCTTTTTAATTATAGGTTGGGTTCATTGCATACAGTAATTGTGTTGTCGATTTTAGTTATTGGTCTGTTAACATCCTGAAAAGCCTAAAGATTATTCACATTATTGATAGAAATTTCTATATTACCATACAGATGTATTTACTGCAACACCTCTATTTGGTCCTCATCTTTACATTGGGCTATAGAGACGCCTTCACACATGTAATATTTGTTATGAAACACATCAGTAAGCACTTGTTAAACTTTCAATAAGCTCATCAGGTTCGGGTTGGGGCAAAATCCCACACAGTTCATGAAATTGCCATGGTCTATAAACTGTTTGACTATATGATTTTTCTAGCCATCTATTTTAAGCCTATGAACATTTTCTGAACCCACTTTTTGTATCTAAAGTGGATTGTGACAGATTTTCTACTGATTATTCTTACCTATTCATAATGTATCGATTGAGGCATATGGGTGTGATTTTTATTTTTTTCTGTCATAACTAATTAATCCAAACAAGGGCAACTGTCAAATGATGACAGATTGTATTTTCCCCTTTCAAATCTTGCTAGCCCTTTTGTAGTCTTTCATTACATTGTGGGCCGCGATAGATTTAATCTGTTTACTCACTAGCCCCCCCCCCCCCCCCAACTCCAGACACACAAATTTCATTTTTCTCATTCTGACAGTGTCTACAACTAGTGCCTTTTCAAATTGTGGTCAAGAGAAGAACTGTTGGTTGATAACTCCATGACCCCTAGTCAGTCCCCTCTCCTGCAGAGGCAAGGGCTGGCAGTAGAGTCAAATGTGGATGCTCCTCAACAGAGTGGAGTTTTTCCCACCAGAGCAGTAGGATGTTAGGATTATGCAGCCTCATGTTTTATAAGGATTTCTGCAGCCTGTTCAAGTCCTCATGTTTGGCACATTTGCCACGAAGTGAGAAAGCACTGCTTTTGGACTCAAGTGTACAACTTAGTAGAGCTGACAAACACAATGCATTCTTCTCGCTGAGGAGCTCTTCTGGGAGCTGGCTGTTATCTTCAGATCACTCAATCCCAATGCTCAACCCTAAACATATGGTCAGAATCCATATAGCTTTTTTACAGAATATAAAAAGACAATTATTCTTAGTCAGGGAATATTTTATACACTTCAAACACTCAACACAGTTCTATCTCTTATTGGACATGCACAAATGCAAAGCTTTATATACACTGTGAATGTATTTGTGGAGTTGAATTATTTTGGGGGTTTGCAGACATGACAATGTTTTTGTTGCATTTTTTGATGGCTACAGAGATTTCTATTCTGTATATGATAATCATCCATATAGCAGCATCCGTTTTGATTGATCACTTGTTGGTATTTGCTTTAACAACCCACATACACAAAGATTAGGTCCAAGGTTGTCACGTAACAGTCTATACTGCAACTAATGTATTTTATGACTTGCTATATAATTAATTCAGGGTCTTTGTATTGTCCAATATGCTACTGTATTAGTCTTCAATCCTTTCCACTTGGTTTGATTGCTTTGGATCTTGTTTGCAGTTATTTCACCTGTTAGTATAAGTTGTATTACACTTCAAGTTATTGGGGAATACGCGTAAACACAGCATATAGACTTGATTGCTATATTGGAAGTGTTTCCGTTTTAATATGTGTAGTTTCTGTGGCTTTATTATTTTTATTTGCTTTTGATTTTATGCTACACTAGTTTGGCATGTAGCAACTGCACTGTGCAATATAATATGAGGACTGGGAAAATTGATTATTTTGGATGTAATGTCTCTTCCAGTTTGCGGTCGTATTTCTCTCTAGTTCTCAGTGATTTCAATGTGACCAAGCCTTATGTACTTTGTCACAAAAAGCGGGTTTTCCTAGTGACTATTGGGGAGTGTCAAATTAAGAATTGATGGTGTACTATTGTAAAGATTCACCTTGAATAAAAAAAATATTGCTTCAGCCTTCTTGTGACTTGTATGTTATGTGTAGTACAATACAGTTCAGGGTTTCTCTCCCCCCGTGCATGTTTTGGTTTTTGCCCTAGCAATACACAGCTGATTCAAATAACCAACTCATCAAGCTTTAATTTCAATCAGTTGAAGTGCTAGGGCAAAAACCAAAACGTGCACCCAGTGGGGGCCCCAGGACCGAGTTTGGGAAACCCTGCAGTAGTTGATGAAACTGGGGTCCAAGCCAATAGCACCACCCTGTGCAAGCAGAGTAGAAGTGCAGTACCCGTATTTTAACTTATTGAACATGTGCATAGGGCAGGTTACATACGTCACATTGATTTACTTGACAACGTTCCTCAGCTGATGCCTGGAGTGTTCTAAATTGTAGCAGACGTTAATATAGGCTGACATTTCGAAACCAGACACATTTTTTAAATAACATGTAGTTTATGTGATGCTGTTCTCAACCCTGATCTCAATGTCTCATCACTAATGTATGCGATGCCATTGGCTAACCCTGGCCACAGCTAGTGACAACCTGTCCTTTGAAGCTACATGTTCATTTACGCAGATTTATGCAAATCCAATTGGTAATCGAATTATGATAATCAAGTTTAAATAGGAACTATTTCGAATCGGTTTAGTGTTTTCTTATTTTGGTTTGCCATCAATACCACAAGGGGGCGTCTTACTGTGAGGAGATTTGCAAATATTTTTGCAGTCAACTCTAGCGTCACGCCGCGACGTGATATTTTTTCCTAATGAAATGACGGGTTCGACTTGTAAATATTCCGACGCGGTAGCATTATTTATCACTTTTGCGTTTTGAACGGGAGCCGTTTCCGTCCGAATGATTAAATGTACTCCTATGGTTATGAGTGCATTTTAGATTTTTCGTAAATAATCGCTTATTACGCGTTAGCAGGTCTACGTGGCGCATGGACAGTTGGCTACAGACGCATTACACACAAGTTTCAATGCTGCCGCTTTCTGTCAACCTCGGGGAGAGGCTTACGGAGAACATCTTCCGCAGTGAAAGATTAATCAAATGTATCTGTCAATATTGAGACTGTTAGATGTATCAAGGATAAACAAATGGCTTCAAAACATGTGCGTAACAGCCTCGAGGATTTAATTGTCAGCGGAATAAACAATGCACGCGCGATTGGCTCGATTGAATGGATAGGTGTAGGAATGGGATCCACCTTATGTTTCCAGAAAAACGGAAAGACATTGGGACTGGATCGAATGTGGACTAAATGTATTTTATCAGTTGGAATGGTTTTGCTTTTAATGCAGTCTGTCCTAGCTGCTGATGGTAAGACTTATTATTTGGTTGTTGACAACCTGTTCGAGTAATATTTTCTTGCTTGGTAGGACTAACTAATTGATATTCATCGAGATGTTAGGCTGTATATGACCTGTAGGTGGATGGGGATTGTATTATATAAATATCTCAAATTGGTTGCTCTTTTCTAGTGGAACTCTTCGTACCCTGTCCCTATGTTATGACCATCGGTGCACACGCGGATAATGACATTCAAACATTTAGAATGTATGCTAGTGGTTTATTGTGCGTAATCTAAATGATTACGCACAATAATCTGATTGCGCCTATTTTTGCTTTAAGCAAACACATTCAGGCAATTAGACATTCTAAATCAATATGATTGTTGATTTTGTAATGTGGCCTCCCAGCCTCTTGTGTTTTTCGAAGGAAGAAAACCGCTGGAGTGGCCTTTGTGCAGCAGTCAAGACTGCAACGCGGGCAATTATAATTACGCGTCTTACTTATTTGATCGACAGTGATGGCAACATTTGTGGCGGTCACTTACCTTCTAGAAATAACATAACGTGTGGAAGTTTCATAGTCATCATTTATAAAGGATGGATGATGCTGTCATAAGAAGCAAAATGCCACTAATGAGATTTGTTTTTATTTTCTGCCTTGGACCTGGTGCTTATAAGGCATAAGCCTATAATTTGACCATGGGTCGTGGTTTTCACCTAATTTTACCTTTCCAATGTGTTGTTTTTCTCTACATTCATGTAGGAAAAACATATTGCGAATCAGCCATAGGCCTGCCCTTGCCCGAGCCCTAGCCTTTATATTTTCAAATCCTCTCAGATTGCTATTATATCCCCCTCTTCCTCCATTCATAAAACCATATTTGAATATCTTGGCATTTGGCTATGGTCAGGGGCCAGATCCACTTGTGGATGTGAGGATGAGGTGTTTTTTCTTTAATGAGCTCACAGAGCTGTACCATTAAGTCAACATGGAGCCAAATGTGCTGTGTTGCCATGGGAACTGATCTGCCTAACACTTCTTTTTTCCTGCCCTATAGCATCTACATAACCAGTACAAACTCCAATTTGGTCTGCTTTTAGACAATAGCTTAAGATTGAATGCTGTGTGATTTGAATAGTGCATGCAAATGAAATGCTTCTCCGTGTAAATTATGGCAGAAAGGATTTCACACTGCTCAACAGCAAACAACAGGCATTTTTGAGATACAGTCAAATGCATGCCTAGGCCTATACCCTTTCATTAGCAAGAAAACACTATTTTGTGCTCCATTTTATTTCCAATATTTTTCTACCAATTACACACAACTACACCTTTCACACTTCTTTAACCAGGCTTTTCAAGCTGTGGTCACGTCATGCTATATCAACATTGATGTGGAGAAAAGCGCAGCAAACTGGTCTTGAAATAGGCTGCTGCATGCTGTTGTGCTCATAGAATACATTAACAACCAGAAACCCACTACTGGTTTAGTGGGTTGTAATCAGATGAAAAGCCAGTGAATGTATTTATTTATCACTGAGTATGACGACAGCTGCTGCTGGTCACCAGGCAATGAATGCCCAATAATAATTAATCTTGTCTTCATCAATTACTGATCAATTATGCTAACCAGGACTCCCAATCTGCTGATAATGGCTTTCAGTCTTTCTGTATTTGATGCATGCTGCTCCGGTTGGATTTCTCCTTGGTATTCTTTATGAACAATTTGCAGCTCAAAGGATGGTGGGAAAATGTGGGCCCCTCTGTTGTGTCCTGCTTGTTAGCCCCTTATACAATCCCATAATAAGATGCCCACAATTTGGTTTATTCCGCAAGCAAGTATTAAGAGTTGGGTTGCTTGGGAGCCCTTTTAAGAGAGCAGCCTAAAACATGGCCTGTACAACACCTTTCCCATACTCTGCTGTGCTTCATTAGGGCGATTGCCTGTGCTGTGGAAGTGAATTATGCATTGCTAGATCTTAAATAGATATTTCCCTTTTACATTAAATACATTATGCATGGCAAGCCTCTATAAAGCTGTGGGTAGGATGAGCTTGTTGGCTAATTTGATTTCTAATTCCGATTTAGGTATAGTACTTATTTATTTACTTATTTAGTACTTATTTATTCCTGATCTTTGGGGGATTTTATGTAGTGTTCTGAACAGGAGAGTGTGTTCGAAACACAGTAATGATGTGCTAACACCTTGATGCAGAATACTTAGTTCATATGCACAGTACATTATACTGTATGCATATGTAATACATGTTATTACTTAAATACATGTTAGTATATTATACTGTGTGTGCATGTGTGTGTTTTCCAAATGTCTGTGTTTTGAAGCCAGGGTTTTCTAAACTCGGTCCTGGGGCCTTGTTTTTTGCCCTAGCACTACACAGCTGATTCAGATAATTAAACCTTGATGATAAGTTGATTATTTGAATCAGCTGTGTGTAATGCTAGGCAAAAACCAAAACGTGCACCCATGGAAGGCCCCAGGACAGAGTTTGGGAAACCCTGTAGATGCCTACTACTCTGCTGCATAGCAGCTCTAAGTCCAGTTACTGTGTGATTATGTTCCCTTTTTAACACTGTAATTCTATCATAGGGACACGTAAAAGTTTCTCAAAACTGTTTGACAAGCTTAATGTCCCTGGAGATTGTCCATCAAAAAGCTATGTTTTGTAAATTTAATTTCTGTCATAAGGGAATAGCGTTGACCCCAAACCAACACATTAGGTAACAATAATTTTACACTAAAAGTCTCATGAAAATGCAATCAATCCCTTTAAGATTAAATTACGAATATCCAGATGGATTTATGTCTCTGTCTCCTTGAGCAGTTCTGAACTCACAATGTATTAGAACGCCCTCTCGTCATCGCTCACAGTGACTGCTGTGTGACGGCCTTGATAGATGCTGTCTGCTATGTAGCAGCAGTTGTTCAATTTGTGTTGGCCTCGGAGGCCTCAGTACTGACTGAAGAGAGAAACACCAAGAGAAGGGCTGTCTTGCCTCATCGTAGACCTGAGCAGACCAGGAGATCAAACTGAAAGAAACTGAAACAGGAACAGACAAAAATAACTGCTTTGATTCATTTCAGCACTACCTTACAGTAGCCGTGTGTAGTTATTTATTTGGCACAGCTTAAATATAGGGCTTTGCAACAGTGCTGTATACCTTGAAGGTAAAGCAAACAAAACCTGTCTGGAACAACCCCAATTACATTTTAGTTTGGAATATATAAATTTTTTTTACTGCAGCTTTAGCGTCCGTTTAGAAGCCACTTTTGTATCCTCAACCGCCGGAGAGCTGCGAAGATGCTGCTCACTGTATGACTGTGTCTATTATGTAATGGGAAAGTATAACCAAATGAGTTCTGGCCTTTTAGCTCATCTAATGAATACTATATGCCATGGAATCAGTGACACTGACCATAAGAGCCATTTAACACATGTTTCCTATGATGGGATGGAGAGTCACATGATCATGGGTGACCTCTATCAGATTAATGCTTCTGATTCCTGAGACAATAATGAAATGGCTTCTGTGCTCACACCATATGCACCTGCAAATCTCCCACTACGGTAGCTTATGAAACAGTGCTTTGACCACAGTAGGGGGCGAGAAAGGGCAAAGCATAGCCAGTGGTTCCTTATTGGACCTGTTGAGTCACATGGGGTCCTGCAGCAGTTTTGGCATTTATTAAATAAAAAATCAATGCATACTTTTATGTTCAAAGTCTATCAATCGAAGTGTTCACTCTTCCCTGGGATAGGCTGTAGCTAGGGGCTTTCGTGATTTACTGTTGGTGTTTGGCCGCTTGAGTCAATACAAATTCGTGCATGCGTTTGTCACTTAGCTAAAGTCAGGTGACTGACTTTGTCCTAAATTCTTTCTACCCTCAGTGCCAGTTCTGACAGTTGATCGTAGTGACATTACTGTGAATTCTTCACATGCTATCTACATTTGAAAGAAGCTATAAGAAATTATCTAACACTTTTAAGAATTTGAATCAGGATTGAAAAAATATTCTGATAATAACAATTTTGCTTATAGTAGGCTACTGTAAGCAAGTCAAATTTAAAACTTGCAGTTTTTTGTTGAAATGTTTTAATGAAAATGTTCACTAAATATTTATTTTTGTATGATCAGTAACACATATGCCCTACACTAATTGTAATTAATGTCAGTATCTTGTTTTGTCAAAAGGCCATACGTTGTTTCTAATTCATTGGGTTGTCTTTAGGGTTGGTCTTGTGTGTATGTATGACTTACTCACATGGACAGGATATTGTCTGTCCGAGGATCAGTAGGCTACAAAGAACAATTCAACAACAACTAATGCAGAGTGAAACTAACTTTCCCAGTGCTTAGGTCTTACTTCTGGTCCCCTGAGGTCAGTTTTGACTCCTCAGATATGAGAAATACATTTTCTCGCTGCTCTTTTGGAGGGTGGTGCTGGAAGAGCAAGATGCTCATCCACTTTTAATATGGTTATGATTACCTGCTGCACCCCTGGGACTTGAAGCTGCTGCTTCGTGGCAAAGCCAAGTGCATCAAAAGGTGTTTCTTAGGATGCACTGAGGTGAAGGAATCTCACATGCTCTCTCTTGCGGGAGCTTAGAAAGCTCTCAATATTTCAGTCCCTGGCTGCTGTGACGCTAACCAGAAGAGAAGGCTACATAGCCAAACTGAGCCAGACTCCGAATATAAAACAAACAAGGCCTGTTGAAATCCATGCTCCATCTATTGCTGTTATTCATTATCACTGTCACACAAGCCATCAGGTTTGTTGTGGAAAGTGAACATGGTAGGATCCGGATTTCTTTGTTTGCCAAGGTGGATTCAGGGTGATGTAATGGTGTTTGCTGTGTCCCCTTTCTGTGTTTCCTTTCATAAGCTACAGTGCTAGACTAGAGCTCCCCCAGCAGCATCACATGGCTGTCTTTCTCCCTTCAAGTCAAAGGCATGCAGCAGAAAGACCAAAGAGCCTCCTCAGTGCCTGCCTGCCTGCCTGCCTCACAACAATATGGCCAGATTGTCAACTGCATAATTTTCCACTCTGCGCATGTCCTTATGTGACCAATTAAAAAATTGTTGTGGCTCAGAATGTCTTACTCTCGCTTTGTTTTTGCTAGACTGCCTGACCTACCCCGAGCAAGGGAAATGGTCACATGACTGTCTAGTCACATGAGACCCAGTAATGCCTGCACAGATTTTATTTTATATTTTTTTTTAGAAAAAAGAGCTGCTAATATTCTGCATCAGTGACATCACAACCAAGTTTTGTTTATCACATTCTGAAAGCATCCTTCATCTGCAATATGCTAGTTACCTTGTTTAGTCCTCCAATGGAATGCATTAACACCACATCTTTTTAGTTTGTGGTTTAAAGCTTCCCAGGTAGGCTTATTAGTTGTTGTATTTTGCAGTCTTGTGTCATGATAATACAGGTGTACTAATGCATTTATACAAATCTTCAAAAATCAATGAGTACTACCGGTGTATGTATCATTAATTTAAATGACCGTTAGGAAATATTGCAGACTGTGGCTTTAAGTGTGTGACAACTGAAGTGCCAGAGTATGTCCATCATATTCTCCCAGGACCCAGGAGTGGGATCACTCCAATATAGGTCACTCACAGGGCCTGGGCTCCAACAAGAGATGAAACAGAATATGGTACTTTGTTTGTTCAGCAGCTGAATCTTTTTTACAGCTGTCTTTACCAGCGTGTGTGCAGCACTGTCACGTCATTGGCTTTTTTCAACCGTCTAAAAACATTTAATACCCTCCTTAATCATAAGCTGTGCAAAGCTCAGGCTCTGGTTTGACTTTAGTTTGGCATTGATATGAGTTAGCGTGCTGTAAATGGAAAGGGTTTACTGCGATAACGTAATACTGTGCTCCTATAAGTCTATCTTCAGCTCTTCATTTATGGTAATGTGTTACCTGAGAGACTGGCACGGTCTTTCAATTTTTCATGCATGCAATTACAGTAGCCTATGTGGTTGAATGCTTTTACATTTTCTATTCTACTGATTAGTAATATTTCATGACTACTAATTACCGTACTATTGAATTATTGTGAATATAATTCCATTAACTCTATAGCTGGAACAACACCTCTTAAAAGGCAGTGTTGTTGCTATGCTGTGTCTACGGATGCATGCTGAGATGCAGTGTGACCACACTTAGCAGGTGTCTGTGGAATACCACTCAGGGTAAACAGAAGACATATTATTCTGTTGTGTTTGACAAACAAAACAGTGAAATATCAGCTGAACTTGCATATAGCTCAGAGCTCAAATCTGCCAGCCATACTGTCACTGCTGTATGCCCTCTGTCCGTACTTTATGATTCAATTTCCATATCTGCCTTATCTTGAAGTAAGAGGACATAGCTGTGATAAAACATAGCCTAAGGAGTATGTTTGTCAAACTGGTTGAAAAATAAACGTGTCTTAAATGTGTGTAGCTTTGCTAAATGCAATAAAATGTGGAACATATTTTTTCATTTTTCATATTCACGTTTCCTATGTTTTGCTCGTGGAATAAATGTTTTTAATCAGCCTTTAAGGTGAATATTTAATTGTTGCCTTTGGGACCTGTAATCTTCCTGAAAAACACTGTAAAAGTGTTACTTGCTCTGTACTGTAGATCCACTATTTAACCCAGAGAGACAGATGGACACTATGAATAGTTTCAGGAAGTGTGTATCTGTCCATCCTGTTGGAAAGATGTCACTCCATGGAAAGCACACCACATTGTCTCAATGGGTTTAATTTCACTTGGACACTTCCCCAGCGCCCCCTCCTCACCACCTGCGCCTAGGATGGTGGTTGCACCATGTTTCTCCATGTTTCCCTCTTTCCTGCTCCAACGGATCAGTGTTCTGAATGGGCAGAGCATCTTCATGAACCCCAGGATGGCTGGAGCAGTCGTGTTGTCATATGAACCCAATTGCTGTCCACTGCCATGGCTCAGCCTCTCAGTGATCTCTCAGTGCTTCTGACCGAGGGCCCCATATGTTGGTCCCTGTCAGAGCAGGTGGCTTTCTGTGGGGGGTTAGGATAGATACAGGAAAGGTCTTCAGTGTGTCATGTCTTGAAGACACCAAATGCTGTCACACTCACACTTCTGAGCTTATAGGGTCTTATCAAATGAATATCTACTGTTAGGGTTGGCAATAAAGAACGTGCAAACTCATTGTCATATATATTCATGGAGGGCTTTTGATTATTGGTTTATCAGAGCTTTTTATAGGATTAATTGCTGCTAGTTCTTGGTAGACTCAATGTTTGAGATGAACAGTTCAGTGGGTAGCATTAATGGGAGACAGTGGGATTGCATCCTGGGGATGTAGGCACAGGTCTGGTTGTACAAAGCCCGCCTGATTCGGAAATCCTTCCTTTTAGTTGAACAATCCTCAGATGAATCAGTTGAGAATGTGGTGTATGCTCAGAATGGAAGTACAAATGCGCTCTGGAGGTTTGCCAGTATTTCACCGGCTGCCTTCCAGAAGGCAATAAACCCTGCTTGCTGCCCGTTCCTCATCGTTCACTTGTGCTGAGGAAAGGTGCCTTTGAAAACACCACCACCGTATCAGCACAGATTCCATGCGCTAGCTTTCTCTCGTAGGTTGAGATTATATGTTTTTAAATCACAGCAGCTGCTTATGTGTGCCCCAGATATGTACTTAACATCTAAATTAATTCCCTATGCTTATCCTGAACAAAATATAAGTGACCTATTTAAGATTATGTTCCCACTGTCACAGTTTCATAATACTGCTCCCGGATGACTAAGAAGTGTTTGTGTCCTCACATGTTCTGCTCCTTTTGGGAAGTCAGTTTCTCCCCGCACCACTCATGTTGTTGACAGGAGGGCACGGCCAGGCTGCTATTTGAATAACAATATTTCATATTTTCAAGATGCAGTTATAGATTGAGTCGATGTTGATGAGAAACATGGGAGACAGTCAAGACGTCATCATCAGGCCTCTGGGATTGATGAGTCAAATAGAGAATGAATACGTTCCTCCCTTGTTAAGTCCAATCTCTCTCCTCGTTTTCCAGATGAAGGGCGCTACAACGGGTCATCAGGACATGCAGCTCTGCCTCAGGACCCAGCTGTGACCTCTAACCTCTCTGCCAGGGCAACGCCAGTGGAGGACGGGCCCCTGGCACCTCCAGTCGAGCCCACAGACCCATCAGACCCATCAGGGGCGACAGCAGAGAGCACCAGAGAGAAGCCAGGGTTCTCCTCTGTACTGACCCTGCTGGCTAGCTCAGACCAAGAGCCACAGGCCCCAGTGCAACCATCAGTACTAGCTAATGCCTCCTCAGCCTCCTCCTCAGTCTCCTCCTCAGCCATCAACAATGACAATCAAACAGCTGGAACAACAGCCCCTGTAGCCAACAGCACCTCAAACACCAGCTCAGGTAGGACCCAAGTTCAAACAGTAATCCACCCCATCTAATAGAATTTAAATAATATCATCCATAATGCCTCATGACTGTGGTTAGTGTCTACAGACTAGAGACTTTGTTTCCTTGTCCATCATCATCATCTGCACGTTCATTCCCTCAAAATCCATTTCATTTAATTTGGTCCAGCTCAGTTCCACATCACCCTGTCCCATCCCCTCCATCGTCTACCTCCCCGGTGCCTGCTGCTTCTTCCAGTCTGACATCATCCTCACAGTATGTGACATCATCAAAATGGGACATTATTCACCTGATATGAATGACCAGATGTGGCATCATCTAAACGCTGTTCGTTGTCTCATTGCAGAGGAGGCGGTCAGCAGTTTGCCTGCGAACCCAGATTTGCCTACAGTCCCAGCAGTTTCCTCTCTGGCCACACTGGGGGAGAGCGACTCCACCCTCCCAGACAATGTGACTAGTCCTTTCTCCACTCACACATGGAACACCACCACACCTGCAAGGGCTGACACCAACACCACTACACCATCCACCACAGCAGCACACACCAACCCAACACCAGACACTGTGACCAATGAAAGTCTACAGCTCACGACTGTGACCACAACGACCGTAACGCCCCTGACCGTGACCACCACAACTTTGACACCCCAGACCACTACCGCTTCGACCACAGAGGCGGTTACGACCGTACCCAGGACCACTACAACCACACAGGAAGTGACCAACATCCAAGAGACTACATTGATGACAACCACAACTGACCCACCCACCACGACGAACACAACCACAAGTGCTCCCACTACCACAACCGCTCCCACTACAATTACAACTACCACTGCACCGACCACCACTTTGACTGTCCCCACCACCACCACAGAAACCACCCCTGGACCGACCACAACTGAACCTCCTCCCACCAGTGCTGAAGAGGAAATTCAACCATGTAACATCACTGAGAAGACCTGGGTCAAAACAGGTATGGGCTCTCAGTTCAAAGCTCAGTTTGAACAACCTTTCACTAACATACACTGTGTTGTTTCTTTGAGTTGTTACAGTATTTTTACCACCATAATAAAAGTCCTCTGGTTCCTTCCAAAGGATTTCCTATCATTCACGTCCAGAAGACTGACACACCTCATATCTGTGTTTTCCTCCACAGTGTTGTCCATGCAGTTGAGGAGGAACAGGCTTGATATCATCGTGAGGCAGAATCTGTCTAAAGGACTCACCCATGCTCTACAGAGGGCCTTCAATGACACCAGTGTTTATGTCCAGGTCAGTATTTGACTGTCCTCTACTCTCTGTGTTAGGATGCTGTTACTGCTGCACTGTAACTGGAGAAGAAAATCTACATCAAATACAGTATGTGCCATAGTCCTGTTCAAATATTGCATCATCCATCTTCGCACTGTTGAAAAGCATTTGGTATTAGTTATAGTAGCTGGCTACTCACGGTATAATAATAATAATAATAATAATAATAATAATAATAATAATAATAATAATAATAAAGAATTAGGTGCTTACATTTGTCCTATTTCACACATGTACAAGTGTGTATTATACACATGTGAATTGGAAATGTGTTTTTTGCATATCCCACACCCCCTGAGACACCCTCGGAGAGTGAGGTCACGGTCAGGGATCAGCCATTATTGATGGCGACCCTGGAGCAATTAGGGTGAGGTGCCTTGCTCAGGGGCACATCTACAGATTTTATTTTTCACCTAGTCGGCTCGGGGAGTCGAAACCAGCGACCTTTCGGTTACTGGCCCAACGCTTTTAACTGCTAGGTTACCTAGCGGTTAGGAACGTTGACATGGCCACTTCTAAAGGAACTATAGTGAGTGTATTGACTTATTCTTGCTCTCCTCTTAGCCTTATTATTCATGGGGTCCAATCTCTCACTGTGATAGCAGATGAGACTGAAGTGACTAATGATGAAAGGATTTCAATATGATAATAAATGGCCTCTTGAATTGTGAATAGGCTTTGCATTATAGAGGCTGTTAAGAGTATGTGAAGAGAATGGCTCTTATGGACCCTACCAGCTGAATGACTAAAACTCATTATTATCAGCGTTTCCTCTTCGGAAATGTCCATTATTCAGCTCTCATTCTCTCTGTCTGTTTCTCTCTGTCTGTTTCTCTCTGTGTGTTTCTCTCTGTGTGTTTCTGTGTCTGTTTCTCTGTCTGTTTCTCTCTGTGTGTTTCTCTGTGTCTGTTTCTCTCTGTGTGTTTATCTGTGTCTGTTTCTTTCTGTGTGTTTCTAACTACAGTGCTATGAAAAAGTATTTGCCCCCTTTCTAATTTTCTCTACTTTTGCATATTTGTGAAACTGAATGTTATCAGATCTTCAACCAAAACCTAATATTAGATAAAGGGAACATAAGTGAACAAATAACACAACAATTACATATTTATTTCATTTATTTCATGAACAAAGTTACGCAACACCCAATTCCCCTTTGTGAAAAAGTAATTGCCCCCTTACACTCTAACTGGTTGTGCCACCTTTAGCTGCAATGACTCCAACCAAATGCTTCCTGTAGTTGTTGATCAGTCTCTCACGTCGCTGTGGAGGAATTTTGGCCCACTCTTCCATGCAGATCTGCTTTAACTCAGTGACGTGTGGGTTTTCAAGCATGAACTGCTCGTTTCAAGTCCTGCCACAACATCTCAATTGGGATTAGGTCTGGACTTTGACTAGGCCATTCCAAAACTTCCAATTTGTTGCTTTTTAGCAATTTTCATGTAGACTTGATTGTGTGTTTTGGATCATTGTCTTGCTGCATGACCCAGCTGCGCTTCAGCTTCAGCTCACAGACGGATGGTCTGACATTCTCCTGTAGAATTCTCTGATACAGAGCAGAATTCATGGTTCCTTCTATTAAGGCAAGTCGTCCAGGTCCTGAGGCAGCAAAGCATCCCCAAACCATCACACCACCACCACCATGCTTGACCTTTGGTATGATGTTCTTACTGTGGAATGCAGTGTTTGGTTTTCGCCAGGCATAATGGGACCCATCTCGTCCAAAAAGTTGACTCAAGTTTGCCAAAAAGCACCTGGATGATCATCAAGACTCTTGGAAGAACGTTCTATGGACAGATGATTAAAAAGTATAACTTTTTGGACGACATGGTTACAGTAATGCCTGGCGAAAACCAAACTCTGCATTCCACAGTAAGAACATCATACCAAAGGTCAAGCATGGTGGTGGTGGTGTGATGGTTTGGGGATGCTTTGCTGCCTCAGGACCTGGACGACTTGCCTTAATAGAAGGAACCATGGGTGGTCCTCTGTAGCTCAGCTGGTAGAGCACAGCGCTTGTAGCGCCAGGGTAGTGGGTTCGATCCTCGGGACCACCCATACACAAAAATGTATGCACGCATGACTGTAAGTCGCTTTGGATAAAAGCGTCTGCTAAATGGCATATTATATTATTATGAATTCTGCTCTGTATCAGAGAATTCTACAGGAGAATGTCAGACCATCCGTCTGTGAGCTGAAGCTGAAGCGCAGCTGGGTCATGCAGCAAGACAATGATCCAAAACACACAATCAAGTCTACATGAAAATTGCTAAAAAGCAACAAATTGGAAGTTTTGGAATGGCCTAGTCAAAGTCCAGACCTAATCCCAATTGAGATGTTGTGGCAGGACTTGAAACGAGCAGTTCATGCTTGAAAACCCACACGTCACTGAGTTAAAGCAGTTCTGCATGGAAGAGTGGGCCAAAATTCCTCCACAGCGACGTGAGAGACTGATCAACAACTACAGGAAGCATTTGGTTGGAGTCATTACAGCTAAAGGTGGCACAACCTGTTATTGAGTGTAAGGTGGCAATTACTTTTTCACACAGGGGAATTGGGTGTTGCATAACTTTGTTTATGAAATAAATAAAATAAATATGTAATTGTTGTGTTATTTGTCCACTTATGTTCCCTTTATCTAATATTAGGTTTTGGTTGAAGATCTGATAACATTCAGTATCACAAATATGTAAAAGTAGAGAAAATTAGAAAGGGGGCAAATACTTTTTCATAGCACTGTATGTGTTTCTCTTGTCTGTTTCTCTCTATCTATTTCTCTGTCTGTTTCTCTTTGTGTTTCTCACTGTTTCTCTGTCAGTTTCTCTCTGTGTGTTTCTCTCTGTGTGGTCCGCTCTGTCTGTTTCTCTCTGTCTGTTTCTCTCTGACTCTCAGTCCTCTGTCTCATCTCTCTCTCTCTCTCTCTCTCTGTCTCTCTCACTCTCTCTCTCTCTCTCTCTCTCTCTCTCTCTCTCTCTCTCTCTCTCTCTCTCTCTCTCTCTCTCTCTCTCTCTCTCTCTCTCTCTCTCTCTCTCTCTCTCTCTGTCTAACTGATGGCTGACTCAAGTTTAAGTCCATTGATTTCCTGCCGGTGCTGTCTGTCTGTCTGTCTGTCTGGTGTGTGATTCAGTGGCTGCTACTCTATCGCAGGCCTCCTCTCCTCTCCCCATCAGAATCCATGTATTATTAGTGAGCCCGGAGGTGATCAGCGGGAGACAACACAAACACCAGCTGCATAGTTAGTGTGTCCGGGGGTAGCTAGCTAACACATACTGGTAGAGACTGGTGAGGAGTGGGTGGTACTACAAAGGGCCAGAGACACTAGCCTTGACCCATTGCTATTGTATTGGGTGTTAGCGATCAAGATATAAACAACATGTTTTCACTTCAGATTGAACGGGATCTCTGCAGCCCTCATAATGTCACCCTTGGGTACTATGTAGCCAGTGGGAAAACGGTCTACATAGCATCTGTGGTGGTGGAGACGGTGAAGGCCTATGGTTTTGACAAAGTCCTAGCAGACATCCGGAAGCACAGTCCTCTGGTGATGGCTGTTCTGGTCCCTGTGGCCCCCTGGGCCCCTAGCCTCAGTGTCCATCTGCAGCTTAAAACAGGTGAGGCTCATCAGGAACAACACTCCACATCCAACACAGTAACACTGCTGGATGATGTGACCGTGATTGTAGAGAATGTTGTACTGTGCTGTCATGTATTGTAACTGAATGTACTGTGCTGGTATATTGATTGTTGCTCTGCTGTTTTTAGTTCTCAGGTTTGTAGGCCCAGCGGACAACATCAAGTCCTGCAGTTTTGTTCAAGTGATGGAACAACGGCTGGAGAATGCGTTTGAGGAAGCTCAGGACAAAGTGCTGGAATCTTACAGCGGGCTTTCTGTTGAGGTACATTTATGACTTGGGGTCATATTCAATCACACACAATTAGCATAGTTGTTTAGAGGGTTGTATTTACTTCAACATGTCTGGTTTCGTCTGTGTTTGTTCAGATCCAGAGCACCGCCCAGGCGATTGGTTCTTCTGCCGTATCTCTGGTCTATGTGGTCAAGAACCAGGACGCGGTCCTGAACGGAACCGTCTCCAGTGGTCTCCTGAATCAGCTGACCGCAGAGCTGGTGGGCTACTTCCTCTTCTTCCCCCCGCTCGTCATCGCTGAGCGTAAGTGCCCCAATGCATCATGGGAAGGGTTTGAGTGACATGTTTTGCCTGGCTTTTTGTCCTTATTTATTTATTTATTTTCTGATACATGAATATTGATGTCATATTCCCAATGAGTATTGTCCTTCAGCGATATTGTCCTTCAGCGATAGCCAGGCTTGAGGTTATTTCCGCAAATTAAATTATAAATCAATTCCCTCTACTTGTAAATTCCATTTAATTCAACTCAAATTCCAGGTCAGTATTTTAATTCAGAGATAATTCAATTAGTCTCAATTCTAATGTTAGTTAAATTCCAAGATTTCAATTCCATGTTCAATATTATCCCCAACAATTCCTCAAATTCCAATCGAATTGAATTCCTTCAGGCTTTTCTGGCTGTCCATGTCGCTGTTCAGACAGTCTAGCTATACTGGAAATATAGAAATACAAGTTGAAATGATTTTAAACTAGTCCTCCGGTCATTTTCTAAAAAAATTAATTCCAAATATTTATATTTCAATTCTAATTCAAACAGTCTAATTTCAATTTCAATTCCATTACTTGAAGATTGAAATTTGAATGAAATTCAATGTAATTCTCCACTTCATAAGTGTGTGTTCTGAATATGAAAATGTATGCTGTCTTGATACTGATAATTAGATGTGGATCTAATTTACAAAGGAGAAGTTATGGTTGCTCGCATTTACAGTAATCCGAGGATCTTGTTGTTGTGCAGAGAGGAGACTGACTAGTTCACTTCATGCTAAACCTTAATCATTTGCATCACCTTCTGGGTGTTTCTTCACAGAATGGGTAATTTTAGCATGAAGGAAGATCAGATAACGTTCTATTTATATTTACACACTACCTCAGGATTTCATCTCATGCTGTCAAAATGAATCCTTTACCATTTGAATATTCAGGGCTCGGACAGTTTCAAAATGATTACAGAGTGTCAAACAGAGAGTTATGAGGGATAAGGTGCCACTGCAAAGTCAGAGGCAACATCCCTGCTGGCCTCCAGCCAGCTGCATATAAGACAGAAATGTGGAATTTATCAGGCATGCAGCCAGGCACCCAATACTAAGCAGCTCTTGACTGTAACCCCTCTTCTCTATTCTCTCTTCTCTTCTCTTCTCTTCTCTTCTCCTTCTCTTCTCTTCCTTTCTCTTCTCTTCTCTTCCTCTTCTCTTCTCTTCTCTTCTCTTCTCTTCTCTTCTCTTCCTTCTCTTCTCTTCTCTTCTCTTCTCTTTCTCTTCTCTCTCTCTCTCTCTTCTTTCTTCTCTTCTCTTCTCTTCTCTTCTCTTCTCTCTCTCTCTCTCTCTCTCTCTCTCTCTCTCTCTCTCTCTCTCTCTCTCTCTCTCTCTCTCTCTCTCTCTCTCTCTCTCTCTCTCTCTCCTCTCTCTCTCTCTCTCTCTCTCTCTCTCCTCTCTCTCTCTCTCTCTCCTGTGTTTGTTCCCTCTATCTGTGTCTGTCTCCATCTCTCTCCCCCCTCTCCCTCCACCAGCACTAGAGTACTACAACCTCAACACATCCACTGCCACCAAGCACTACTGGGTGATCACAGGTAATTCAAAGTGTCATTGATTTTCACTAACTGCTAGTTAGTTAGTGCTTTGATCTACTGTTGTGTAAATTTGTATGCCAGTGGTTTTTTTTCTCCCTCAACAAATTTGAGCTCCTCTTTTCCTCTGAATGCTATTGATGCATTATTTAGAGCTTCCGGACATCTGCTTCTGAAAGATCACATCGGATCAGGGCTCAGTGTGAAGGAGGCATTATTTTGTGAGCGGTCTCTAAATTAGCTTTAGCCTCCCCCTGTACCTTTCTGCTACTGTCATGATGAGACCACTGTGTGCCAAGGTCAGCCTGACACTATAATGGGACTTACAGGTTTTACATTGAGGGATGAATAACCAAACCTCTGTCCTCCACTGTCCCTCTCCCACCTCTTCATCTCCTCTCTTATCCTCTTACCTCCCCCTCTCTCTCTCTCTCTCTCTCTCTCTCTCTCTCTCTCTCTCTCTCTCTCTCTCTCTCTCTCTCTCTCTCTCTCTCTTTCTGTACTCCACTGCTCTGCAGTAATTCAGGATGTTGACAGCTCATCTCTGGAGAGGAATTATCAGAGCTTTGCTAGTTTAATGGAGCAGCGGCTGGCTGAGCTGTTTTTGGTGGCTGGGCGTCAGGGGAGCCAGGGGAGCCGTTTTAGAAGGGCCACTACTGTCGGAGACTACACTGTCCAGGTGAGTCGGGCACGCATGCACTCCCACACACACGGGTTGCATGCTCACTCACTGATAAACAACCTCTGTGTTCAGTCAAACATTTAAAATGTTTTATGTTCACTTGCCAGAGTTTGACAATTTTATGAAGAGCCACATAATTTATATTTCCTCTTTTATGTTTTGCCACATTTTTATGTATAGTCACAGATTATCAGGTTTTATGAGGGGGGAGGGAGCTCATGTAACGGATGTTGATCTCTTCCATTTAACACTCCCCCTTCTTTATGGCAAGCTTTAATCACAGCCCTTGATTAAACCGTTATGACATAAAACATTTGATCTATAATAAAATAAGATTAATTCCACTGGTTCATATTAATCCCATGAGTGTGGTCCTTGAGTGCTGTTATTTTCGAGTGTTTGCCCCTTCAGATAACGTCGTTCTTATTATAGTAATGGCTCCTTAATGCAATATGACAGCACTGAATCCACCAAATTGTGTTGTTCTTGTTTAGATGGTTGGTATTCGTCGACTCCCTGGGCCAAAGAGCCCGGCCGAAATGACTTACTATGCCCAAATGAACGGTGCCCCCATAACTGGCACCACTGCAGCCAAGACCCTCAGTACCTTGGATTCCCAAACCATGGCTCTAACCCTGGGCTACTTTATCCAGCTTCAAGCCGATCGTAGGTTATCTTCACATCTTTACCAAACAGCCATAACATTATTCTCTTAGATGAAGTGTACAGAACTAACTTTTCAGTCAGCACACACAGATGGATGCACAGGAGTAATTGCAGTATGTTTTTGTTTTGCTCAAACTGAAGCACATATACAGTGAGTGTACACAAAATTATAAATACCTGCTCTTTCCATGACATAGACTGACCAGGTGAAAGCTATGATCCCTTATTGATGTCGCTTGTTAAATCCACTTCAATCAGTGTAGATGAAGCGGAGGAGACAGGTTAAAGAAGGATTTTTAAGCCTTGAGACAATTGAGACATGGTTAAGAGGGTGAATGGGCAAGACAATATATTTAAGTGCCTTTGAACTGGGTATGGTAGTTTGTTCCCTTTGGAACAATTTGGACATCGGGGGGGGGGGGGGGGGGGGGGTGTTTGTAATGTTTGGTATACTCAGTGTATCTGTCTCATAGCCTGTTTAATATCTAAGTGCCTCAATAATTACGTAATGATTGCAAACAATAACACATATTGATAGATGGTGTGTGTGGGTGGTGTATTTATTTAATCTCCATGGTTTCCGACAGCTGTGGTAAAGGTCCCACCTGCCAATCTGTGGATCATGGCCGTGCTGACGCCTGTTGCCCTGGTGATGGTTGTTGTTGTCATGGTCACCGCCATCCTGTGCAAGAGGAACAGGGTCATCTTCAAGACAGGTGCTTTCAGGAGCTTCAAAACACGCTCTAAGGTGAACTTTCCATATCTCTTAACATCTTCATGTGCAGTTCAGAGAAATGTCTTAGCACTTATCTTGTGTTCGCTCAATTACTTATAGCCAATGGTGATGGATGCTCAATGAGCATGATGGGGGTGAAATGAGAATCCAGATGGTTAATGTGCTGGAATCAAATCATCCGCTAAATGTCCCTTTAATTGTCTTCTTGTTTAGACGTCCTATCGGAGGGAGGGCAGTTATCACCGCCAGGTATTGACTGAGTGTTATTGTCAATAAATGCATGTGGCTGTGCTTGGGAGAGGACATCCCTCCTCTGTTGACAGTGCCTGGGGGAAATCAATGGAAGGGATGGAGGGGGCTCACCGGGGCTCATCGTCTATGATCAATGGACCATTCTATACATCCCTGTTCCTTTCAAATGCGTAGTAATGATTGTTATCCACCAGGCTTCTTCTCATCCCGTCTCATCTCATATCAGCTAGTGGCTTCGTGGTGGAATCCAAGCCATCAGTAATGTTGTTACTGGATTAAATATGGTGCCATTTAGATTCATAGAGATAATATGGAGGAGCATAAACAAGATCCCCCACCCTAAAACATTTCAGATTCATCATGGACTCCGTCCTTTCACAACATGCACTCATGCAGCAGCAGAGAAAGTCAGCTGATTTCAGTGTTATTTCTGTACGTCATTCCATCATCACTCCCCCCAGAGAAACAGATGTACTAGCTCCAGCTTATTTTGTAGGACAAGGTCAGAGATACACATGATTAGTAAAAATAGGATAGTAGGATAGGACTTCTCTCCCAAAACAGGGCCTGTTTCTATTAGCACAGTGTCTGCTTACTGTATTTACATTTGAGAGTGCAGTGCTTCAAGGTTTTGTTGATTTGTAAAACTGTTTGTAAACATTAAATGTCACTGGGTTGTTTTGAATGTGACATAAATCATTTAAAGCGTTCTGTCTTTCCCTTTCTGACCAGAGATGTGGCACGCATGCACAACTACTGAGATAAATGTTCTTATAATTATTTGGTTTATGAATAGCTTGTGGCGATATGGCAAAAGAACGTGGTAAATGCTTTGAGTTAAGCTCTTTGGCTCCACTACTCCACTGCACATATTTGCAGTCTGTTGCAGTGTAATGTGTTGGTGTCCAAACGTTCTGGGAATGAAGACAGAATACCAAGCAGAGCATAACCCACTAGAGAGATAGTGGGCTTCATGAACCTCTAGTCCACAGCACACAATTATCCATCAAAGTGAGACGACAACGTCAAGCTGCAAATCAATGGCATGGCTTCAGTCTGCATGTGTGTTTCTGCATTAACCAGGAAATATGTGAATCTATTTCATTGCTCTCCAAATCCACTATGTGATATTGTCCATCATGTCAATCATAATTTAGTTGTTCAGAGAGGTTCTACCATGAGGTTTCTTTACATAAAGTCCCTTGGGGGTTTATCAAACCTCTGTCCCGTGACTCCATCAGTATACTGAATGAGCCAAGTCAAAACACAGAATCCATCTTTGGGCGATTCCACGCCAGCAGGAGCAGAAAATATTTTTGGTAACTCAGATTGTTCAGGCAATTCTCACATAGAAACTTCATTCGGAGGAAAGATTTTCAACATGCATTTTACATTTGTATCACCATGTTTTTCTTTTTTTTGTTAATGAAAGTGGACATTTTGGGGCCTTTTTAGACCTATACATGCCTCCTGCAAGACCCTATGATCTGTGAACCGTGGATGATACAGACAACATCTTGGTGTCATTATACTCCTTATAGTGTGCTCTAAAACATGGAGTAGGTCTTGATTCTGAAATAAACCATTTCACGTTAATTTATTTAACATTAAACATAATAATATTAAAATCTTAAAACTACCCTTGTTGATTTAGATTATTTTAGACATATTGTTTGGAACAATATACTCTACAAGTACATAACATTTCCAGAGTAGGCTGTCTGCTAATTCTGAAGGTATGATCTATTTTATGAGCACCACCAATACAGTGAATGGGAAAATGGAGTCAAAAGGAACTGCTGGTGACTTGCTGAATGTGCAATCCTAAAGGAGTGCTGTGATTGGTTAATGACCTATAATGTCATTTAAAGGACCAGAAATCCCACTCTGGAAATTTGACCTGTTTGAAGAGTATATTGTTACAAACAATATGTTTAAAAATAAGCTCAATCAAAAAGGGTCGTTTTTAAATATTAATATTTGTAATGTTGAATAAATGAAGAATCTAGACATACTCCATATTTTAGAGCACACTATAAGGAATATAATAATATAAATGGCACCAAGATGTTATCTGTATCATGTACGGTTCACAGATCATAGGGTCTTGCAGAAGGCACGACCCTAGGACAGTAGGTCTGAAAAGGGCCTAAAATGGCCACTTCCATCATGATTGAAAAGAAATACATGTTTAATATAAAAATAATTTCTAACATCCTTCCTCCCAATGAAGTTTCTATGTGAGAATTGCCAGAACAATCTGAGATACCTAAAATATTTTCAGCTCCCGCTGGTGTGGAATCAGCCCTTTGTCAAATCCATCACAGAGTAGCCTTGTGCAGAGTCTTGGATCAACTCCATGTCTTTATCAAACTGGGCAGTTGAAAGGTGACCATTTAGAAAGTCAATGTAATCAAGTGGACAGAGGCCTGCCTCCTGCCAGTGAAAAATATATGTGTTGAGCTCAGCCTTTAAGGTTAATCTGTAGAAACATTCCCCCCAACTGTGAATTTCCAATATGATGAAGCCATAGTGGCTCTATACATTACCTCTGCCAGACTCACTGTCGTGAAATATCACTAACCTCAGGATGAGGTGAAGATGTCCGCACGGTACAGTGTATTGATTTCTCTCCCATTTAGCTGTGTGCTGCGACCATGTGTGATAATACACTGGATGGCACTGAGACTCTTTCATTATTAAAGCTGTGGGCAGTTATATTCTCCCTTCTTATCCCCACATGCACTCAAGTAGAAATACATTTAATATAATGTATTTACGTATTTAGTTTTCCTAAAATAGTGTCTGCACTGTGATGCTCCTTTTTGCTGTTTTACAAACCTGAGAGGCTTCATGAAATTAGAGTAATTTGGTTATATAAAGAAACTGCCTAGACCTCATAGACATTAACAAAAATATAAATCATAAACCAATTACATTTTCCATGGCTTTCCTCCACTATATCTCAACTTCAAAGGTGCCATTAGACGTTTCGTTTAACATTTAGTAGAATCTCATTCTTTACTTGCTGACTGAGAGAAAACAGAGCTCACCGAGCCGACTGCTCATTTACCTTATCTGTAAATGAAATGTCATTCTCAGAAAGCACTCCTTTACTTTACCATATGTCATCGTAAACCCTTTCCTAACCCTCTCTGTCCCAGCCTGTGCAGGGATTTGACTATGCCAAGAAGCATATGGGCCATCAGCAAGGTGAGGAGACCATCTCTGTTACCAAGGAGACGCTGGTCCTGGGCCTCCCGGTGAGAGATGCCCCGTTGTCATTGGACAGGAAGGTGCACCAGGATGGGACCGCCTCTAAAAGACCACCTTCTGCTGACATCATCCACAAAGGGTAAGAAGAACACCAAATTAAATAAAGACAGAATGATAGGATCTCTATGAAGAATGATCCCTGTTTACTACAGATTACCAGAACACATTTGGATTTGTTTGTGCCAATACTTTAAGTCAAGGAAAATTCACAATAAGTATGACAGTCTTGGACAGATTGCATAGAATCTGCTTAAATCTGCTCATGTTGACTGGCTTACAGTTTGCCTGGGTGTTGCCAATTCCCGGATTCGTAGCCGTCTATCACTCGGTTAAGGCAATCGAAAGCTAAAATGTTGTTACATAACATGAGTCATGAATGAGTTATTGCCGTGCCACAAAATGGATACAGCCTGCTCTCTTTCCTCTTGTCTAGAAGACAAAGCCAAGCTTGAGCTGCTGTTTTGAGCCATCTTTCCTTTGAATTTCCCACGCATTAAAATTCTCATTCTAACACAGAGAAAGACATTTACAGACCACCAAAGCCTTGATTATTTTATTGACCCAGCCCAAGATATCAGTCATTGTCTTAAAGCTGTCAAATGCAGTATAGCTCCCATATCTTTGGCTGATTAAGACCCACTCGGGCTTTTTAATGTCATATTTACGGCTGCCAAGCTGGAGGTGTGACACCAGTCTGTTACAATGATCATTAGGTCTTGAAGGCACTGCAGTGTAGTATTGGAAATATCTCCAATGCTTTGAGTATTTGCGCTAGCCTACCTGGAGTACCAGATGAGGGTGGGAGGGTTGCAGTTGTTGGACTATTATATTGGTCCTTCAACCCAGGCAAGCTCAATCAAACACCAATAAAGTCTTTAAAATTATTTTATATATTATGTTAACCCAGGTCTGCTGCAGCGGCCACTATTCCAGTCACCCTTTGGGTGGACCCCAGGGCTCATTCAGACTGGGATGAGCAAGGCTTCAAAAGGCTACAAAACACACAGCTGTGCAGTGTGATGATTAAAGAATAAAACGCCTTTGAAAAGGTACTGAGAATAGTAATTGGTAAAACAAACAGGCGGTAAATACATAGTGGTGTAAAGTGAATAGAGGCTGAACACTGGGCATGGAGACGTGAGTGAGCTACACAGCCTGGAGAGATCCTTCCAGGGCCATGTTTGAGTCAATGTCCTCTGGGCTCAGGTTGACAGGAATACACACATTCTCTCTCTCTCTCTCTCTCTCTCTCTCCTCTCTCTCCTCTCTCTCTCTCTCTCTCTCTCTCTCTCTCCTCTCTCTCTCCTCTCTCTCTCTCTCTCTCTCTCTCTCTCTCTCTCTCTCTCTCTCTCTCAGCACAGGGGTAGAACTGTACATCATTATAGAAGCCTCATGATTGTGAATGCGGATTCCATTTAGTATTTCTGAATGCATTACACCATTAGAATAATCTAATCTCGGTTAACCCAGAACTAAAATCACGCATTTGGTCAGATGCTCGATTATGTTTAAGTAGTCTGTCCATGAGGGATTAATAATAATTTGATACAAACATTCTGAAGAGCAATGTGGATATGAGCTGACATAATGGGTGTGCGTTTTCCTAGCTGTCTTATCTGACATAACATCAGGTTCCTGTGTTAGTCACTGGTGTCAGCCTGTTGGTTACCCCTGAAAAGATACCAGGGGAGATAGTTTGACATTAAGATGGAATCGCCCACTGTTCCACTACATTTAGAGGTGTCTGTCACCAGGGTTGGAGAGTAACTGATTACATCATGTTACATGTAATCCAATTACAAAAAAACGAACTGTAATCAGTTACGTTACCATGAACAAACATTGTAATCAGATTACAGATACTTTTGAAAAACAATATGATTCTTTTTAAATTCAGAAAGGATGTTTGCGAAAAAAGACACGACACCTTTCTGTTTTCTCAATGACATTCAATTCAGCATTGAAAAAAGGTGCAAGTTTAATTTTGTTCCACCTGAGCGAGTCTGAGACCACTATGATGACGCACCAAATGCGTTTAATGGATCATTTTTGTCGTCTTCTAATGCTGTAATCTAAAAGTAACGTTACTGAGTTTGGGTAATCCAAAAGTTAAATTACTGATTACAATTTTGGACAGGTAACTATAGTAACTGTAACGGATTACATTTAAAAAGTAACATACCAACCCTGTCTGTCACATACTGCAGCCATATTTCACAGGTTAGAACAGTGGCCAGGGGGCTGTTTGATAGCAGCATTAACCTTGGATAATACTGTATGCACAGAGCTTACCACTGCCTTACTCTGTTGCTATGGTTACCCATGGCAGGTTGCCAAGTGAGGACGGCTCGGTTACGAGCAACGAATCCGGGAAACTCAACACGGGCAAGAGCTCGATGGTACGGAGGGCTGCGGCACAGAACAGCGCCAAGGAGGATCTGTTACACAAGAGGAACGGTGAGAGAGAGGAGAGAGGCCATGCTCCGGCTACTGTACTGCTGCCCACCACAATATTGTGTCATCACACAGGCTTGATACGCTATATGGCCATTAGAGAGAGCTAATGAATTGTACATGAAAAATAAGCACTTACTGTATATGCAGGGATGCATGCAGTGCAGGCACACACACACACACACGGTATGCACCATGCACACACACACACACACACACACGCACAAGCATCTTTCTATTTCCCCCCTGTCTAACTGCAGTATCTGTAACACTCAGGCAGTGTATGTGGGGATGTGAGGAAGGGTCTGATGAATAATAAAAGGATGATGCAGTGTCAGCCACTGAAGGTCCTCGTTGTTCTTGAACTTCAGATATTTACTTTACTGGATGCATCAATTAAAAGGTGACAGTCTAGTGGAATTGCATTTTTACACATGATTTCAAACTATTTTTCCATTGTTGTTTGGAAGTTGTCTATAATGATTGATATGCCTTAATAGCGCAAGGTTAGATTACACACTGCATTACAGTAAGCGAAAGACATCGCATTGTCAATGGCCTAGCCATTTCAGAAATTATGTTGGGACAATGTCCAGGCAATATTGTTACTGTGGCATCTAGAAAGCTTTCATTTTCAGCCCTCTAGCAATGGTTACCCAACATTTATTGGTGCGATCTATTATAACGTCTGTGCAACAAGCCGTACAACTGCAAATGCCTCGCGGAAGTCGAAAATGAGTAATTGTATCATTTCCCTCTCAAGACCTTAATGTACATTTAGAATGCCATTTACTTTCCCTTGGGTATAAGGCATCTCTTATATTTTCTAGTTGTCATACATGAATACTTTTCCCATGTCGACAGTATATGCAGAGTGATCTGAGCATTGAAGCAGTTAACCTAGAACAACATCTGCTCTGCTCTGTGTGATTGGTGCTGATGAGAGACGGATACACCGTTAACCCCACTGTAGCCAACCGCCATATGAAGTCAATCAGTGAAGTGCTCACAGCAGTATCAGTCATAGCTGGGCTAGCTAGTGCTGTGCTAATTAGCAATGTCCTCTCATCCCAGCAGATCCCTATGAGGACCACACTGGCTCACTGCGACTCATCACCATCAAGCCAATGGCGGCCCAGCCCACATACTCCTACCCATCCTCCTCCAATCACAGCCAGGACTCAGTCGTCCTCAATGGGGAGGTGAGACACCACCCCCGGCCTGCTGGGAATTATGTCATATTGAGTCTGCCAGATGAAGATTCTAAAGATGAACGTTCTGGATATGTACAGTAAAAGCAGTGTAGAAGTGGAACTATATTGCTGCAGACATCAAAGGGTTAGGGCCAATGGGAAGTAGGAAAGGATTTGGAACTGATTGTTTCTTTATAGAGGAGAGGGACCTCAGTAGAAACCTGAACAAGTTTACTTCTAATACCAAGTAAAGTCAAACTAGAATCAATACTAATGAAATACAAATGACTTCGTCCACAGGCAAACGTGGGGCTCAAGCAGAAGTCCGACATCGAACACTACAGGAACAAACAACGCCAGAAAGCCAATAGAAAAGCCTACTGTGATTTCCCCGTCACAGACAATGGCATCCACCCATTCAACCCCAGAGAGAGGCACAGCAGGCATGAGAATGCCAAGGAGCCAATGACTGCTGAGGAGAAGAGGGCCTCCTATGCAGGATGCCACATCAGGAGGTGGGAGAGCAGAGACATTTCTATTTTTGCATCCACATTATGTAATATGCCAAGAGACATACAGTATGCTACAGTATACAGGAAGCGTTCATTTCATGTTTGAGTGGGTGTTCAGTGTAAACAGATCCGCTGGTTCAAAAGTTACTTTTCAGAATGCCTGTGCTGCAGCACCTGTACATTGTTAATGTGACAAAATCTCTTGCAGGGTGACGCCAAGCGGCAAGTTTGTTTGCAATCATCTAACAACAACTTATGTAATGAACACTGGTCACTTTAATAATGTTTCCATACTGTTTCACCCACTTTATATGTACAGTATCTCACAAAAGTGAGTACACCCCTCACATTTTTGTAAATATTTGAGTATATCTTTTCATGTGACTACACTGAAGAAATGAGACTTTTCTACAATGTAAAGTAGTGAGTGTACAGCTTGTATAACAGTGTAAATTTGCTGTCCCCTCAAAATAACACAACACACAGCCATTAATGTCTAAACCGCTGGCAACAAAAGTGAGTACACCCCTAAGTGAAAATGTCCAAATTGGGCCCAAAGTGTCAATATTTTGTGTGGCCACCATCATTTTCCAGCATTGCCTTAACCCTCTTGGGCATGGAGTTCACCAGAGCTTCACAGGTTGCCACTGGAGTCCTCTTCCACTCCTCCATGACGACATCACGGAGCTGGTGGATGTTAGAGACCTTGCACTCCTCCACCTTCCGTTTGAGGATGCCCCACAGATGCTCAATAGGGTTTAGGTCTGGAGACATGCTTGGCCAGTCCATCACCTTTACCCTCAGCTTCTTTAGCAAGGCAGTGGTCGTCTTGGAGGTGTGTTTGGGGTCGTTATCATGTTGGAATACTGCCCTGCGGCCCAGTCTCCGAAGGGAGGGGATCATGCTCTGCTTCAGTATGTCACAGTACATGTTGGCATTCATGGTTCCCTCAATGAACTGTAGCTCCCCAGTGCCGGCAGCACTCATGCAGCCCCAGACCATGACACTCCCACCACCATGCTTGACAGTAGGCAAGACACACTTGTCTTTGTACTCCTCACCTGGTTGCCGCCACACACGCTTGACACCATCTGAACCAAATACGTTTATCTTGGTCTCATCAGACCACAGGACATGGTTCCAGTAATCCATGTCCTTAGTCTGCTTGTTTTCAGCAAACTGTTTGCGGGCTTTCTTTTGCATCATCTTTAGAAGAGGCTTCCTTCTGGGACGACAGCCATGCAGACCAATTTGATGCAGTGTGCGGCGTATGGTCTGAGCACTGACAGGCTGACCCCCCACCCCCACCCCTTCAACCTCTGCAGCAATGCTGGCAGCACTCATACGTCTATTTCCCAAAGACAACCTCTGGATATGACGCTGAGCACGTGCACTCAACTTCTTTGGTCGACCATGGCGAGGCCTGTTCTGAGTGGAACCTGTCCTGTTAAACCGCTGTATGGTCTTGGCCACTGTGCTGCAACTCAGTTTCAGGGTCTTGGCAATCTTTTTATAGCCCAGGCCATCTTTATGTAGAGCAACAATTATTTTTTTCAGATCCTCAGAGAGTTCTTTGCCATGAGGTGCCATTTTGAACTTCCAGTGACCAGTATGAGGGAGTGTGAGAGCGATGACACCAAATTTAACACACCTGCTCCCCATTCACACCTGAGACCTTGTAACACTAACGAGTCACATGACACCGGGGAGGGAAAATGGCTAATTGGGCCCAATTTGTACATTTTCTCTTAGGGGTGTACTCGCTTTTGTTGCCAGCGGTTTAGACATTAATGGCTGTGTGTTGAGTTATTTTGAGGGGACAGCAAATTTACACTGTTATACAAGCTGTACACTCACTACTTTACATTGTAGCAAAGTGTCATTTCTTCAATGTTGTCACATGAAAAGATATACTCAAATATTTACAAAGATGTGAGGGGTGTACTCACTTTTGTGAGATACTGTATATACTGTATTCTAGTCAGGGCTCATCCTACATAACTTATTTTAGTATTTTTCTGGATGATGTGTATTGTTTATTTTTATTGGCAAGTATTACTGCACTGTTAGAGCTAGAAACATAATCATTTCGCTGCACATGCGATAACATCTGCAAATCTGTGTACATGACCAATAAACTTTGATTTGATTTGAAATACATATTTGAAATGTCTGAAATATTCCTGTGATGGTGCAAACCTGTGATGATGATTATGATGCCAATGATAATGACAATGGCGACTATGATATCCTTACTTCAGGCACCCCCCATCCAGAGAGCCAGCCTACTGGAGCCGTCAGTCTCTGGCCACCAGCAGCCCTAGCCCCCTGGAGACAGAGATGGACCTGCTGGTTCTGAGGGAGAGGTCCAGAAGAGGCATCCGCAACAGCGGCTATGACGTGAGTCCTCACTGAATATCACTGCTGTACAGTGTCCATTTTAAGACATCCATGAGATGTAAAACAGGCATGGGCAATTCCAGTCCTTGCGGGCCGGAGTGGTGACACACTTTTTCCCCATCCCTAGCAAACACAACTGAGTAAACGAATTGCATTCTAAACTAAAGATCATGATTAATTGATTATTGGAGTCAGTTGTGTTAGCTGGGGCTTGGGAGAAAGTGTGACACCAATCAGGCCACCGAGGACTGGAGTTACGCATTCCCTGTCCTGAAATGTACACTGTACTGCGGAAGTCACTGCAGTGTGAATGTCCTAAAATGAACACCATACTACTGGAGTCACTGCAGGGTGAATGTCCTAAAATGAACACCATACTACTGGAGTCACTGCAGGGTGAATGTCCTAAAATGAACACCATACTACTGGAGTCACTGCAGGGTGAATGTCCTAAAATGAACACCATACTACTGGAGTCACTGCAGGGGCAAAAGGGGTTGAGCCTAGATAAGTTCTGATACTGGGGTGCAATAACCTAGAGAAAACCCTAGAACAAAGCTTGCCCCATTATGCCTATCTCTCCCAATCCTTATTCTAAGCTCTATGGCTCAAATAAAGAGGATTACCTTCATCCAAACTTTAAAACCACCATCTAGCACAGCGATGGAGCTCGTTCTTAGAGCTATCATTTTATGCTGCCTGCACAGGCACTACATTGCTGAATGTCAGTGACCGTGAATATGATTATAGCCTGTTCAGTGATTCAGATGCGAAATTCGATACCAGTTAATATACTGAACAAAAATATATCCGCAACATGCAACAATTTCAAAGATTTTACTGAGTTACAGTAAAATAAGGAAATCAGTCAATTTAAATAAATAAATTAGGCCCTAATCTATGGATTTCACATGACTGAGCAGGGGTGCAGCAATAGGTGGGCCTGGGAGGGCATAGGCAGTCAGGCCCACCCACTGGGGAGCCAGGCCCAGCCATTCAGAATGAGTTTTTCCCCACAAAAGGGCTTTATTACAGACAGAAATACTCCTCAGCATTTCCTGCAGTCAGCATGCCAATTGCACGCTCCCTCAAAACTTGAGACATCTGTGGCATTCTGTTGTGTGACACAACTGCACATTTTAAAGTGGCCTTTTATTGTCCCCAGCACAAGGTGCACCTGTGTATTGATCATGCTGTTTAATCAGCTTCTTGATATGCCACACCTGTCAGGTGGATGGATTATCTTGGCAAAGGAGAAACGCTCACTAACATGGATGTAAACAAATTTGTAAAATGTCTGGGATTTTTTATTTCAGCTCATGGGACCAACACTTTACATGTTGCGTTAATAGTTGTGTTCAGTGTAGCTCTGAATGTGCTAAGCTTTTAAATTGCAAATGGATAACCCTGTGTGTGTGTGTGTGTTTGTGTGTGTGTGTCCGTCTTCCTGTGTGTCAGGTGGAGCCGTTTGAGGAGACCAACGTGGACCGACTGATGAGCTCCTTGGGTTATGGTGGAAGCCATCAGGTCAAGGGTCTCTCAGACTCGTCCACTCTGAGCTCTCAGCCTTCCATCGGCGAGGTCCGTCAGCAGATGCAGCTCCTGCTGGGTAATGCCTTTGGGCTGGCCCCAGACGAGGCCCCGCCCGCCAACCACCACCACCACCCCCACCTTCACCCCCACCTCCACAGTTCCTACAACCCCAGCCACACCAGCCCTTACTCCGAGGGGGTGACCAGTGCCCCTGGCACCATGAACCACCCATGTGGAGGAGGCCGTCAGCGTGGTTCTCCCTACGGGCCGGAAATGCACCAGTGTAGCTTACCCAAGCCTGTGAGTGCATTGATTAGACCGTGCAATAAAGCAAATGATTTATTTATTTATTTCTGTATGTTTACGGTGGTGTTTTAAACAAAAATCCTGAATGCTATTGTAGAAAATCAACATAATACATGTGGCGAGATAGTAGCTGTACAGGACACCCACACACTGATTTAACCATGTTGTCTGTGTGTTGTGTTTGGTGGTGCAGGGCTTCAGGTTCACTCAGCTTCCAGACATGGGCGTTGGACCTCCACCCACTCTGATCCCCTCCAGACCCGGACCCCCTTCCGGGACCTCAATGAGGCGGTACGAAGCGCCCTCCTCCTCCCTTCAAGCTGTCAGAAAGACAGTAAACGGATGCAAATAACATTCATTCCAATATAGTCACATCCACACAATGCTAAACATGCTCAACCTACTACGCTGAACAAAAATCTAAACGCAACATGCAACAATTTCAAAGATTTTACTGAGTTACAGTTCATATAAGGAAATCAGTCAATTGAAATAAATTCATTAGGCCCTAATCTATGGATTTCACATGACTGGGAATACAGATATGCATCTGTTGGTCACAGATATCTTAAAAAAGTAGGGCAGTGTATCAGAAAACCAGTCAGTATCTGGTGTGACCACAATTTGCCTCATGCAGCACAACACATCTCATTCGCATAGAGTTGATCTGTTGATTGTGGCCTGTGGAATGATGTCCCACTCCTCTTCAATGGCTGTGCAAAGTTGCTGGATATTTCGGGAACTGGAACACGCTGTTGTACACGTCGATCCAGCGCATCCCAAACATGCTCAATGAGTGACATGTCTGGTGAGTATGCAGGCCATGGAAGAACTGGGACATTTTCAGCTTCAAGGAATTGTGTACAGATCCTTGTGACGTGGGGCTGTGCATTATCATGCTGAAACATGAGGTGATGGCGGCGGATGAATGGCACGACAATGGGCCTCAGGATCTTGTCACGGTATCTTTGTGCATTCAAATTGCCATAGATGAAATGCAATTGTGTTTGTTGTCCATAGCTTATGCCTGCCCATACCATAACCCCACTGCCACCATGGGGCACTCTGTTCAAAAGGTTGATATCAGCAAACCGCTCGCCCACATGACGCCATACATGCGTCTGCCATCTGCCTGGAACAGTTGAAACCGGGATTCACCAGTGAAGAGCACACTTCTCCAGCGTGCCAGTGGCTATCGAAGGTGAGCATTTGCCCACTGAATTCGGCTACGACGCCGAACTGCAGTCAGCTTCCCTGAGATAGAATTTCTGCACAAACTGTCAGAAACTTTGGTTACGCAAACCCACAGTTTCATCAGCAGTCCGGGTGGCTGGTGTCAGATGATCTCGCAGGTGAAGAAGCCGGATGTGGAGGTCCTGGGCTGGCGTGGTTACACGTGTTCTGCGGTTGTTAGGCCAGTTGGACGTACTGCCAAATTCTCTAAAACGACGTTGGAGGCGGCTTATGGTAGAGAAATTAACATAAAATTCTCTGGCAACAGCTGTGGTGGACATTCTTGCAGTCAGCATGCCAATTGCACGTTCCCTCAAAACTTGAGACATCTGTGGCATTGTGTTGTGTGACAGAACTGCACATTTTAGAGTGGCCTTTTATTGTCCTCAGTGCAAGGTGCACCTGTGTAATGATCATGCTGTTTAATCAGCTTCTTGATATGTCACACCTGTCAGGTGGATGGATTATCTTGGCAAAGGATAAATGCACACTAATAGGGATGTAAATACATTTGTGCAACAAATTTGAGACAAATAAGCTTTTTGTGCGTATGGAAAATTACTGGGATCTTCAATTTCAGCTCATGAAACATGGGACCAACACTTTACATGTTGCGTTTATATTTTTGTTCAGTATAGATTTTTTGAAGGTCTACTTGTAACTAGTGTACTGTATCCTTTTAGCGTTTCCCACCCTAATTGCTTTGTACTTCTTAACATGTGGCTTTAATGTAATACTGCTTATGTGTTGTGTTGTATTTCTACTCTACCTTTATTCTGCATCATTTAAAACAGGGATGGGCCCTTTTGAAAGCCCTTTGATCAATACATTATTATTATTATTATTATTATTATTATTATTATCGGTGAGACATGAATTACAAGGCTTTTGTCTTTGTCCCCCCTTCTGCAGTTCTACACCGGACATCAGCCTGAAACCTCGTGTTTCTGAGGCCTCTGAGATGCAGAATCAGCACAATGGCGCCACCTACCTGCCTATCAACAGAGCGCCCTTCCCTGCTGTTACTGTTGACCAGTCCATGACCAGCTACTCAGGTCAAAATATTAAATATTGTATAATTATTCAGATATGGACTAGTAAATATAGATACAAATGTAAATACATACAGTGGGGAGAACAAGTATTTGATACACTGCCGATTTTGCAGATTTTCCTACTTACAAAGCATGTAGAGGTCTGTACTTTTTATCATAGGTACACTTCAACTGTGAGAGATGGAATCTAAAACAAACATCCAGAAAATCACATTGTATGATTTTTAAGTAATTAATTTGCATTGTATTGCATGACATAAGTATTTGATCACCTACCAACCAGTAAGAATTCCGGCTCTCACTGACCTGTTAGTTTTTCTTTAATAAGAAGCCCTCCTGTTCTCCACTCATTACCTGTATTAACTGCACCTGTTTGAACTCGTTACCTGTATAAAAGACACCTGTCCACACACTCAATCAAACAGACTCCAACCTCTCCACAATGGCCAAGGCCAGAGAGCTGTGTAAGGACATCAGGGAATTTTTTTTAGACCTGCACAAGGCTGGGATGGGCTACAGGACAATAGGCAAGCAGCTTGGTGAGAAGGCAACAACTGTTGGCGCAATTATTAGAAAATGGAAGAAGTTCAAGATGACGGTCAATCACCCTCGGTCTGGGGCTCCATGCAAGATCTCACCTCGTGGGGCATCAATGATCATGAGGAAGGTGAGGGATCAGCACAGAACTACACGGCAGGACCTGGTCAATGACCTAAAGAGAGCTGGGACCACAGTCTCAAAGAAAACCATTAGTAACACACTACGCCGTCATGGATTAAAATCCTGCAACGCACGCAAGGTCCCCCTGCTCAAGCCAGCGCATGTCCAGGCCCATCTGAAGTTTGCCAATGACCATCTAGATGATCCAGAGGAGGAATGGGAGAAGGTCATGTGGTCTGATGAGACAAAAATATAGCTTTTTGGTCTAAACTCCACTCGCCGTGTTTGGAGGAAGAAGAAGGATGAGTACAACCCCAAGAACACCATCCCAACCGTGAAGCATGGAGGTGGAAACATCATTCTTTGGGGATGCTTTTCTGCAAAGGTGACAGGACGACTGCACCGTATTGAGGGGAGGATGGATGGGGCCATGTATCGCGAGATCTTGGCCAACAACCTCCTTCCCTCAGTAAGAGCATTGAAGATGGGTCGTGGCTGGGTCTTCCAGCATGACAACGACCCGAAACACACAGCCAGGGCAACTAAGGAGTGGCTCCGTAAGAAGCATCTCAAGGTCCTGGAGTGGCCTAGCCAGTTTCCAGACCTGAACCCAATAGAAAATCTTTGGAGGGAGCTGAAAGTCCGTATTGCCCAGTGACAGCCCCGAAACCTGAAGGATCTGGAGAAGGTCTGTATGGAGGAGTGGGCCAAAATCCCTGCTGCAGTGTGTGCAAACCTGGTCAAGACCTACAGGAAACGTATGATCTCTGTAATTGCAAACAAAGGTTTCTGTACCAAATATTAAGTTCTGCATTTCTGATGTATCAAATACTTATGTCATGCAATAAAATGCAAATTAATTACTTAAAAATCATACAATGTGATTTTCTGGATTTTTGTTTTAGATTCCGTCTCTCACAGTTGAAGTGTACCTATGATAAAAATTACAGACCTCTACATGCTTTGTAAGTAGGAAAACCTGCAAAATCGGCAGTGTATCAAATACTTGTTCTCCCCACTGTATATATGTACACACGTGTGTGTGTGGAAAAAGACAAGGGGTCTGAATACTTTCTGAATACACTGTATATACAGTACCAGTCAAAAGTTTGTACATACCTACTCATTCCAGGGTTTTTCTTATTTTTTAAACTATTTTCTACAGTGTAGAATAGATGAAGACATCAAAACTATGAAATAACACATATGGAATCATTTAGTAACCAGAAAAGTTAGATTCTTCAAAGTAGCCACCCTTTGCCTTGATGACAGCTTTGCACACTCTTAGCATTCTCTCAACCAGCTTCATGAGGAATGCTTTTCCAACAGTCTTGAAGGAGTGCCCACATATGCTGAGCACTTGTTGGCTGCTTTTCCTTCACTCTGCGGTCCAACTCATCCCAAACCATCTCAATTGGGTTGAGTTCGGGTGATCGTGGAGGCCAGGTCATCTGATGCAGCACTCCATCACTCTCCATCTTGGTCAAATAGCCCTTACACAGCCTGGAGGTGTGTTGGGTCATTGTCCTGTTGAAAAACAAATGATAGTCCCACTAAGCGCAAACCAAATGGGATGGTGTATCGCTGCAGAATGCTGTGGTAGCCATGCTGGTTAAGTGTGCCTTGAATTCTAAATAAATCACAGTCAGTGTCACCAGCAAAGCACCATCACACCTTCTCCTCCGTGCTTCACGGTGGGAACCACACATGCAGAGATCATCCGTTCACCTACTCTGCGTCTCACAAAGACACGGCGGTTGGAACCAAAAAAATCTGGCCCAAGCAAGTCTCTTCTTCTTTTTGGTGTCCTTTAGTAGTGGTTTCTTTGCAGCAATTCAACCATGAAGGCCTGATTCACGCAGTCTCCTCTGAACATTTGACGTTGAGATATGTCTGTTACTTGAACTCTGTGAAGCATTTATTTGGGCTGCAATCTGAGGTGCAGTTAACTCTAATGAACTTATCCTCTGCAGCAGAGGTCTTCCTTTCCTGTGGCGGTCCTCATGAGAGACAGTTTCATCATAGCGCTTGATGGTTTGTGCGACTACACTTGAAGAAACTTTCAAAGTTCTTGAAATGTTCCGTATTGACTGACTTTCATGTCTTAAAGTAATGATGGACTGTCAGTTTCTCTTTGCATATTTGAGCTGTTCTTGCCATAATATGGACTTGGTCTTTTACCAAATGGGGCTATCTTCTGTATATCACCTATACCTTGTCACAACACAACTGATTGTCTCAAAAGCATTAAAAGGAAAGAAATTCCACAAGTTAACTTTAAACAAGGCACACCTGTTAATTGAAATGCATTCCAGGTGACTACCTCATGAAGCTGGTTGAGAGAATGCCAAGAGTGTGCAAAGCTGTCATCAAGGCAAAGGGTGGTTATTTGAAGAAAACTCAAATATAAAATATATTTTGATTTGTTTAACACTTTTTTGGTTAATACATTTACATTTACATTTTAGTCATTTAGCAGACGCTCTTACAGGAGCAATTAGGGTTAAGTGCCTTGCTCAAGGGCACATCGACAGATTTTTCACCTAGTCGGCTCAGGGATTAGAACCAGCGACCTTTCGGTTACTGACACAACGCTCTTAACCACTAAGCTACCTGCCGCCCAATACATGATTCCATATGTGTTATTTCATAGATGTGATGTCTTCACTATTATTCTACTATGTAGAAAATAGTCAAAATAAATAAAAACCCTGGAATGTGTAGGTGTGTCCAAACTTTTGACTGGAACTATATGTGTGTGTGTATTTTTATTTTTTATTTCACCTTTATTTAACCAGGTAAGCCAGTTGAGAACAAGTTCTCATTTACAACTGCGACCTGGCCAAGATAAAGCAAAGCAGTGTGATAAAAACAACAACACAGAGTTACATATGGGGTAAAACAAAACATAAAGTCAAAAATACAACAGAAAATTGAAAATATATATAGAGTGTGCAAATGTAGCAAGTTATGGAGGTAAGGCAATAAATAGGCCATAGTGCAAAATAATTACAATTAGTATTAACACTGGAATGATATATTTGCAAGAGATGATTTGCAAATAGAGATACTGGGGTGCAAATGAGCAAAATAAATAACAATATGGGGATGAGGTAGTTGGGTGGGCTAATTTCAGATGGGCTCTGTACAGGTGCAGTGATCGGTAAGGTGCTCTGACAACTGATGCTTAAAGTTAGTGAGGGAGATAAGAGTCTCCAGCTTCAGAGATTTTTGCAGTTCGTTCCAGTCATTGGCAGCAGAGAACTGGAAGGAATGGCGGCCAAAGGAGGTGTTGGCTTTGGGGATGACCAGTGAGATATACCTGCTGGAGCGCATACTACGGGTGGGTGTTGCTATGGTGACCAATGAGCTAAGATAAGGCGGAGAATTGCCTAGCAGTGATTTGTAGATGGACTGGAGCCAGTGGGTTTGGCGACGAATATGTAGTGAGGACCAGCCAACAAGAGCGTACAGGTCACAGTGGTGGGTAGTATATGGGGCTTTGGTGACAAAACGGATGGCACTGTGATAGACTACATCCAATTTGCTGAGTAGAGTGTTGGAGGCTATTTTGTAAATGACATCGCCGAAGTCAAGGATCGGTAGGATAGTCAGTTTTACGAGGGCATGTTTGGCAGCATGAGTGAAGGAGGCTTTGTTGCGAAATAGGAAGCCAATTCTGGATTTAACTTTGGATTGGAGATGCTTAATGTGAGTCTGGAAGGAGAGTTTACAGTCTAACCAGACACCTAGGTATTTGTAGTTGTCCACATACTCTAGGTCACACCCGTCGAGAGTAGTGATTCTAGTCGGGTGGGCGGGTGCCAGCAGCGTTCGATTGAAGAGCATGCATTTAGTTTTACTTGTGTTTAAGAGCAGTTGGAGGCTACGAAAGGAGTGTTGTATGGCATTGAAGCTCGTTTGGAGGTTTGTTAACACAGTGTCCAATAAAGGGCCAGATGTATACAAAATGGTGTCGTCTGCATAGAGGTGGATCTGAGAATCACCAGCAGCAAGAGCGACATCATTGATATACACAGAGAAAATAGTCGGCCCAAGAATTGAACCCTGTGGCATCCCCATAGAGACTGCCATAGGTCCAGACAACAGGCCCTCCGATTTGACACATTGAACTCTATCTGAGAAGTAGTTGGTGAACCAGGCGAGGCAGTCATTTGAGAAACCAAGGCTATTTAGTCTGCCAATAAGAATGCGGTGGTTGACAGAGTCGAAAGCCTTGGCCAGGTCGATGAAGACGGCTGCACAGTACTGTCTATTATCGATCGTGGTTATAATATCGTTTAGGACCTTGAGCGTGGCTGAGGTGCACCCATGACCAGCTCGGAAACTGGATTATGTGTGTGTGTGTGTGTGTGTGTGTGTGTGTGTGTGTGTGTGTGTGTGTGTGTGTGTGTATATACAGTGCATTCGGAAAGTATTCAGACCCCTTGACTTTTTCCAAATTTTGTTACGTTAGTCTTATTCTAAAATTAATTAAATTAATATTTTTCCTCATCAATCTACACAGAATACCCCATAATGACAAAGCAAAAACAGGTTTAGACATTTTTGCAAATGTATTAAAAATAAAAAACAGAAATACCTGATTTACATAAGTATTCAGACCCTTTGCTATGAGACTCGATATTGAGCTCCGGTACATCCTGTTTCCATTGATCATCCTTCAGATGTTTCTATAACTTAGAGGGTCTGAACAGTTATGTAAATGTAATATTTCTGTTTTTTCTTTTGTATAAATTTGCCAAAAAAAAATTAAACCTGTTTTTGCTTGTCATTATTGGGTATTGTGTGTAGATTGATGAGAATAAAAAAATATATATTCCATTTTAGAATAAGGCTGTAACGTAACAAAATGTCAAGGGGTCTGAATACTTTCCGAATGCACTGTATATCCATATATAATGTATAACTTTAAAGAGTATGGTTTTCTCTGTCAAATTGATTCAGTTCACTCATTCAAGCCTCTGATTGGCTAAACACACTGCTCATCTCTACAGGAAACCCAATGACAGCAGTCTACGCCATATCAGCCAACCACCCTGGTTACTCTGACTACTTTGTCATGTCTCCACCATCGTCGTACGGAAGCCCATCCTGGATGTCCTACCCACCAGAACCTGAGGACATCCCACACCAGTGGAATGATACTGTAAATACTGTTAGTATCTGAACCAGAACAATGTCCTCGTATATATTTAGCCTGTATAACGCAGATTGTTTGATCTGGATTTCTCACTATCAGTCCCTGTTTAAATCAGTCTCTTTTCTTTTCAGAACCCGTGTCATTTAGAAACCATTTGTTGAGATTTCCTGACCTCTGGCACTGAGTGGAAACAGCATATATCTTGGTGGGCACGGCACACACTAACACAACACGGCATTTTCCGATCAATGACTTGGGTTTTTGTGGCTCATTTCCTTTCGTTCCATTTCGTTCTCTTTGTCTTCCAGGTGTCCTATCGGTTGGGCAGTAGGGCCTCCCTCCCTCAAACTGAGTACCCCTGGACTAGAGCACCCCGCCCTCGCTGTCACCCCTGGCCCTTGCCCCTGCTGGCCTCTGGCCTGCCTCCTCAGCCCAACCAGGCCCTCTCTGGTCTCTGAGCCCCAGGTCACCCAGGCCTCACAGCCTCCATGTCAACTGCCACCAGTCAGCGGAGGATTGCCTAGACTAGAGTACAGCAGCAGCATCCCCCATGGTAATACCACATATAGCCTCTGCCCTGGTCCACACCATCCAACGACAGAGCTGGAAAAGCTGGACTAACTGTGCTTTTTGATGATCCAAATTCTTTATTGGAAAGAAGAGTTTTACCTACTACTGATGGTTTATGTGTATTTTTTAAAATTACAACAACAAAAAAAATTCTAACTCTTGTCTTGAGCTGTTTGTTTTTGGATATTTGTGTGCTTTGTCATTTACTTTCGTGCTTTACTTCTTATTTTTAATGAGTAAAACATCTAGTGAGTGTATCTTGTGCGCTCACCTTAATTTAAGGCAAAAAAGTTGTGCAAGAAAAGCTTTGGTGTGAGTGGCATTGTCATTCTGTATTTTTTAAATGTACCCATGACCTTTAACCCATCAGATTACAGTAAAAAACAACGGTCACCTGTTCTGTCATTTATACAGTTGAAGTTGGAAGTTTACATACACTTAGGTTGGAGTCATTAAAACTAGTTTTTCAACCACACCACAAATTTCTTGTTAACAAACTATAGTTTTGGCAAGTCGGTTAGGACATCTACTTTGTTCATGACACAAGTAATTTTTCCAACAATTGTTTACAGACATGATTATTTCACTTATAATTCACTGTATCACAATTCCAGTGGGTCAGAAGTTTACATACACTAAGTTGACTGTGCCTTTAAACAGCTTGGAAAATTCATGGCTTTAGAAGCTAATGATAGGCTAATTGACATCATTTGAGTCAATTGGAGGTGTACCTGTGGATGTATTTCAAGGCCTACCTTCAAACTCAGTGCCTCTTTGCTTGACATCATGGGAAAATCAAAAGAAATCAGCCAAGACCTCAGATAAAAATGTGTAGACCTCCACAAGTCTGGTTCATCATTGGGAGCAATTTCCAAACACCTGAAGGTACCACATTCATCTGTACAAACAATAGTACGCAAGTATAAACACCATGGGACCACGCAGCCGTCATACCGCTCAGGAAGGAGACGCGTTCTGTCTCCTAGAGATGAACGTACTTTGGTGCGAAAATTGCAAATCAATCCCAGAACAACAGCAAAGGACCTTATGAAGATGCTGGAGGAAACAGGTACAAAAGTATCTATATCCACAGTAAATCGAGTCCTATATCGACATAACCTGAAAGGCCGCTCAGCAAGGAAGAAGCCACCGCTCCAAAACCGCCATAAAAAAGCCAGACTACGGTTTGCAACTGCACATGGGGACAAAGATCGTACTTTTTGGAGAAATGTCCTCTGGTCTGATGAAACAAAAATAGAACTGTTTAGCCATAATGACCATTGTTATGTTTGGAGGAAAAAGGGGAATGCTTGCAAGCCGAAGAACACCATCCCAACCTTGAAGCACGGGGGTGGCAGCATCATGCTGTGGGGGTGCTTTGCTGCAGGAGGGACTGGTGCACTTCACAAAATAGATGGCATCAAAAGGAAGGAAAATTATGTGGATATATTGACGCAACATCTCAAGACATCAGCCAGGAAGTTAAAGCTTGGTCGCAAATGGGTCTTCCAAATGGACAATGACCCCAAGCATACTTCCAAAGTTGTGGCTAAATGGCTTAAGGACAACAAAGTCAAGATATTGGAGTGGCCATCACAAAGCCCTGACCTCAATCCTATAGAAAATGTGTGGGCAGAACTGAAAAAGCGTGTGCGAGCAAGGAGGCCTACAAACCTGACTCAGTTACACAAGCTCTGTCAGGAGGAATGGGCCAAAATTCACCCCACTTATTGTGGGAAGCTTGTGGAAGGCTACCCGAAACGTTTGACCCAAGTTAAACAATTTAAAGGCAATGCTACCAAATACTAATTGAGTGTATGTAAACTTCTGACCCACTGGGAATGTGATGAAAGAAATAAAAGCTGAAATAAATCATTCTCTCTACTATTATTCTGACATTTCACATTCTTAAAAGTGGTGATCCTAACTGACCTAAGACAGGGAATTTTTACTAGGATTAAATATCAGGAATTGTGAAAAACTGAGTTTAAATGTATTTGGCTAAGGTGTATGTAAACTTCCGACTTCAACTGTATGTTTATGAGGTTTGTATACTAACCAGGATTATGAAAAGCTGAATAGTGTTGTATATTGCAGCACAGAAATGATCTTAAAATGGTTCTTTACTTGCAAGTGTTATGTATTTGTATTTGGAGATTCTGACTTATATTGGGTCATATCCATTCACTGGACAGAGGGGTAATAATCAGATGTGTTGGATGGGCCACAGGAGTATTTATTACATGTATTATGTAACATGATAACATGAATTATTGAAGAGACTTATGCAAGCAGTGAGAGAGAGAGATTTTCTGTCTATATTTTGACACCATTTTCTTGAGACATGTTGACTTGCTTTACTGCATTTCGAATATGGATGGTCAGATTGTTTTGAATCCTATTTTCTAATATGTCAAGGGTACCATCTACCAGGATCACCTAGTGTAAAACATTACCACATTTCTAAAGTATTAATTAATGTAAGTACATATGCTGGTATATGCATATACAAAAATACTCACTGGGTCATAACATAAGCAAAATGATGGATAATGCTATGTTTTACTAGTATTTACTGAATTGCCTGGATTTCAAAACAAGGAAAATGTGATGGCTAGGGCTCTTTACCATGTACATGCTACTAGTTGAGTTAATCACTGCAGGTTAGTGTAGATCAACAACCACCAAGACATGTTACCAGATGTGATTTGTATTACTGTGATATTGAATATCTAATATTGACATAGCATTGGAAAAGCATTTACATTTAGAAATGATGACCGAATCAGGTCTAATGTGATAAAATAGAAAATACAGTTTGATCTATCACAATGTAGGTAGGATATTAGTTTAGTCTGATATTAGACGAACAGAGCACTTTCTCAGATATCCTGAGTTCCTGACCGTACAAAACTGCAGTATCAATGCAAATACTTTGTTAAGCATGCAATATTAATATTTCAAATATTAGAATAACCGCTTTTTAACAAATTATATGGGTCATGCTCAAAATGATAAAAAAATGCAAATCCATAGTCAGTTTCTAGTCCATTAGTTTGACTGGGTAGGTGTCTTCAAATGGATACCAACTGTTTCTACCTAGTTCAAACACATTTATTTTACTATTTTTCTACAAAATTATGAAACAATTATTTTTACTTTTAAGCGTAAGGAAATATGATACAAAATGTAAAAGGCCCAAATGCAAAGACATTTTGAGAATCTGTCTGATTTGCTCTGTAATACTACATAAAATGTCAACTTATTTCTGCTCTACACACACATTGGTAAGACATTCTTCCTCTACTAGATTTAGTCATAGTAAAGTTTCACTAAACAAGGTTGATGAGACTTGAAAAGGAATTAAAATGTAGCCTATGAGTTGAACATCTTGGCCTTTATCAAGCACAAACAATCTGATTGATATTTACAATCATGGTCAATATAACTTGTATCGCTAAAAGACAAAAGGCACTCCCATTTGTTGAAACTAATATCATTGGTATGTTCAGTTAACCATATTTGAAGCTAATGAAGGGAAAATATGATTGATTTGAACAGTCAAAAGGAACATAATGAAAGAGTTGACACACAAGTTGATGTACTGTTGATGCTTCTTTTAACAGATGCATTTCTCAGAGACGAAATGTGATGATAGGCCCCGGAGGTTTCTGAAGGCACAGCAATTTGAATCATGTCATCAAGAATGCAGTTGAATGTAGTTATGCAGAATTTTGGTGAAATAAAACCCAATAAATTACAACTTGGAATTTGTTTCTTGAGTGGAACATTACAGTTTACAACCGTGAATGAAGAATAGCTACTGTAGCAACCTGCATGTGAGGAAGATGGGAGTTTGTGTGTGACATGTTCTACTAGTTAATGAATAATGTCAGCGTCTCACAGTGCATTGTTTCCATTGTCTAAGGAGCTGACTGTCTCCAGAGTGAAACTCATTTGACCAGTGACGTTGAAGGATTTACAAAGACCACAGACCGCAGCTCCAGCATCTGAAATGACTTTTCTTGACTCTACAAGCAATTAATCCCAAGTACAAAGCTTTTAGACTGAACAATTTACTGTCCATAGAAAGCTTTAAAATGGGTATTCTTTCCCCACACATTATGATTAATTGCCGTATCAGTCCTGCCAAGGAGACGGTAACCATGTCAGAACCTTGACTCTTCAGTACAGTCTGAGACTACTGAGCTACATTAAGATAAACTTCTGTTTTAGGGACATCAAACCATATACACAGAGATCTAAAGTAACATTTGATCAGTTCCTCTTATAGATGCAGATTGCCAGTAAGCCTGTGAGTAAACCCTCAGGAATTTTTTTGGTACTCAAGGCTTAAAGCCCCTAAAACATGAGATACGCATAGCTAATGTTGTCAATGTGTGATCATCAGCTGGCAGTTCAACTGTATTCCCACAAGGGGGAGGCAGAATTCCTGTAATTCATTATGTTTTTCACAAATCTCATCCCATCTTCTCTCCATTTTGCAAAACCTCTGTCTCTGGCATTAATGGAAGTCTAGATGCTTTTATCTCCCATAATGCCCCTGGATTTTTTCTTAAACACATTATAGTGTTATTCAGATATGGCTCTCATCTAATGGGCCTTCCCAGCTGACAACACTGGTTGAAATTATGTGACGGCCTGCTCTCTAGCCTGCTGCTGGTGAGACAACCCTATTTCACAACAACACATTACCCAGGTACCCCCTCCTCTGTGGCTCTGGAGCCAGGCTGATGTCCCTATCTGCTGAGGTGTCAGTTGCACCTCATCCCCCTGACCATGGAACAAGCCCCAGGCCCTGATGCAGTGACAAAAACAATCCCCTCTCTTCGCCAGTGGAAAGAAGACCCTGTTCAAATTGTTCTCATCTGTTTCTTCCTCTCTCCTACTGAGGTAGTCAACACACAGAGCACAGCCTCCAGGACTATTGGTTCTGCATAAGAAAAAGGTTTATATCCAAGGTAAACAGTTCTACCTGCCGGCAGGTAGCCTAGCGGTTAGGAGTGTTGGGCCAGTAACCAAAAGGTTGCTGGTTCAAATCCCTGAGCCGACTAGGTGAAAAATCTGTCGATGTGCCCTTGAGCAACGCATTTAACCCTAATTACTCCTGTAAATCACTCCGGAAAATAATATATGGTGTAAATGTAAATCAACCATGAGATTTGCCAGGCTGAAAAGCTCTGTCCCCCTGGGCACAAACTGGTTGAATCAAGTATTGTGACATGGAATCTACACTGAACAAAAATATAAATGCAACATATAAAGTGTTGGTTTCATTAGCTGAATGAAACCAACTTATTTCTCTCAAATTTGGTGCACAAATTTGTTTACATCCCTGTTAGTGAGCATTTCTCCTTTACCAAGATAATCCATCCACCTGACAGGTGTGGCATATCAAGAAGATGATTAAACGGCATCTTCATTACATTCATTGCATTTTATCTATGTCAATTTGAATGCACAGAGATACCGTGACGAGATCCTGAGGCCCATTGTCGTGCCATTCATCCGCCGCCATCACCTCATGTTTCAGTATGATAATGCATGACCCCATGTCGCAAGGATCTGTACACAATTCCTCGAAGCTGAAAATGTCCCAGTTCTTCCATGACCTGCATACTCACCAGACATGTCACCCATTGAGCATGTTTGGCATGCTCTGGGTCGGCGTGTACGACAGCGTGTTCAAGTTCCTGCAAATATCCAGCAACTTCGCATAGCCATTGAAGCTAACTGGGACAACATTCCACAGGCCACAATCAACAGCCTGGTCAACTCTATGCGAATGAGATGTGTCGCGCTGCATGAGGCAAATGGTGGTCACACCAGATACTGACTGGTTTTCTGATCCATTCCCCTACTTTTCTTTTGAGGTATCTGTGACCAACAGATGCATATCTGTATTCCCAGTCATGTGAAATCCATAGATTAGAGGTTAATTTATTTATTTCAATTGACTGATTTCCTTATATGAACTGTAACTTAGTAAAATCTTTGAAATGGTTGCATGTTGCGTTTATATTTTTGTTCAGTGTACGTGGAAAATACTATTGTTTTGAGGGTGAAATTTCAACCACAGAATTATATCATCACGGTAATCAAATTTCAACAAAGTATAAAATATAAAACAACAAAAAAACAAATATGTTAAAACAACGTCATATTTTCAACTTTATATCCACTATCAGAAAAAAAAACTATAGGCTGGGCAGCACCTCCTACTGGAGAATGTATCTATCTACAGCTACCCTTTGGTCTCCCATCCAAGGTTTTAACAAATTATATCTTAACCAAAAATAAAAGTTAAAGAATGGGATTAAGCCAGTGGTTCAGATGGAACTATCCAAGCAGTAACTACATCTCCTTTAAATGTTGATATTTGGTTGCATTGTCAACCAAATGCAATTCAATATTACTTTTGTAATACAGTAAATAGCATAAAGTTAAGGCTATCTTACAAATAATTGAACATTCAACCTTAAAATTAGTAACACATCCATGGCCACATTTTGAGGTTACTGTAACTCAGTGGTCACCAACTGGTCGATTGCAATGGACTGGTTGATCACCAAACATTTCTGTAAAAAACCCAACGATAAAGTCTTGCGTGTCTATTTTTTATTTTTTTTGTCTCTGCTCTGCACACTAGGTACACTACCGTTCAAAAGTTTGGGGTCACTTAGAAATGTCCTTGTTTTCGAAAGAAAAGCAATTTTTTTGTCCATTAAAATAACATCAAATTGATCAGAAATACAGTGTAGACATTGTTCATGTTGTAAATGGCTATTGTAGCTGGAAACGGCTGATTTTCAGTGGAATATCTACATAGGCGTACAGAGGCCCATTATCAGCAACCATCAGTCCTGTGTTCCAATGGCACGTTGTGTTTGCTAATCCAAGTTTATCATTTTAAAAGGCTAATTGATCATTAGAAAACCCTTTCGCAATTATGTTAGCACAGCTGAAAACTGTTGTGCTGATTAAAGAAGCAATAAAACGGGCCTTCTTGAGACTAGTTGAGTTTCTGAAGCATCAGCAATTGTGGGTTCAATTACAGGTTCAAAATGGCCAGACACAAATAACTTTCTTCTAAAACTCATCAGTCTATTCTTGTTCTGAGAAATGAAGGCTATTCCATGTGAGAAATTGCCAAGAATTTGAAGATCTCGTATAACGCTGTGTACTACTCCCTTCACAGAACAGCGCAAAGTGTCTTGTTTGAGAAACAGATGCCTCACAGGTCCTCAACTAGCAGCTTCATTAAATAGTAGCCGCAAAACACCAGTCTCAACGTCAACAGTGAAGAGGCGACTCCGGGATGTTGACCTTCTAGGCAGAGTTGCAAAGAAAAAGCCATATCTACGACTGGCCAATAAAAATGTAAGATTAAGATGGGCAGTCTGAGATATGGCTTTTTCTTGTGAGGCCTAGTAAAATAAAAATAAAAAGCAAATTATTTAAATGTATGCTCACTCAGCTGTGCCTCACAAGTAATACAACAACTGATCTATTACCGGTGTGATCATATAGCCTACCTCAAATTTTGAAATATAATTTAAAAAAGATGTCCCGAACAACAGCCAATATGCGGTGATAATGAGGGCCTATAACATAGTGCACAAACCTCATTGCTACAGTACTGTTTTTAATAGGTTAATTATGCATAGGCTTACGTGTTTTAAGTTATGTAAAAAAAATCTACAAAAAACTGCTTGAATTTTTACTCAGAAAAGGTTGTTGACTACTGCTGGAACTATACATTTCTTCTTATGTAATCATATAAATAGTGCATGTTCAAGATAGCATGCATAGGTCATCGCAGGTCGGTGGAGATCTTCACAATTGCTGTAATAATCTGTCCAGAATCTTAAATGAAATTGATCACTTGCACCATGTACTTTTAATGTAATCTGAACTGCAATCCAGGTCATTTGGTTCTGCTATTAGATGAAGCACGGTGGTATCAAATTAATCTGTTGTATAAATAAAGAAAATATCTGAAATTGTATTCCCATTTGAAGTGCTTTTAAATGGTTTAAAGCACAGTGATAGACATTTAGGTGACATCTAAATAAAACATCTGACATTGTTTTTCCATTGGAATTTGGTTGTGCTTTTAGATGGTTGAATGCATAGTGATAAGACATTGGACATTAACTAACTTTTGGCTGTCTTTTTAGTTGGTCAATATAGTTTTTAATCTCATTGATCAACGTTTCAACCAAATATTACCCAATTATCCACCTTAAAATGACATAGTGTGCCCAGTAGGATGTCTCTCTGAATGTCTGATAGTTGAGCGTTTAGCTTGATTGACATCTGGTTGTCTGTAGTGATGGATCCAGACACTACCGCTGAACTGGACCCAGCTACTCACACCGAAGTTGAAAGCATGAATTAATTATCCAACATTTTGGCAACATTGACCTCTGGAAACCTTTGTCTTTCATGTTGACAATGCGTTATTGATAATTAGCTTATCAGAATAATTAATGATTAATTGTTCCGTCTTCCAAAGGGCCCAAGGACATGTAACTTTGAATGGAAAAATCCCACAGCTCTCTTTTTTGCTTGGAAAGGCTTTTGATTTGAGAATGTTCTGTTTTGTCCTTGGATGGCTTGCCTCGTCTCCTAATCCTTTCACCGCCTGCTGGAGTTGATTTTGTGCTCAGCTTGGACTGTGCACTTGTCAATCAGATTTGCACAGAACAGCATATTTAGGCCAGCAGCTTGTGTTTGAATGTGTTTTTGTGTGTGTGTGTGTGGTTTGGTTTTACAATCCTTGTGGGGACCAGAAGTCCTCACAAGGATAGTAAAACAAGGACATTTCGGACATTTCGCCGGTCCGCACAAGGAAAAAGGCTATTTTAGGGTTATGGTTAGAATTAAGGTAATGGGTTAGGTTTATGGTTAGGGTTAGGTTTAGTTTTAGGATTAAGGATTTAGGGTTAATGTTAGAGTTAGGGTTATGGTTAAGATTAGGTTTAGGGTTTGGGGTTAAGGTTAGGGTTATGGTGAAGGTTAGGTTAAGGGTTCGGTTAAGGATTAGGGTTAGGTGTTTGGGGTTAAGGTTAGGGTTAGGGGTTTTGGGGTTACGGTTATGGTTAGGTTAAGGGCAGGGGCGGTGTGTTCATTAGGGCGATATGGGCGACGCACTGCCAAACGGGAAAAGGAAGGGATTTTTTTTCTAATCAATTATATCACGGCAACAGTAGTTATCAGTGTTCTAATCTAGACGTCTGATCTGCCACTAAATGTCCAATCAGGCTAAAGTCGTGCTTCAAATGGCCCCGCCCCTTTTGGGTCGATTTCAGCCAGGTTGAAAATCGCCCCAGAAGTCTCTCATAGACGCTCATGTAAAATCTATTTTTTTCAAATATCAGAGCTTTCAATACAATCTCTATGGGTTTCTGAGGGCTTGCACTTACGCGCTTTCGTCATACGTAACATAACCATGAACGTAACTAAGAAAAGAGCGGGTAGCAGCGTCAATCAATTCACGTACTACTATCAAGATGGCAGCGTTCAGTGCAACTCGATTGTCTCTTTAAAAGAAGTTCACATCAAAGACCATTCAAAACGAGCTACTGGAGTGTATGCTAGCGGTCATGAGGGAACATATTGTGGAGGAGGTGAAGTCGGCGAACTTCGTAGCTATCCAAGCTGACGAGACCACGGACGTTTCTCTGCTTGTGCTGAGGTACATAGATAGCAACGACAAAGTGCAGGAGCGCTTTTTTGAGTTCCTTCCCATCTCGGAATCAACCTCAGTCTCAATCGCCAGTGTGCTTTTGGAGAGACTGAACGGTCTTTTTGCCGAGGACGAGAAAGTCAAACTGTGGTGCACTGGCACTGTACCAGGTTCTCATGAGCTACAACCTCCAGGAGACGTTCTCTGAGACTGTGACTCTGTTGAACATCCTCATAACTACTCCCATGACAACAGCTGAAGCTGAGAGATGTTTCTCAACTTTGACACGAGTTAAGACATTCCTGCCAAATTCAATGGGCCAGGAACGTCTGAATGCACTGGCCATGCTTTCCATGGAGAGGGAACTAGTCCTCAGCATGCCTGATTTCAATGAGAAAGTCATTGACCGCTTTGCTGCATTGAAAGAGAGAAGAGAACAGTTTCAGTACAAGTAATGTAGCCTCTCTCTCTCTTTGTCCCTCCCTGTCTGTCTCTTTAACACACACACGCCCAAATCAGTTCACAGTTGAAGTTGTTTAAAATATTTATTTTTCATTTTAAAAAAAGTAAAAAAATAATAATAATCTGTTCATGTTCATTTTTACAAATCTATACAATTGGCCAGAATATGGTTGTTCATATTTACAAATCTATACAATTGGCCAGAATATGGTTGTTCATTTTTACAAAGCCATACAGATAGCTGTGTTTACCTTTTCTAGAAATTATTTTCAAATTCTGTTTTCAGGCAAAATGTATATCACTGTTCATTTTCACAAATCTATACAAGAGGGCAGAATATGGAAGTCTATAAAAATTTCTTATTACCAATAACTTGCATCAATGTTTTCAGTAGCCTCTATCAAAAGCTCCTGCTTGCTTGTTGTGAATTATGCTCAGGTGCACATATTTCCAATTCAACCATGAGGCAAAAAATGTGGTAAAAGCTTTTGTTGATCCTGCAATCTGAACAAATACCAAGATGCTGTATTTTCAGCTGATATTTCATTTGTTTATGGAAATGCATATTGTTTATGCAGTGTTGAGGAATGTGAAAGAACACCCTTGATTATTTTTACTGTGATAACTTATTTTGCTTTTGTAAGCCAACACATTTGAGATCAGTCAATAAATGCTTCTGGCATTGACTTATATGCTGCCCCTGTCTTCATGTTGTTGCTGGACATATCTTTTTTAAAATGTGTGTAGGTCACCTAAATCATCAGAAAAATTGCCCCCCCTGAGAATTTTTTCAGGAGCCGCCACTGGTTAAGGGTTAGGGGTAAGGTTTAGGCATAGGGAATAGGGAAAATAGGCGATTTAATAGTCATACATCTTTACACGAAAACAAAACTGTGTGTGTGTGTGTGTGTGAATAAGGGCTTGGAGGCTTCAGACAGTGCTAGTTCAAGTCTTCTGCCTGGGGAGGCTTCAGACAGTGCTGGCTCAGGTCAGGCCCTCTGCCTGGGATGCCCAGTGTAATGAGAGATGTTTAATAGCTTCTCTCAGTAATTAATGAGCAATCACTGAAAGGCAAACAAATGGGAATTACAAGATTGCGGCACTCAGTGAAAGATCAGAGCACAGGGCTCATACTGTTCAGAGGATTTACATAAGGGATAATCAACGAGGGGCTATGTGTTCTATGGAAAATAATGAACGACATGGAAGGTGTGTTCCACAACGCGCTAGCGGAGTGGAACTTATCTTCCACGGAGTTGCATTATTTTCCAGAGAACGCATAGAGCCCCAAGTTGATTATCCCTTGAATACCATGGCTATAATTTAACACATTTGACGCTAGAAATGTGTTCAACATCCACTGAAGTAGCTAGTAAGTTTACTAGATAGCTAGCTACAGTAGTTGCTGTGGTAACCAAACAAACAGACTTGCTAGTTTAGCTAACCAAACCATCAGTCCTAGCTTGCCATTATGATAATCGAATTCAACAATGCCAATAATGTTTTCAATTCGACTTATGCGTTCAAAAGCAGCTCAAACATAGAACATGTAAGAATTAACTATAGCCATTGAATTCTACCATGCAAATATACCGTGCTTTTTTACAGAAATAATGCACGCTCTAGAATGCCCTTCAAGCCGATAAGAAACAAATGTTCAACAATGCCATGGTATACATTTTGTGGTGTGTTCGTAAATTCAATCTGGAGTGCCAGAGTGCACTCTGGGCATTCATAAATTCAGAGCGTTGTCAGATTGTCGTTCGTAAATTCCGAGTGTTTTGCTCTCGGAGCGTTCTAACCTCACTACGGCAGTCAAGCACCCAAGCTAAATGGCTAACTTTGGCTAGCTTGCTAGCTACTTCCAGACACAAATGAGAGAACACCTCCCTCTGACCATTTTACTCGCCCTAGCAGAGCTGGTTAGGCTGTTTTCATGTTATCCAGAGCAGTGGTGACTGTAACTGTGCTGCTGGCAACAATTTAATTATGTTTTTTTGCCGACGTTTACTGACACTGGCCATATTGAAGGCGTGTTGAGCGTTCGTACACTCATCAGTTATTCTGCGCTCTGGCACACTCAGACGAGAGTGCTCTGAAATAGGAGTAGATAGCCAGAGCGAATTTACGAACGCACCCTTGATAGAGAATGGGAAACATGGGTGGAAATTGTTGCTCTAACTGTACAGTATATTAAGATACATCACAAGCAAAATATATGGAGCGATGGGGTGGAGGGAATCTCGGCTGAGGTACACTGTAAAAAAAAAAAGTATATATTTTTACCGAAAATTCGAAGATTAAATGTGCTTGCTTTTTGCAGTATTAAAAATAGAAGGTAAAACACAGTAAAATTACAGAGATTCATTATAAAATGTAAGACAAATGCAGAAAAACTCACTCTTTATGTTTCTAGAACCGTATCGCAATTGAGAATCAATTCACGTTTAGATGGAGTAATAATCTCATATACTGATTTTTTATTTTTTTTGCCCAACGCCCAATTATGAAAACTAGACATATTTCAAAATGTTCATTATAATCAGAGAGACCCATTTTCAAACAGGAATAACTAGTGTCTTTCTCTGTTTTGTCATATAATAAGCCATCGTTGTGAGAATAATGAATGTTTCCACCTCTTCTCCAACCCTCATTCGGCTGGGAGTCAGTGGATTCTCAATGATACTCAGTGTCTCCTTGTAATTGGCAGACCAAATGGAGAGATGGTTGAAAGAAGCCACTGCCCCATTGCGAATGTCCTTCATTATGAGATGAGAGAGACTTGGATGCCCTTGTTAGACTCAAAGCCACAGGGGGAGACACTGGTTTCTGGCACTGATGACACTGCATGTGGCAGTTGAGCGAGGATGATAACAGGGTGCCATCCTCTCTAGATCAACCAGGTCAGAGAGGAGGCTTCAGTAGGTGCAGAGATAGGGAGAAGCTGCTTTGAGAGGGTGTCTTCTAAACTACAGGAGACGAGCCAGAGAAAACCATTACTACGAAACAAGGCTGAAGGACTTATGATTAATCTTTACCTGCGGAGAGGATGGTTGAAGACACCTGTTGGTCAGGACAGATTCACAGTTTGATGCAGAGATGCCTATAAAATGCAATACTAGAAAAATGTTCCTCCATCCAAAATCTGCATATTGAAGCATAGGTTTGTTTTGGTATTTTACCTCCAAGTCCCTTTCATTCTCGTCCATTATTCATAAATATGTAAGAATGTGCCAACCTATGCAAAGCATTGACTGACAACATTACAATAGTGTACATTGATAACCCAAATTGTACCTTTTGTTGGCTAGGTCAACTAGTGTCACATGGTTTTTTTCTTCTTAAAGGGTTGCTGCTCTTCTCTTATCTGTGCTGGGCAGCTGATCTCAACAGCTGTCTGCTCCAGTGTAATATGGGAGCTGTGAGAGGCAGCCAGATACCTTGTTTGGGCAGAATTCATTAGGTTTGGTTTCCTTCCCAGGGCCCATTATCAAAGTCCTGTCTGCTAATAAGACACTGAGACTGTAATTACAGTTCAATATACCTGGCAGAGGAAAGGCTCTCATGAAACAGTAATGAGAAGACCTGTAAAGTAAAGGGAGAGGGGGTTAGAGGGGGGTTGCAGAAATGGATAGACAAAGTGTAAGCCCTTGGCACTAACAACTTTACAGATCATACAAACTTTTCTTCAGTGTGTGTGTGTGTTTGTTTTGTCAGATGTAGGTTCGTTTTTTTTCTTCATGTTAGGAAATCATAACGGTCATTGGAGTAAGCACTTATCCCCAATGTATTGCTAGTCTCCTTCAGCGCGACATCTACCCTCTCCAGAATATGTCACTTATCTCAGGAAACAGTAGAAATACACTCTGGGTAATTGAAATCACTGATGGAGAGGCAATGTAAGGCAATTTTAACACAGAGGCCTAATTCATGAGTTTTGGATACGAATGGTTTTTGCTTTATTAAATGCAAATGAGTGCCATTGTGGTGGCTGAGCTGTGGTCTGTTTTATCTGGCAGTAGGGAATGGATTATCAGCACTGTGACAGGTACAGACAGACAGCCACACACACACACACACACACACACACACACACACACACACACACACAGTGTTATCTCCTCTTCACACGAACGACTCCTCGCCGCACCACCACAATTACAGGTAACACTCAGGAGGAGATGTTTATACTGCACTAATAGGAGAGAAAGCAAGAGCCCATCATACTTTTCTCTGAAAGGATGCCATTTTGTCATCAAAATCTCCTGAATATGATCTCATTGTCCGGTCTTGTGTATGGATTAGGGCTCTCTTCTTGTTTATCTGGCTTTAACTGGCTTTGAGAGTCTGTCCCCGAGATAATTGATGACAAAATATAGCCATATCCTGCAGGCTCATTTTTATGGTAGAGGTGGACAGCAGCAGCTTTCTGCACTGACTATTGTCCTCTGTTTTAAAGAAGGCAATGACCTGGCTGGAAATACACTTTAATCAAATCTTATAGCCTGTATGAAAGCACAGAATATTAAGCTGTTCCTGAAATCAACATTCCATGTCAAATAGTTTTCTGGGACACAGTAATGATGGCTCAGTATTTGTGTCAATGTGCCAATTTATTGATAAAAGTTTGGGGGTACCCTACATCATGATTCCTTTTCATTGCAAGGTGTATTTAGATTATATGTCCTTATATCATTTGGTGTGTTTGACGATGGCACACCTGTTTTTTTACTCTTGAAGGAAAGATTGCAGTGATATCGAAATGTAAGCGGTGGAGCTTATTTCCAGTAGGTGGAGCTGTTTGTCATACAGTATGAAGTCTTCTGATGAAGACCTCTTGTTTAGCCTTCGTTCCAGTAGTAGATGGCTTCATCCCCAGACCTAAACTGAGACGTTTAAGGATAAAGGGATTGATAAGTTGCGTCAATTCAAATCTGGTATTGGAACAAAAGAGGTCAACACGACTTCTAAAATAGACTAGGATTTTAATTAATGCAAAACACTTCAATGGTAAATATGATGTTCGTATATACTGGTCCACTGAAATACCACGCAGGGTAGTCAGAGAACTAAGCCATTGTTATAAGTTCTTCTTTAAATACTCTGACAGAGATAGTTCCCGCTCCCTGCTGGCCTATCAGAGTAGAGACTGAGCGTGGTTTAGACTTACTCAGCCTATCGTTGGCGCACAGGCTGGTCCCATCCCCTTGGCGCTTCACTGTTGCCAGGTGTTTAGTTGTTTTGCAACTTGTCCAGAGAGTCAGCACTTTTCCAGTACACATGTCCTTAAGCGGTCTAACAAAGAGGCAGTGTGTGTATGTGAGACACAAGTCTCGGCCTACCCCCTAATAGTTCCTCACATTAATCACAGCTTGTTATGTTGACCAATCTATATCAGTACAGCACAAACCTATTATGTTTAATCATTAATGTATTCTTTCTAAGCTAGGCATCACATCTAGTTATAAGAAAATAGAGCCCCACAATCCCCCTTTTCACACCCACTGGGTGTGAACCCAAAATAAGAAAACCCAAAATAAGAAATTTCAGGGAAATTTAGGATTCCCCCTTTTGACACCCACTAGGGTGTCACTCATTAAAATACAATACAAACAAAAAGAATCACACTTTTATTAATAGGCAATAATGATAATAAAAAATAAAAACCCTCAGTCCTTCCATCTACACCTAACTTGTACTAGGTTGGCTACCAGCCACCCAGGAACTTCAAACCTTCACATAAGGAAAGACAAACATTCACAATGGTTAACTTGATTAATAAAGCATAAAACATAAACAGGGAAGTAAACTTTGGCCCCCTTTAGACACCCACTAGGGTGTCACTCCACCACCTCACCAATAGCAAACCAAGGGTCATCCTTTGTCTACCCCATCTCAGTGTCTGCATCCTCTTCTTGAGCCCCTAGGAGGGGCATCATACCAGCCGTATGCACGACATCTGTAACAGACTTTCTCAGACAAGGAATTACACAGGCAGTACAGCACATTAATATTAGAAACACAACTACTAGGGTCAGAAATCCAGTAACCACCAATGATGCGAACTTACCAAACCACTCCCCCAACCAGGAGAACAGTCCGTTTCCCTCCATTCCAGCCATGCTCTTCATTTCAGCTGATAGTTTATCTAAACCAACTAGGGCTTTAGAGATACTCCCGTCAGGACTGGTATTGTTAGGGATAAATGTACAACAATGGCTTACCATTCTATAGACACCACCCCTTTCTGCCTGATCTAGAGCCAACCTCTTTTTACTAAGTCATAAGAGTGAGATGGCGGATAATTGTTCAAAAGATCCCTTCTGTTGCATCCCTAGTCCAGCCAATAAATCGTTGTTGGTCGTAATAGATATAATTAATCCAATTCACAATTTTGTTTATTGTCACCCACCAAAAGAACGTGGTAGTAAACCCTTCCCCTAATTGTTTCATAGCTCGGTATCCATCCGATACCCCTCTTGGTATCCCAATCGCATCCATCTAAATAGGGCTATTCTCCTTCTTGTTAAAACTCCTCCTACATCTGTTTAATCCTTGGTTCCTGGTGACTAATTCTAACTAGCTGAACCAGTAGAACCAGGGCGCATGTATCTAGCCACCCCTTTGGAATTCTCTGCCTTACACTGCCTTTACAGGCACACGCCCACCACACATCGGTTACAGGGGCTGTAAGGTTTAGAATTCTCTCCTGTGCTTCCGAACTTTAAATCTCCAATTGATAATTGGTGATGTCTTTGTTTCTCTTTACCCCCCATCTGGATGTTCAGTCCCCCTCGGTCTCATATCCCCACCCCCAAGTGTATTTAAACACTTGAGTCTAGGAACAATCCGCCGTGGGGGCCGAACACGAATATAATAGGATTTTATAATCCCAATTTGTTTATTGACATGTACCCCACCCGTTGGCTACGTCCCTAACCCTTAGTCTGCCCTTCTCTGACTCCCATTTTGTAGGCCACTCGTCCTTGACGGTCAGTATGTCGGGTCGCTTCTCTTCTCTTTTACTTCTTAACAATGGTAAGGGCATAGCATAATTGGTGGTGGATCTTGACATATCAAGACCATTACCGAGACTATGATGCAACCCAAGTTATCCATATTCCCAAAAACCGCCAATCCTCTCCTGTCCTCAGTCTTTCTGCTTGGTACTACCCCATACTCACACCCTGAGAACACACTACAGTGATGATAGGTCGGGGTAGGAGATCTTCGTTAACAGAGGTGATCCCCAGACCCTATTGGTTCAGTTCTTCTCTCTAACTCTGCATGTGTTCAATGGTGCTTGTATGTGTTCTTACCTTTTGCAGTGGGTAACATGGACCCAGGTTGCTCTTTCTGCTATTCTAATGGCAAAGGCAGTGACCAATATAACCTGATAGGGCCCTTCCCAACAGGCCGGCTTCCAGTTTTTCTTCTTTAGGAACTGGATGCTCACCAGTCACCTGGTTAGATAGAGTGGGTCACCTTCTCCTTCAGTTCACCTGTGGGGCACAAAACCTCTGACATACGGGTGTGGTTAATAAACTATCTTCACACATGTTCAGCTCTCAATTTCTATTTCTGACTGCATTCTCTCATTCTCTTTTTTTTAAAAAGTATTTTGTCCTCTCCTTCGTATATATTTATTATTTAATCCTACCATCTCCTATAATCCTACCATCCCCCTTTTGACACATGTTTTGCTCATGTGTCAATATTACCACCTACCTAAACAATCACTTAGGTAATATTGGTAATTTATCATCCAATTGCCATCCCTTATTTATTTTTGAGACTGTCCCTTGCTTCTTTATTGCTCCTATCTTCCTGATCTCATTACTAAATAAATGATCTAGGTAATAGCTGTTTCGCATTAGATTGTGCCTTCCTCTGATTACTGCAGCTCATTACATTAATTTAGTTTCAAATACCAACTTGTTGTTTATTAAAGCATACTAAAAATGAAATTTAAATGACAACATTTGATAATACCTCAATTTACTTCTATCCCGTAAAAGTAATCCAAAATTAGTACAATTGACTAGCAACAGGTATCCCTCATTCAGGGAAAGCTCTCTCTCTCTTCTGTTATTTTATGGTTCAAATAATATATATTATTACCAAATTATAATCTTCTTCACACTTTTCACAGTATTATAAATTACCCTCAACTTAGTAAAATAAACTATCTTAAAGTCCTCCTCTCATGCCTTTAGAATTTACTAGTGTGGATGATTACATACATTTACATTTACGTCATTTAGCAGACGCTCTTATCCAGAGCGACTTACAAATTGGTGCATTCACCTTATAGCCAGTGGGATAACCACTTAACAATATGTTTTTTTTTTTTTTTTTGGGGGGGGGGGGGGGTGGGGTGGGGTAAGGGGGGGGTTAGAAGGATTACTTTATCCTATCCCAGGTGTTCCTTAAAGAGGTGGGGTTTCAAATGTCTCCGGAAGGTGGTGAGTGACTCCGCTGTCCTGGCGTCGTGAGGGAGCTTGTTCCACCATTGGGGTGCCAGAGCAGCGAACAGTTTTGACTGGGCTGAGCGGGAACTGTGCTTCAGCAGAGGTAGGGGAGCCAGCAGGCCAAAGGTGGATGAACGCAATGCCCTCGTTTGGGTGTAGGGACTGATCAGAGCCTGAAGGTACGGAGGTGCCGTTCCCCTCACAGCTCCGTAGGCAAGCACCATGGTCTTGTAGCAGATGCGAGCTTCAACTGGAAGCCAGTGTAGTGTGCGGAGGAGCGGGGTGACGTGAGAGAACTTGGGAAGGTTGAACACCAGACGGGCTGCGGCATTCTGGATGAGTTGTAGGGGTTTAATGGCACAGGCAGGGAGCCCAGCCAACAGCGAGTTGCAGTAATCCAGACGGGAGATGACAAGTGCCTGGATTAGGACCTGTGCCGCTTCCTGTGTAAGGCAGGGTCGTACTCTCCGAATGTTGTAGAGCATGAACCTACAGGATCGTGTCACCGCCTTGATGTTAGCGGAGAACGACAGGGTGTTGTCCAGGGTCACGCCAAGGCTCTTCGCACTCTGGGAGGAGGACACAACGGAGTTGTCAACCGTGATGGCGAGATCATGGAACGGGCAGTCCTTCCCCGGGAGGAAGAGCAGCTCCGTCTTGCCAAGGTTCAGCTTGAGGTGGTGATCCGTCATCCATACTGATATGTCTGCCAGACATGCAGAGATGCGATTCGCCACCTGGTTATCAGAAGGGGGAAAGGAGAAGATTAGTTGTGTGTCATCTGCGTAGCAATGATAGGAGAGGCCATGTGAGGATATGACAGAGCCAAGTGACTTGGTGTATAGCGAGAATAGGAGAGGGCCTAGAACTGAGCCCTGGGGGACACCAGTGGTGAGAGCACGTGGTGCGGAGACAGCTTCTCGCCACACCACTTGGTAGGAGCGACCGGTCAGGTAGGACGCAATCCAAGAGTGAGCTGCGCCGGAGATGCCCAGCTCGGAGAGGGTGGAGAGGAGGATCTGATGGTTCACAGTATCAAAGGCAGCAGACAGGTCTAGAAGGACAAGAGCAGAGGAGAGAGAGTTAGCTTTAGCAGTGCGGAGAGCCTCCGTGACACAGAGAAGAGCAGTCTCAGTTGAACGACCAGTCTTGAAACCTGACTGGTTTGGATCAAGAAGGTCATTCTGAGAGAGATAGCAAGAGAGTTGGCTAAAGACGGCACGCTCAATAGTTTTGGAGAGAAAAGAAAGAAGGGATACTGGTCTGTAGTTGTTGACATCAGAGGGATCGAGTGTTGGTTTTTTGAGAAGGGGTGCAACTCTCGATCTCTTGAAGATGGAAGGGACATAGCCAGCGGTCAAGGATGAGTTGATCAGCGAGGTAAGGTAAGGGAGAAGGTCACCGGAGATGGTCTGGAGAAGAGAGGAGGGGATAGGGTCAAGCGGGCAGGTTGTTGGGCGGCCGGCCGGTCGTCACAAGTCGCAAGATTTTATCTGGAGAGAGAGGGGAGAAAGAAGTCAAAGCATAGGGTAGGGCAGTGTGAGCAGGACCAGCAGTGTCATTTGACTTAACAAACGAGGATCGGATGTTGTCAACCTTCTTTTCAAAATGGTTGACGAAGTCATCCACAGAGAGGGAGGAGGGGGGGAGGGGGAGGAGAATTCAGCAGGGAGGAGAAGGTGGCAAAGAGCTTCCTAGGGTTAGAGGCAGATGCTTGGAATTTAGAGTGGTAGAAAGTGGCCTTAGCAGCAGAAACAGATGAAGAAAATGTAGAGAGGAGGGAGTGAAAAGATGCCAGGTCCGCAGGGAGTCTAGTTTTCCTCAATTTCCGCTCGGCTGCCCGGAGCCCTGTTCTGTGAGCTCGCAATGAGTCATCAAGCCACGGAGCTGGAGGGGAGGACCGAGCCGGCCGGGAGGATATGGGACATAGAGAGTCAAAGGATGCAGAAAGGGAGGAGAGGAGGGTTGAGGAGGCAGAATCAGGAGATTGGAGGGAGAAGGATTGAGCAGAGGGAAGAGATGATAGGATGGAACAGGAGAGAGTAGCGGGAGAGAGAGCGAAGGTTGCGACGGCGCATTACCATCTGAGTAGGGGCAGAGTGAGTAGTGTTGGAGGAGAGCGAGAGAGAAAAGGATACAAAGTAGTGGTCGGAGACATGGAGGGGAGTTGCAGTGAGATTAGTAGAAGAACAGCATCTAGTAAAGATGAGGTCAAGCGTATTGCCTGCCTTGTGAGTAGGGGGGGATGGTGAGAGGGTGAGGTCAAAAGAGGAGAGGAGTGGAAAGAAGGAGGCAGAGAGAAATGAGTCAAAGGTAGACGTAGGGAGGTTGAAGTCCCCCAGAACTGTGAGGGGTGAGCCATCCTCAGGAAAGGAACTTATCAAGGCGTCAAGCTCATTGATGAACTCTCCAAGGGAACCTGGAGGGCGATAGATGACAAGGATATTAAGCTTAAATGGGCTAGTGACTGTGACAGCATGGAATTCAAATGAGGAGATAGACAGATGGGTCAGGGGAAAAATAGAGAATGTCCATTTGGGAGAGATGAGGATTCCTGTGCCACCACCCCGCTGACCAGATGCTCTCGGGGTATGCGAGAACACATGGTCAGACGAGGAGAGAGCAGTAGGAGTAGCAGTGTTTTCAGTGGTAATCCATGTTTCCGTCAGCGCCAAGAAGTCGAGGGACTGGAGGGTAGCATAGGCTGAGATGAACTCTGCCTTGTTGGCAGCAGAACGGCAGTTCCAGAGGCTGCCTGAGACCTGGAACTCCACGTGGGTGGTGCTTGCAGGGACCACCAGGTTAGAGAGGCAGCAGCCACGCGGTGTGAGGCGTTTGTATAGCCTGTGCGGAGAGGAGAGAACAGGGATAGGCAGAGGCATAGTTGACAGGCTGCAGAAAATGGCTACAATAATGCAAAGGAGATCGGAATGAAATGAACTAAACATCTGGGAAAGGAGAGAGCGGGGCCTCCCTCACCACAACACCCAAATATAACTCTCCCAACTTCCACCTCAGAAGCTATAATTGTTGTAAACTACAGCGGTTCAATCTTTTCTAGGAATAGACTAACTTAGTTTATTCAGCTAGCTAACTAGGTACAGTATTATTTCGTGAAAATCGTCCAGGGCACCTAGTCATAAGACGCCACAGCCAGCTAGCATGCCGGACTCCAACAACACGGTTTAGCACCAATACTCGGCCACAACAAACCACCAGTGTGTCAACACGCCAAGCAGATCGTTCGTGTCCGTGTCTAACGTTGTGTGTTAGCCCCGACAGCTTGAGCGAGTCCGTCGTCAACTTATTCAGCCAGTTAGTTAGCTAGAATAGTTAGCATACTAGCTAGCCATTGCTTTCAGACAAAGAAGAAACCCCTCCTTTCACGGCACGAACACACAGAGAGAGCAAAATTAACGTTAACTAGTCACCCATGTCCCGAATTCCTTGAACGACTCTAGCTACCAATATGTAAAAATAAAACACAAATGTAGGTTATGACTTACCCCTAGCAGCTACTGTTAGCTAGCCAAGTGTAAAGCTAGCCACTGAATTGACTCAGCCAGTTCGCGTCTAATTAACACCAGAAAGTTAAAACAGAGTTCAGAGGCAATTGAAATTATTAAACGAACTGTTCCATCCCATAGTATACCAAACATTACCATTATTCCAAATATTTCATAAATGTTACTTATCCCAAGTGTTCATTAAGTCCTCATGACATTCATCCTCATAAGAAATCATATATACCCCAAACTCAGCCAAAACCGAAAAAACTCCATAAAATTCACTGTGCGTGCTCCTCCAAGACCTATCACCCTTGACCTGCTGAAAACCCCCAAAAATTGAAACAACAAGGCTTTATAAACATCATACTAGGTGTGTTGTTTTTTATTAGAAAAACCCAATTTGAAAAACAACAACCACAAAAAGCCAGGCCCCACTTGATTTGGTAGCTCACTTTTATGACCTAAATACTGCCTAACTTCACTACTGCTCCCCCTAGCCCTGGGCAACATTCCAATGAGATAAGCTAATCTCTTTCTCCTGGTTATACATTTTGTTAACCTTCAATTACCATCAGTAATCTAAAGATGGTAGTACACACAAAACATGATACAGATATCCCCAGTCCTAACCCATCAATAATTGTTTGTATCAATCTAATTCCTCATAACTAATCCATAAAACCACTCAAAATTCCTTGAGTATACAATGATTATTTAATTGATTACCCTAAATCTGCTACATGTGATCTCATCTCAAATGATCCATTATCAATTATTTGATCAACCCCCTAGGAAAATCTGTCTCCCCTTCTATTGTTCCTGTCCCCCCTGTAAATGTCATATTTCATTTTTTAGCCAATACAATCACGGTTACATCAAATGATTGCTACTGGTGATCCTGCCATCTCTACTTCTGGTGTGGTGTAATGTCTATATTAGGGTGTAAGGTAAATTATTCCTGTTGTCTTTTTCAGCTAAACGTTTTATATCCCTCAGTTAATAGTATTTTCTCCCTAATATATCTTCATACTCTTCCTCTTTCCCTAAATGAGATTTAATCCCTTGCCTTTCCTCTACTATCCTTCTATCATTACTGGATCAATGATAATAACTGTAATAACTATTAATAATAATTGTAATAACTATTTCACATTAAATTGTACCTTTTTCTGATAATGTTATAATTGTAGCCTATTGCATTACTTTAGTTTAAAATATAAGTTTGTTTATTTAACAAATCTAGAACCCACTATATGTTGGTGCTATTCCCTCAGCATAATAGCTAAAGCTACTTGCATCCCCTGGTCCCCGTAACGAAAATAAATTATCGTTCTAGAATTCACCAACTATTTGCATACACCACTGGTGTCAAGCAACCTATCGAATAAAGTAATAACAATTAGAATTTATTAAAGCACTGCCTTCCAGTCCAGTATTTAGACCTCCACTTGAAATCCCACAGCTCAACCCAACTCGCTTGACTGTCTCTATTATTTTTTTTCTCTCCCGCTAACCAGAGCCATAAATTATTCTCCTTTGTCCTCAACTCAATTTTCACAGCTCTATCGCCATTTCAGTTCGCTGTTCTCTCTGATTAGGCCCTAATTAATAAAACAAATACTTGCTATCGTTGATAAGCATACATTTAATGATATTCCTATCATTTGAACTATCTCTCACCCCTCCTCTTGCTCCTTCCTACACAACGGGGAAGGCGCGGGGACCTTGTAACATATTTTCATAGACCTTTCTAGAATACTTCTACTTAAACTATCTAATTCAACCTTTCACATTTCTCAATCGACGTAGTAATATAGGTCTATAGCCCCAATGCGAAAGCTTTACCCACTGTCCCTACCTGTGTTCGAACCCGGGACCCTCTACATACATCGCCAGTCACTCCACACATTCCGCGATGCTTTCAAAGCACGCCAAACAACCACTTCCATGTCGCACAACCAGCCACGTCATCACTCCCGACTAGCCAGCCCTTTCATCTCAAACACTAAATCCCCTAGTAGCAAAAATAAAACACACTCTCAAACAGCGTTCTGCATTTACCTCTATCATCGGGTTTAAAAACGAACATAACAACATTAACCATCCTCTATTGCTGTAGTAACGTCTTGTTTGGTTCAGTTTATTTATTACGGAGTGTCCATAATACTATTCTCAGTAGTTTAACTCTCACCTCATTCAGTAACACAAAAACTCTCTCCCCGCACTTATTTCGGTTGAATAAGTGAGTCTTTCTATTTAACCCCAACCATGCTACAAATCTTCCATTCAACATCAACAAACCAAATACTCAGTAGTATCCGGTCACCACCCATACCAGCCGTTGAATTCACTCATACACACAGACTTCACCTCATGCCACCGAAATGCCCAACAAAACATAATAGTTCAATGGAGCCCCCTATTGGCTCTCCACTGTTTATACATTACTTCCATACCCACATTAGTTATGGTCCGATTACCCATTAAACCTTATCACATGATCAAACAACGGCACAACCTTAAACTCATATGGGGCGGCAGGCAGCTTAGTGACTAAGAGCGCCGCGCCAGCAACCGAGAGGTTGCCGGTTCCAATCCCCGAGCTGACCAGGCAAAAAATCTGTCGATGTGCCCCTGAGCAAGGCACTCAACCCCAATCACTCCCATAAGTCGCTCTGGACCAGAGTGTCCGCCAAATGACTGTAAATGTAAATATTCTCTACTTTCTCACCCATGACGTACGTCTACGTTTGGGTGAGAAAGTTCATACGTATATATCGTTAGAAATGTATAGGTACCTCTCAAATAATCGCTTCGTGGTGTTTTTAGCCAATTCTTAATCGACACAAATCACTTCTTAGTCTTTCCTGACTCTCGAAAAGCCATACTCTCGCTGTCTCTAGCCCCTCCCTTCGCGTTTTCCTCCTTTTGTTTCAAGGGTGGACTTCAGTACTTTCAGCACTCGTTCCGCCTCTGTGTGTCCTGCCATATTAATGTACATGACGCTTCCTTCTTTTTATTTCTATTCTAAAAGTTTTTAAATTTTAGGTTCAAGTTTCTATTTCTCACTTTTAATGAGTTTTATTTTAATTTCTCTACCTTAGTATATCTATTCCCAATTATCATTCACAAATTATACGGTTTAAACAACCACAAAACCAATAGTTATTCACAAATTATACAGTTTGGACAGCCACAGACGTCTTTAATTCCTAATTAGTTTTCTATCAAGGTATACAGGCTTATTAATTTTAGTAACCCGCATTCACTCTTTTATTTAGTCTCTCACACTCTCATGCATACGACACCCTATACTCTAAAGTGTCCCTCTGATACTAGCCGTATCTAGCCCTCTGATACGTGTCAGTAGTGCAACACTATCTAAAATTGTAAGTGTCCCTCTGATCCTAGCCGTATCTAGCCCTCTGATACGTGTCAGTAGCGTAACACCTTTAACCAATTATTCCCTACGCCTCCAGTTCTCACCACTGGTGATCCTAGCCTGGAGTCGACTAAAATTTAAGTGTCCCTATGATCCTAGCCGTATCTAGCCTTCTGATACGTGTCAATAGCGCAACACTTTTAACCAATTATTCCCTATATCCCACAGTTCCCACTTCTGGTGGTCCTAGCCTGGGGAATTCAGTATTTTCCCCGATCCTAGCCGTACCTAGCCCTCTGGTACGTGCCGGTGGAACAATACTCTATGGTACCATGGTTTAACATCACATTCACCACAGGTTTGCATGTCACAATATGGTGCTTATCTACTCATAATAGTTTCATAATTTAGTTCACTTACATCAGACAGGTGTTTCACAAAATTAATTTGGATAAAGCCAATGTGCAGAACTTTAGTTATATAACAATAGGTGTCTGCTGACCTGTTTTTAGTAGTCCGGACTCTTTGTGAAACACACCGTCCAATGACAGAGATGTCCAATGGGCCGGACAATACCCAGCGAAGTCCCTTTACCAGATCACAGTCGGAGGTCACCAATTGATAAGTTGCGTCAATTCAAATGTGGTATTGGAACAAAAGAGGTCAACACGACTTCTAAAATAGACTAGTATTTTAATTAATGCAAAACACTTGAATGGTAAATATGATGATAGTATATACGGGTCCACTGAAATACCACGCAGGGTAGTCAGAGAACTAAGCCATTGTTATAAGTTCTTCTTTAAATACTCTGACAGAGATAGTTCCCGCTCCCTGCTGGCCTATCAGAGTAGAGACTGAGCGTGGTTTAGACTTACTCAGCCTATCGTTGGTGCACAGGCTGGTTCCAGTCCCTTGGCGCTTCACTGTTGCCAGGTGTTTAGTTGTTTTGCAACTTGTCCAGAGAGTCAGCACTTTTGCAGTACACATGTCCTTGAGCGGTCTAACAAAGAGGCAGTGTGTGTATGTGAGACACAAGTCTGTCTCGGCCTACCCCCTAATAGTTCCTCACATTAATCACAGCTTGTTATGTTGACCAATATATATCAGTACAGCACAAACCTATTATGTTTAATCATTAATGTATTCTTTCTAAGCTAGGCATCACATCTAGTTATAAGAAAATAGACCCCCACAGGATCAAAATCATCACTCTCACTGACTTGTCAGGGCTATGCATTATTGTTTGTGGTAGGAATATGTGTATTATCATCAATCAATCAATCAATCAAATGTATTTATAAAGGCCTTTTTACATCAGCAGATGTCACAAAGTGCTATACAGAAATGCAGCCTAAAACCCCAAACAGCAGCAATGCAGATGTAGAAGCACCATCACTCGACCGCCTAACCATAACCCTAGTTTCATGTCGACATCCCGGTTCAACTGTAAACCATAACCCTAGTTTCATGTCCACATCCCGGTTCAACTGTAAACCCTAACCCTAGTTTCATGTCCACATCCCGGTTCAACTGTAAACCCTAACCCTAGTTTCATGTCCTCATCCCGGTTCAACCGTAAACCCTAACCCTAATTTCATGTCCACATCCCGGTTCAACTGTAAACCCTAACCCTAGCTTCATGTCCACATCCCGGTTCAACTGTAAACCCTAACCCTAGTTTCATGTCCACATCCCGGTTCAACTGTAAACCCTAACCCTAGTTTCGTGTCCATATCTCAGTTCAACCCTAACCATAACCCTAAACCTAACCCTTGTTTGGGTGGGTTTTTACCGTATCACATGGATGCACCGTCCGAGTTGATTGACTAGGCTCCTCTTGGACTGGATGGTACTGTACTATACAATCCTTCTCTTTGTCCATACTTAGCACAGTAACAGTAAATAAGGCCAGAGCAGATCTTTCTATTGCTGCCACTGTCCAGTCTAGGATACTGTAGGCTCAAGGTGTCCCTGGCCCCTGCAGCCGCCTCTCCTCTCCCCACGCCCATTATCTCTTCATCTGTCACTCCATTTTTCTACCTCTCCATCTATCGCTCCCTCTATCTATTGATTGGCACCCTTGCTGCGGGGGCTTTGTGTGATTGTGCCTGTGTGTCACGTCATTCCCTCTCTCACCTCCATACGGCCAGCTGTGCTCCCCCCTAAATAAACACACACACACAACACCATCAGCACCATCTCCTCTAATCCCAGAGTCCGCCCGTGGCTATTTCTGTCCCTGTGTGCCTCTCACACGTCCATTCCACATCCCTCCCTAAGAAGCTGTCACAGAGACAGAGGCCAGACCGCTCTCTCTCTCTCTCTCTCTCTCGATCTCAGAGGTAGACTAAATGCAGGAGAGGAGCTCTGGAAATGGCTCTGCTGAACTGGTAGTTGTGCATAATGATCCATGTTGCCAGATTGGCTGTTCTTATCTATAAATGCCCCTTTACATGTTCCCCTCAGTCTTCTGTAATCTTCTGTTGCACTGCAGTGTTTTCACACATCACAATTTCTGACATTGTGGCACTGCACTTGTTTTGTTTGTTTGCACTAGAGTTCAAAGTAGAGATGTTTAAATTATGGAATATGACTGCCACTTTAAAGGAATTAAGGAAGGGTGACAACAAAAAATAGATTCAGATTTTCCATTGTGTACAATAAGATGAGATTGACTTGTTCTGACTGAAAGCTGTTTGGCTTCATGTTTACTCCTCTTTTGTCATTTTTCTTCCTCTCTCTCCCCCTCACCGCCTCTCCACCTTTCCCCCCTTTCTCTGCCATCTCACATGGGGCCAGAGGAATCCTGGGTAGTAATCACAGTCACAGGGTCAGGACTGCTTGGGTTTGGGGCCGAGCTGATCCAGCCTTTGCTCCAGCCGCACCATCCCTCTGGTGCCATTCAGTCAGCTCAGAGCTGTTTCAAATTAAAAGTGTGGTCATCCCTCCCAGCTTTGAACCCCAACCGCCTCTCTCCCCAATGCTCAGTGGTGGGGACCAGAGTGATGAATTTTCACAGCACTAAGCTAATAATGTTGAGCTAGAGAAAACAAGTCGAACCGCAAGAATATGAGGGGGGAAAAAACACTTCTACTGGTAATGAGGGATTTATGATCGTGGAGACTGGCTTTATTGCCACAAGAAAAGAAAAAACAAACATTCAAATGGGTTTACAGAGGAAACTAGGTCCCATCATTTCAGGAAAGAGGGAAACCGAGGAATGTAAGTGAATTACACAAGAGGAATACGTTTATCACATCAAAAGGCCACACTGCCCCAGTCTCTCTCTCTCTCTCTCTCTCTCTCTCTCTCTCTCTCTCTCTCTCTCTCTCTCTCTCTCTCTCTCTCTCTCTCTTGCTCTCTCTCTCTCTCGCGCTCTTTCTCTAGCTCTCTCACACGTCCACATTCTCAATTCCCATAATCGCGTCAGACTGGAGACGGACAGAGAGGAGGCCCATTACAGTAAATGAAGTTACTAAAGAAAATCCTACCTCTCAACTGTCATACAGCACTATATGTCACTGGCTGAAAGGTCTAAATATGTATACAATCACAGTCAAACAACCTCAAACCTGTCCAGTCCTGAAGCGTATGACTACACTGTGTCCCATCTTGAGGACAGAATTGAGCGTGGCACCCCACTGGCCGCAGAGAGAGACATTACTGTGCTTCCTATAACTTTTATTTGTTCGATTTTGTAATTTAGCAGACGCTCTTATCCAGAGTGACTTACAGTAGTGAGAGCATACATTTTTCATACTTTGTCGTGTTATCAGAGATTACACATTTTGAATGTTAATGGGAAACACTGTAAAGGTTACAGGATGCTAAATACATAGAATGTAAGGGCTAACAAATGATTAATCACAATAGGATGCAAAGTAGCTGTAACAACAGAAATGAACTATATCTCCAAAGTCAGCCTATTATATATGATTCTTGAGTGGGGTTTAAGCTCTTGAATAACAAAATACTCTGAAAAACACAGTAGCTGATTTGCGTTGAGCTAGACATGGCACAGTGCAAGACCTGCTTCATAGATTCTGATTCCATCACACCCCATGTATCCCTCACACGTCACATCAGGCAGAATGTGCTGAACTCTACAGAACTCTTTATTGTCACACCTGCTCTTGCAGTGCATACCTTACTTTATTTACAGACTGTTAGAAGAGGAGCATCTGCTAAATGACTGACATGCCATTATTATAATTCTAGCACAGTCCAGCATCCTGGTTGGCTCTCACCATGTTGCCAGGTACTGTAGTGTAGCTTGTTACTGTTCAGAAGACAAAACTGCTGACAGCCTATTACGTTCTCAACCGACTTCCCAGAAAGAAGCATTTAGCAGGGAACATCTCTAAATGGTTATTTGCAAATAAGATTATTTCCCCTGTGACAAGGCACAATTTGGTTGTTGGGGCTGTGTTATTGCTCCAGTATGTTGTAACCCAGTTACCGTGAGGGGGATATATTGTCTCTATGAAGCAGCTGCTGAGTTTATGGATCCAAGCACAGTTTACATCATGGTAGGACAGGCATAATAACACACACGGAAGGAAAACAACTAAATACTTGAATGCACGAATATCTGTGTGTGTGTGTGTGTGTGGTTTGGTTTGGTTTTATTATCATTGTGGGGACCAGAAGTCCTCACAAGGATAGTAACACAAGGGAAAAGGCTTTTTTAAGGGTTAGGGTTAGGGTTACAATTAGGGTTAGGGTTACAATTAGGGTTAGGGTTACAATTAGGGTTAGGGTAGGAGGTAGGGTTTTGGGGTAAAGGTTATGGTTATGGTTAAGGTTAGGGTTAGGTTAAGGATTAGGGTTAAGGGAAAATAGGATTTTGAATGGGAATCAATTGTAAAAAAAAACGTGTGTGTGTGTGCACATCTCTGTAACAGCGGAGGGATGTAGATGGGACTGTTCCTATTTCCTATAACTGGGGAGCAGACAGGAAAACAGGATGTTATGAAGACTGATGTTTATTCAAACACAAGGGTGGTGATTAGAGATGATGCCAAAAAGGGCTCACAGTTCTCTGCACATCGTTTTGTTTTTTTCATGGTATTGTGTGCTCAGTCCAGGGGCCTTTATTTCTAAGTGTAACCTAAGCTCTCTCTATCTCTCTCTCTCTCTCTCTCTCTCTCTCTCTCTCTCTCTCTCTCTCTCTCTTCTCTCTCTCTCTCTCTCTCTCTCTCTCTCGCTCGCTCTCTCTCTTTTTTTCTCTCTCTCTCTCTCTCTCTCTCTCTCTCTCACTCTCTCTCTCTCTCTCTTTCTCTCTCCCTCGATCTCTCTCTTTCTCTCTTTTGCTTTCTCTATCACTAGCGCTCTCTCACTCTCTTTCTCTCTCGCTCGCTCTCACTCTCTCACTCTCATTTTTATTCCATCAGTCCTTTCCCACCTGTAGTACTGCATGGCCGGTGTATTACACAGAGACACCCCACCATGCTCTCTAATAAGCTAATTAGCTAACGCAGGAACATCATGTTCTAAGAGAAGAAAATTGCTGTTATTCTCTGGAAATCTATTTGTCTCGCTGTAATTTGAGCAGAAAAAACACAAGGATTGTCACAGACCATTGTTGTTCCTGTGGAGGAAATGTACTTTAATGCACCGTGTCGTCTGTTTGAAAACCTCAGACTTTAATCAAAAAAGCTGCCTCTTATACAGAGAGAAAGGCAGGCAGGGGAGCACTTTAGGAGCAACTCTCCATTAATCTCAGTCATTTTCATTCTCAGAAAAAGGTTTGGGTGCACTGCACATTGTAAAGTTGCCGCTGCTACCGCACTGCGGATTCTACCTACCATTATGGTTAGTGCTGAGGACCCTTTAGTGGAACTAGTGGAAAATATTAGTAGATGGTTAGAAACATCTGAAGTCATTACATGGAATCACGGTACGCAACTTTGTGTGTGACCTTGGGAGGGTATTCTGCTCTGTCCATGCTGTTAGCACAGTGTCCACCTCACAACAGACTAGGCGTGTCGGTCTTCTGCTGTAATTTTTTTGCAGTGCATATGAACTTCTTTAATGTCGAGACCATTTACAGTCAGCTGTTCAGGGTCACATTTTATTTGGATAGTCCATGTAGATGCTCTACAAATGGTCATATTATCAACAAACTATCTGTTGATCAACAACTGACCATCTGTTGATAAGCAACCTCTTGCTAAGGTTAGGGTTAGGGCAGGGGTTCCCAAAATGTTTTGGCCCACAACCCCAATTTAATATCTGAAAATTCTTGCGACCCCAACCATGTAAAAAAAAGTATGTAATTAACAGCCAATGTTTACTTTCTGATTGTCTTCTCAACTCACTATCACATACTTTTAATATGGGCCTATGAGAGTCAATTGCAAATTAGTCTGACATAATATATCTTATCTCACCACCACTAATGAGATGGGTGTGCTTGATGCATGTCGTATCGGAGGTTCTCAAAGTCAGGGGGCGTGGTCGACAATGCGCACCTCATCTCTGCTGTCACATCCAACCTGGATCAATATTTGGTTATAATGCCAACGAGAGCACTGAATCCAGCTTCACACAGATATGAGCTGGCGAAGGGTACCATGAGTTTTATGGTGCTTTTAAGACAACTGGGAACTATGAAGAATACGAGGTCAAATCGTGACATCAGTGATCTTCAGGTCGGAAAGTCGGAGCTCTAGAAAGATGCCAGAGTTCCCGAGTTGGAATTCCGAGTTGGATGACCGTTCAAAACTATTTTTCTCAGTCGGAGCTAATTTTTTTCCGAGTTCCCAGTTGTCTTGAATGCACTGAAGTCGGAAGTCGGAAATCGGAAGTCGGTGATTTCAGAATTCCCAGTTGTTTTGAACATGGCATTAATGCTCAGAGGGAGACGGCAGGGTATTCCCTTTGAGTTAGGAACCAAAACTCATCCGTAGCGACCAGTGAATGCATTCGGTTACATGACAGATCGATCAGCTGTTCGATTTCACTTACCGGCATGCCAACTGAGCCAGGATCACAGTCACGGATTGGGAAGTAGGTCCCAAAGTGTTTTCACCATATACATTGCAGCCGGTAATAACAAAGTCTCTGCGATGGTGGGTGGTTTCATAGCGTAGTTGGCCTAGCCATTCACCGTGGGGATGAGTCAAGTGCAACGGTCAAGTGCGGCCTTTTCCCATGATCTAAGGGCACTCTGGTTTAATTTTATCTTTTAGATTTTAGATTTTTTAATTTAGATTTTGAAGGTTAACCACATTACATTGATTTTGAGATACAAAGACGATATTATAATATATATATATATTTTTTATATATATATTTCTTTCTTCAGGATTTTGTAAATTCTCCCGTGACCCCATTATCATATCAGGCGACCCCACATGGTGTCACGACCCCTAGTTTGGGAACCGCTAGGTTAGGGTAAGGTTTAGAATAACGGTTAGGGTAAGGGTTAAGGTTAGAGTTAGGTCTAGGGATAGGGTTAGGGTAAGGATTAAGGTTAGGGCTAGGGTTTAGGTTAGTAGATACAGTAGTTCGTTAAAATGTTACTGATAGTCTGTAGATAGTCTGTAGAGCATCTACAGATGGACTATCCAAATAAAGTGTTACCCTGTTCAGAACTGCTGCTAGTTGAAGTCAGCCTCACTGTGTGATTTTACAGCTTCTGTCTCCCTCTCCCTCTCCCTCTCCGTCTCTGTCTCCATCCTGCTGTCTGGGTGTCAAAAGTACAAAAGCCAAGTAGAGAGAAATGGACCGAGTGCCCGTTATTGAACGCATAAATCACTTGACACTGTTCCAGTGCGTGTCTGTTGATTGCTATTTCCTTTTCCCCCCATGGATCTCTTCTTACACCTCTATTCTCCTCTTACCTCAGAACTCACACAGACTCACTCTGACTCAGATTCACAGAGAAGAGGACCATCAAGACTCTAGAGCATTCATCTTGTGTCCATTGCCTCATTGACATCCCTGTTTAGAGGCACAGTTTAGATACACAGTAGCACAGATACAGTCCTCTTGTCTCTGCAAAGTCTTGTAATCCAGAAGCACTTCAGAGTGGGACCTTACCTCTGACAAGAATCCAAATGAAAAGTTCAGTATGTGAAAAGAAAATGAAACTCAGGCTTTCTTGAGGATATTTTTTTAAATAGTAGAAAAACTTCACTAATGATGAATAAATATTAATATTTCTAGCACCAGTCAAAATTCAAAACATAATATAGGATTATAGTCTTAGTGCTATCTGTTCCGACAGATCAATAGGACATTGTGAAGCATAGTGATTGATTACTAGACAGGGATGAAATGAAAGCCTGTAATTTGCTCTCCAGAGATTTTGTAAACAATGGTTGTTAATCGAACAGTACTTCATTCTGTGGATTTTGTGGATTTTGACAGTTGAGAATCACTGCAGACCAGGGACCTTGACCTATTTGGAGAAGGACCGTCATCTAAAACATGCCAGCTGCTGCCATTTAGCCTTTCATAAAGCCATGCCTTTCTGCTTCACCCTATATGTTATGTAGGCCTAGCAGACTGAAGTTGACAATGTGCTTATTTAATAGTCACGCTGTGTAATGTCACAAATGAGCATAACTGATTGGTTTGTTCACTGATCTTGTGGTCACAGTCACGTACCATAGAACCCTACGAGGGACTCTAACATCTCTATTGGGCTGTACTGATATGTTTTTGTTGGAAGTCAACTTCCTCCCTAAGCCTCACTAGCCTCATTAAGACTCTCAGTAGCAGAACCAGAATTAGGGATGCCAAGTATGTGGCAGGTTAGAGATGTCAAGCAGGTAGAGTGGCCTCCTGTGTGTAGTGTTCTCAAGACCAGCCAGGCCCAGTGGGGAGCACAGGACTGCCTCTCAAAACGCACACATGCACACACCCATGCAAACACACACACACGCACGCACACACGCATGAACACACACACAAACAACTGCATGCAAACGGGCATGCACACACACACACACACACACACACACACACACACACACACACACACACACACACACGCACACACACACACACTTACATACTGTAAAATATGGTGGTGGATCGTTGATGTTATGGGGCTATTTTGCTTCCACTGGTCCTGGTGCTCTTGTTAAGGTCAACGGCATCATGAACTTCACTCAGTACCAGGACATTTTAGCCAAAAACCTGGTTGTCTCTGCCAGGAGGCTAAAACTTAAGTGGACATTCCAGCAAGACAATAACCCCAAGAACACATCAAAATCCACAAAGAAATGGTTAATTGACCACAACATTTACATTTTTCAATGGCCATCTCAGTCTCCGGACTTGAAACCCACTGAAAACCTGTGGTTTGAATTGAAGAGTGCAGTCCATAAGCGCAGACGAAGGACATCAAGGACCTGAAAAAAATCTGTATGGAGGAATGGTCTAAGATCCCTCCCAGTGTGTTCCCCAAACTCATAAAACATTTGATAAAAAGGCTCAGTGCCGTTATCCTTGCAAGGTGAGGTAGTGAAAGGTATTGAAAACAGGGGTGCCAATAATGTTGACCCCTATCTTTTTGAGCATTTTTTGTTTTTACTTGTTGAACAAAATATCTTTCTCTGAGCAATTGTATTAGTATAAAATAATATAATTTTAAAAAATAATGTTGAGCATACAATGTAGCTCAGTATTGTATTATTTATTTTATACAGTCTTTTTTGCTCATCTTTATCAATATTTTGGACCTGACTGTATACATATATACTGTATACAGTATATGTGTGGCGTGACAGTGTCTATTCCAGCCTCAACTCTCTAAATAATGAACCATAATCCCAACTCATAACGTTACGACCCTGCATTAATCTGCAGGTAGCTAAAGCTAACCAACTAGGTTCGATGTTAGCTAGCTAGCTAACACTAGGCTATAACTAGCAATGCAAATGGCTCTGCGATACAAATAATATTACTACACAGATCATACACGTAAAGTTACCTAGCGAGCCAGCCAGCTAATGTTAGCTAGCTAGCTAACAGTATGCTTTAACTTGCAATGAAACCTACTTTCTGATCAAATTAGAAACGTATAATATCTGAAAATGTAGCTAGCTATACTCTCATGGATGAATGCTTCTCCCTCTCTGTCATGGATGCCATGGTTGCCCTTAGTTTGAAGATTTAATCCGGAGACAGGTGTTTTATACAACAGCCTTGTGTGTTCTCTTTTCGACTCCTTCCGCATATTTGCAATCAAACACCAGAATTTTCTCCATCTACTTAGCTATCATACTCTGCTTCCACCGGACATTCCACTAATTTCGGTCCACCAGAAAGTGGAGAGCATTAGCAAAACTTTTGCAGTTCTTTGTGATATCTTCAAAAAAAGCAGTGTTAGAAAGGATTACCTACACTTACTGAGCAGCTCATGTTATAGACAGAAGCGTGCTAAATGGCAGACCAATCCGAACTCATCTCTCAGCATGTCCAGCCCATCCATTATCTCAGCCAATCATGGCTAACGGGAAGGTTCCTGTCTTTTTCCGTGGCTAAACCATCTAGTCAATTTTATTCATATTTACAGATGGCATACAAGTTTGTTATTAAGGCACATGAAAGTTCACATGTTCCAGAAGGCACTTCTGCCAAAAAATGCATTTTGATAAACAATAAATGTTTACTTTCAAATATCTCTCCTGTGAAGTAGTGACGCGTGACATATTATATTTGGCTTAACAAAGCCTCCATTATGAAAATGGAGGCTTTGGAAAGATCTGTCTTGAAGGACTGCACTTCATTATCACTGCTAATTCAGTGGCTTTCCTCAAGTGGCATAGACCAGGCTGCATGTAACTTGTTTAAAAATTACTTGACAGATAGAACTCAATGTACAGCCAAGACAACGTAGGAGTGGCTTCGGGACAAGTCTCTGAATGTCCTTGAGTGGCCCAGCCAGAGCCTGGACTTGAACCCGATCGAACATCTCTGGAGAGACCTGAAAATAGCTGTGCAGCAACGCTCCTCATCCAACCTGACAGAGCTTGAGAGGATCTGCAGAGAAGAATGGGAGAAACTCCCCAAATACAGGTGTGCCAAGCTTGTAGCCTCATACCCAAGAAGACTCAAGGCTGTAATCGCTACCAAAGGTGCTTCAACAAAGTACTGAGTAAAGGGTCTGAATACTTATGTAAATGTGATATTTAAATTTTTTATATTTAAGAAATTTGCAAAAAAATCTAAAAACCTGTTTTGCTTTGTCATTATGGGGTATTGTGTGTAGATAGATGAGAAGACAAAAAAAAAATCAATTTTAGAATAAGGCTGTAACGTGACAAAATGTGGAAAAAGTAAAGGGGTCTGAATACTTTCCGAATACATTGTATGTACTTTGGATGGCGTCCATATTGATTGTGTCCGTGCTTACAAATATCTGGGCATCTGGATAGATGAAAAGCTGTCTTTTAAAAAGCATATTGATGAATTAGTTAAGAATAAAAATGGGCTTCTTCTATAGTAATAGGTCCTGCCTCTCGCTAAATAGTAGAAAGCAGATTATTCAGTTGACGTAGATATCGGTCCTAGACTATGGCGACATCATCTATATGAACGCAGCTGCCACTTCATTAAAGCCGTTAGATGCAGTTTATCATAGCGCACTGCACTTTATTAGGGGTGACAGTTTTAGTACTCATCAGTGTATTCTCTACCAGAAATGTGGTTGGCCCTCTTTGATGTCCCGTAGGTTGATACATTAATATGTTTTCATTTATAAAGCTATTTTACAAAAAGTTCCACTTTACCTAACATCATTACAAAACTTTAGACATACGAGTTACCACACCCGGTCTCAGGGATGGCTAATTCTGGAAATTCCTTTGGTCGCTACTGAGTTAAACGGAAGAAAACTGAACTAAACGGGGAGGGACCTACCTGAATTTGTCCAATAGAAACTCTTGTTTAGTTGCAAAGTGTTCCGTTTGGACTAATGATTATACCCCAGGTTTCCAAATGTTTCTGCAGACGGGTTATGTCAGTTGAAATGTACATGTATGTCGGCTAGTCCTTTTAAAATACCATTTGGAATATGACTTGACATCTACGCCAATGATTGCTGTCGCTACCGCAGAAACTATACTCAATATGTGTAAGGGGGAAGAAAAGTTAAAGCGCCCTGTCAAAATGAGCTAACAAATTCAAAAAGTTCCAGCCAGTGGATACATTGACTGGTTTGGCACTTTGGTTGCAATGCATCGCATCAGATGACACAAGAAGCATCGGCCATTTATTCATCTGACAGCTCTACCTCACCTCCTTTAATCCCTCTCTTCTCTTTCATCTGGGAGGTCTAGCTACCACAGAGGAGCCAGGAAAGGCCTGCTGCTGTCACAACTATTCTGGAGATGTAGCGGAGGAAGGAAATAGATACAGTGTCTGCTGGCGGAGAAAAACAATCTAGATGGTCCTCTTTGACCAGTCAAAATGTCGTGATAATCTTGACAAGGGAGGAAGCTATGTCAGTTGACTTCATGGGAAAGGTGCTACTCAATGTCTATTTTCTATTTTAATGTCAATTAGGCAATTGGAGCAATTCTAATGATTAGATAAATTGTGGCGTCAGTTGTGGTGTAGTTGGCTGGAAAAATATGCTCTACAACAATAAAACACAGGTTTCTCTAGCGGCTGTGAAAGAATTATGCAAACTATACAAGATGCATGCATTTGAGTTGACATACAGATGTTTGGTGGAACATCTGCCACTCTGCCAAACTGAAGAGTGACGTGTTGCTTTGTTGCTCCTTTGGCATTTGGAGCTGTTTAAATGGAATCCATCCTCCAAAGAGAATTCCGAGGTCTGGGCTGTAAAGAGTTTTACAGCTTCAGGGCTGTTGGGGATGTGTTTACCCATTACTTTTCTTTTGGAGTTGAGAAACCCCCGAAATCAGGAGAGAAGGCTACTGTGCTCTAAGCATCTCAGTGGTGTAGTTCGATAAAGATTCATTTTGTGTTTTCATTTTAGCTTTAGCCAAAGGTTATGTTGTGGATCAGCCTGTCACCTACTCTCCAGATAACAAGATAATACAATTTATCTGTTGTTAAAGGGATAGTGGTTTAAAGCAATAATGGTAGGAGAAAGGCATAGCAAAGCTGGGATGTTGATGGTCTATTAGGCTGCTATCGAGTTGCCAGTATTGTGTGATGTTTGAATCGCCTATAATGCAAGCACACAACAACAAAACAAAATGACATAGCCACACAATGACCAATTGTGGGGTTATAATCATTAGTCATTATCAAGAATGAGAAATTGCCAAAAGTGAATGACTAGCGTTTAACAAATGCTTTGCTCTACAATTAATGGGGAGTAATGGAAAGCCTGTGTAACAGAATAGACCTCGACCTGTGTTAATTTATCACCATGTGCCTGAAGGTGACATGCATCTTCCATGTGTAATAAAGTGTGGAGAAATACCCCCTGGGGCAACGTTGCCCAATGAGCTTTAATGCACCTGACAGGCTACACAAGGAGGTTGGGCTGCAGGGATAAGAGCTGATATGATTCACTGCTCCTTAATTTCCCATCGAACGTTGTGTGTGCAAAGCAATTTCTGCTGAGGCTGTCAAATGCAGGCCTGGTGTGCTATTCATAATATGTACGTCATAGGCTAACTGGGAGACGACTGGGTTTCCATCCTTAGGTTCGTCTTCAGTTCGGGGACTTTAGAGCTGTACTTTAGGCCTAGCCACTTTTACAGCTGCCCTTTATTTTGATAGTGTCCCATTGATATATCTACTGTTCCACTCAGGGGCGGTGTGTTCATTAGGGCGATATGGGCGACGCACTGCCAAACGGGAAAAGGAAGGGATTTTTTTTCTAATCAATTATATCACGGCAACAGTAGTTATCAGTGTTCTAATCTAGACGTCTGATCTGCCACTAAATGTCCAATCAGGCTAAAGTCGTGCTTCAAATGGCCCCGCCCCTTTTGGGTCGATTTCAGCCAGGTTGAAAATCGCCCCAGAAGTCTCTCATAGACGCTCATGTAAAATCTATTTTTTTCAAATATCAGAGCTTTCAATACAATCTCTATGGGTTTCTGAGGGCTTGCACTTACGCGCTTTCGTCATACGTAACATAACCATGAACGTAACTAAGAAAAGAGCGGGTAGCAGCGTCAATCAATTCACGTACTACTATCAAGATGGCAGCGTTCAGTGCAACTCGATTGTCTCTTTAAAAGAAGTTCACATCAAAGACCATTCAAAACGAGCTACTGGAGTGTATGCTAGCGGTCATGAGGGAACATATTGTGGAGGAGGTGAAGTCGGCGAACTTCGTAGCTATCCAAGCTGACGAGACCACGGACGTTTCTCTGCTTGTGCTGAGGTACATAGATAGCAACGACAAAGTGCAGGAGCGCTTTTTTGAGTTCCTTCCCATCTCGGAATCAACCTCAGTCTCAATCGCCAGTGTGCTTTTGGAGAGACTGAACGGTCTTTTTGCCGAGGACGAGAAAGTCAAACTGTGGTGCACTGGCACTGTACCAGGTTCTCATGAGCTACAACCTCCAGGAGACGTTCTCTGAGACTGTGACTCTGTTGAACATCCTCATAACTACTCCCATGACAACAGCTGAAGCTGAGAGATGTTTCTCAACTTTGACACGAGTTAAGACATTCCTGCCAAATTCAATGGGCCAGGAACGTCTGAATGCACTGGCCATGCTTTCCATGGAGAGGGAACTAGTCCTCAGCATGCCTGATTTCAATGAGAAAGTCATTGACCGCTTTGCTGCATTGAAAGAGAGAAGAGAACAGTTTCAGTACAAGTAATGTAGCCTCTCTCTCTCTTTGTCCCTCCCTGTCTGTCTCTTTAACACACACACGCCCAAATCAGTTCACAGTTGAAGTTGTTTAAAATAGTTATTTTTCATTTTAAAAAAAGTAAAAAAATAATAATAATCTGTTCATGTTCATTTTTACAAATCTATACAATTGGCCAGAATATGGTTGTTCATATTTACAAATCTATACAATTGGCCAGAATATGGTTGTTCATTTTTACAAAGCCATACAGATAGCTGTGTTTACCTTTTCTATAAATTATTTTCAAATTCTGTTTTCAGGCAAAATGTATATCACTGTTCATTTTCACAAATCTATACAAGAGGGCAGAATATGGAAGTCTATAAAAATTTCTTATTACCAATAACTTGCATCAATGTTTTCAGTAGCCTCTATCAAAAGCTCCTGCTTGCTTGTTGTGAATTATGCTCAGGTGCACATATTTCCAATTCAACCATGAGGCAAAAAATGTGGTAAAAGCTCTTGTTGATCCTGCAATCTGAACAAATACCAAGATGCTGTATTTTCAGCTGATATTTCATTTGTTTATGGAAATGCATATTGTTTATGCAGTGTTGAGGAATGTGAAAGAACACCCTTGATTATTTTTACTGTGATAACTTATTTTGCTTTTGTAAGCCAACACATTTGAGATCAGTCAATAAATGCTTCTGGCATTGACTTATATGCTGCCCCTGTCTTCATGTTGTTGCTGGACATATCTTTTTTAAAATGTGTGTAGGTCACCTAAATCATCAGAAAAATTGCCCCCCCTGAGAATTTTTTCAGGAGCCGCCACTGGTTCCACTTATCTAATATGCACAACTATAAGATGTTATTTTACATTTGAATTATTTAGCAGACGCTTTTATCCAGAGTGACTTATCCAGAATGACTTACAGGTGCTCAAAGGCACATTGAGACATTTTTCACCTAGTCAGCTCAGGGATTCGAATCAGCAACCTTTTGGGTACTGGCCTAATGCTCTTAACCGCTAGGCTACCTGCCGCCCAGAACTTAGCTTCTGGTAGTTGTGCTTGTCCTGTCTGCCAAGACTAATGTTGGAGCTGTCCTGTTTTATTCGTCCTTTCTGCCAAGACTAATGCTGGAGCTGGCCTGTTTGATTTGTCCTGTCTGCCAATACTAATGCTGGAGCTGGCCTGTTTTATTTGTCCTTTCTGCCAAGACTAATGCTGGAGCTGGCCTGTTTAATTTGTCCTGTCTGCCAAGACTAATGCTGGAGCTGGCCTGTTTGATTTGTCCTGTCTGCCAAGACTAATTCTGGAGCTGGCCTGTTTGATTTGTCCTGTCTGCCAAGACTAATGCTGGAGCTGGCCTGTTTGATTTGTCCTGTCTGCCAAGACTAATGCTGGAGCTGGCCTGTATGATTAGTCCTGTCTGCCAAGACTAATACTGGAGCTGGCCTGTTTGATTTTGGGCTGTAATCGCTGTGTGTTGAAAGCTTAGGAGAGAGGACAATGGGACTGTCATTTCTCCAACACTAACAGAGAATAAAATAATTTTTATTGTAAGTCCCCTGGATGCAAATATCATGGTACAGCTACATGGACACTCAATCACTATGGTATTTTGTATTGGTAAATTTACAAACATATATAATGATAAATAGATTTGAAACTTGTATCTCATTATGGTATATGGTGAAATAAGTATAGCCAGTTATAATTGTAATGGCTTAGCAGATAATAACAAAAGAAGAACAATATTAACATGGCTCAAAGAGAAGGAATATAATATCTATTGTTTACAGGAAACTCATTCAACAATTCTAGATGAAGTTGCTTGGAAAAAGGAATGGGGGGCAAAATATACTTCTCCCATGGGCAAAGAAATTCAAAAGGGGTGATGATATTAATTAACAGTAATTTCGATCAGAATGTGCAAATTGTCCAAACAGATACCCAAGGTAGATGGATTATGTTAAATATGTTATTTGACCATAAACAGATATGGCTCATTACGGACCAAATCTTGCTACCATGGAAAGGTAAATACCTGTCCATTTGTGGAAAAATCACCCTGATTAACTCTTTAGTATTATCCCAGTTTACCTATTTGCTTATGGTGTTGCCCTATGCCTAGCGAACAGTTGTTTAAATTATATGAGAAAAGAATATTCAATTTTATTTGGAACGGCAAGCCAGACAAAATTAAACGGGCCTATTTATATAATGAATATGAATTCGGAGGACAGAAATGATTAAATATTAAAGCATTAGACCTATCACTAAAAGCTTCTGTCATACAAAAGTTATACTTAAATCCGAACTGGTTCTCTAGCAAATTAGTAAGATTGTCTCACCCAATGTTCAAGAATGGCCTTTTTCCCTTTATTCAGATTACAACCTCTCACTTTCAGTTATTTGAAAAGGAAATAATCTCCCAAATATCACTATTTCTAAAACAAGCCATAGAAAGTTGGTTGCAATTTCAATTTAATTCTCCAGAAATGCAACAAATATTGTGGTTAAACTCAAAAATACTAATTGATAAAAAACCTTCTTTTTTTTGACAAAACGTTTAAAAAAGGTATAATCTTCGTAAATTATATCATCGGTAGGACTGGTGGAGTTATGTCGCACATGCAGCTAACAAAACATTTGGAAATGTCTGCTCTACCCAAAATTACAACCAAATAATTGCAGTATTACCGCAAAAATGGAAGAGGAAAGTGGAAGGGGAAAAAGTAAGGAACTTGTCTGTCGGCATTGCATTAAAGAACATAATTGGTTAAAGAAAACTGTGATAAATAAAAAAGTATACCAGTTTCATTTAAGGACGAAAGGATTGACAGCCATCCCATATAGATTTCAAAATAGTTGGGAAGAGATTTTTTGACGTACCGATCCCATGGCATAGTGTTTATGAACTGATACGCAAAACGACGCCGGATTCAAAACTTAGAATTGTTCAATTTAAATTATTATATAAAATTCTTGCTACCAATAGAATGTTATTTATATGGGGGATACAATCTTCCCAGCTCTGCAGATTTTGCTGCGAAGAGACAGAATCATTAGATCATTTGTTTTGGTACTGTCCATTTGTAGCTTGTTTTTGGACACAGGTCCAGGAATGGCTAAAGGATTGCAACATTTACCTGGAGCTAACCCTGCAGATAGCATTACTGGGTGATCTGAAAAGTCATAGTCAATCGATCAATAATATAATAATACTTTTAGCAAAAATGTTTATTTTCAATTTATAATCTGTAGAAACAATGAGGTTCAGAACTTTTGCAAAACATCACAGTACAGTTGAAAAATATATGGCAAATAGAAATCCAATATGGATGGTGTTAAGAGATAGATGGGTGGTGTTGAAAGGAGTTGAAGGATGGGACTAATAACAACTAACAACAACTAATAACACTTCGGGCGGCAGGTAGCTTAGTGGTTAAGAGCGTTGTGCCAGTAAGCGAAAGGTCGCTGGTTCTAATCCCAGAGCCGACTTTTGTGAAAGAGCACAGTTAGAAAGATATGGACATCATGAAAATGATCGGAGAGTTTGAAGGTAGAGGAAGTTCAGGAGTAAAAACAAACAAAATATAATTATTGTAAAATTGACTGTGTCCATAAAATGTATATAGTATGTATAAGATGGAAGTAGAGGCCTAAGCATTGTTGTTCACTAGTTTACTCCAATTAGGGATTATATTTTTTTAAGGATATGTATATATATGTGTATGTATGTATGTATGTATGTATGTATGTATGTATGTATGTATGTATGTATGTATGTATGTATGTATGTATGTATGTATGTATGTATGTATGTATGTATGTATGTATGTATGTATGTATGTATGTATGTATGTATGTATGTATGTATGTATGTATGTGTATATATATATATATATATATATATATATATATATTTGTGAGAAAGAAAAACTGTGAAGTGATGCAGACAATTACATTGATGGAAGTTACAATCTATCTGCAAAATTAAAGCTGATCTACCCCCTAAAAAAATACAAAATAAAAAATAAAAAAATAAAGTCCCCTGGGTCGCATTTGCACAAGGCTGTAGACGAGGACTAAAACATCCATTATGGGGCTGGAGTAAGCGATAACATTCTTACACCTCGCACAACTTATCTGAAATCACAATCGCTGAAGGCTTGGAAAGGTCAACGCTTCAATCTAAAATAAACACAATAAATGTACACCCTATAACAGATAATAATAATATGCCATTTAGCAGACGCTTTTATCCAAAGCGACTTACAGTCATGCGTGCATACATTTTTTGTGTATGGGTGGTCCCGGGGATCGAACCCACTACCTTGGCGTTACAAGCGCCGTGCTCTACCAGCATTTAGAAGCGGGATGAAACATAAACCATGTGGTCACAGGTGCAGAGTGACAGACACTGAATACAGCATAATTGAGATTTGGCCGGTACCTCCTCAGAGTCTCTTTGAGAAGCATCAGATAGTCCAGTCTAAACCATAGAGCTGCAGGCAGAAAGTCTGAAAGATGTTGTGATTAGTCTATAGGCCTACATGATGTATGGTCCTGTATCAACATTTAAGATTCAACATTTAAAGATGATTCAGAGATATTGCAATATATTCCCGTAATTCTATTAAATCAAACACAATCAGTTCCAGTGAATTTACTCTATGATTGTACATGAATTATATAACAGAATTGAGTCATAACCATTGTTTAATGGTACACAAATCAAGCACTAAATGTTAGAGCAAAGTTAAACCTGCCTCTGTTCTCCGAGTGACATTTAAACAATGTCAGTAATTTATCACTCTTACGAAACTGCTTGTTACGAGAAACTAAATGTGAATGTAATATTGATTTAAGCAGTTGAACCCTCAAGTATTTTAAAGTGAAATCCCAGCTAATACAGATTTATGGAGGTCACTGTGTCCGTTCCAGAAGTCAGGGAATAATGATGTCATATGCTTTGCCAAGAAGACCATCATCCAGATGGACTGGGCAGCGATTACTCAAAATTAGATTCTCGTCATCGCTGCGTATTATTTGAACTCGTTACAGTGTTCCGTGATAGTTTTCTATCAGTCACCAACAAATCATTCATAAGTTAAACAGAGTTGACAGTGTGGCCTTCAAAGGAAGATTATTTTGTAAACCTATTACAGTGGCCGCATGGATAAAATCCCCACCACAATTACCCTAACTGCAAACTTTGGTTCCCATTTTCTCTCTCGCCCACACACGGGTGTATATACATACAGTGGGGTCTGAAATGATTGGCACCCTTAATGAAGATGATCAAAAATGACTATAAAATAAATAATACAAATACTGAGCTATATTGCATGCTCAAATTGTTTTGCAAATTATATTATTTTATATTAATACGATTGCTCAGAGAAATAGATTTTGTTTAACAAGTAATATATTTTTATTTTCAAAAAGATAGGTAATGTTTTTTGTCACCCCTGTTTTCAATACCTATTTTCAGATTATCTGACCATTTCACCAGTTTCAATCCAAGTGCCAATTCCGTTATGCAAACTCCAGACATTTGTATTTTCTGGATGACATAAAAATAGAGCTATTTGGCCAGGCACACCAGTGGTGGGTTTGGCGTCGAAATAACGATGCATAAGCAGAAAATAACCCCTTATTTACTGTACAAAATGGTGGTGGATCTTTGATGTTATGGGGCTTTTTTTCTCAGTGCCATTATCCTTGCAAGGTGAGAAATTGAAAGGTATTGAAAACAGGGTGACAATATTATAACCCCAATCTTTTTGAGACATTTTTTTTACTTAAACAAAATCTATTTCTCTGAACAATTATATTAGTATAAAATAATATAATTTTCAATTTTTTCTGAGCATACAATATAGCTCAGTATTGTATTATTCATTTTATAGTCTTTTTTGCTCATGTGCCAATAACTTCAGACCTCACTGTTTATTTTTTTATTTTTTTATTTTTATATATTTTATTTCACCTTTATTTAACCAGGTAAGCCAGTTGAGAACAAGTTCTCATTTACAACTGCGACCTGGCCAAGATAAAGCAAAGCAGTGCGATAAAAACAACAACACAGAGTTACATATGGGGTAAAACAAAACAAAGTCAAAAATACAACAGAAATAAATATATATACAGTGTGTGCAAATGTAGCAAGTTATGGAGGTAAGGCAATAAATAGGCTATAGTGCAAAATAATTACAATTAGTATTAACACTGGAATGATAGATGTGCAAGAGATGATGTGCAAATAGAGATACTGGGGTACAAATGAGCAAAATAAATAACAATATAGGGATGAGGTAGTTGGGCGGGCTAATTTCAGATGGGCTGTGTACAGGTGCAGTGATCGGTAAGGTGCTCTGACAACTGATGCTTAAAGTTAGTGAGGGAGATAAGTGTCTCACTGTACATTCTGTACATCTCTGCCTGACTCATCTTGCTACCAGCTTTTCTGCCTCTCAAAGGCTTTGAAAATATTCCCCCCTCAAAATCCAATCCAATGCCAACTTTAGGAAAGTTTTGTTTTTTCTTCTATTTCTCTGAATAACAGACATGTTTCATTTATGTTCTTTCTCTCTTCTCTGTTTCCCTGAACTCGAAAGAACACGTTGCATGTGTTTTTATTTTTGGTTCACATCACTCCTGGCATAACATTACCAACAGAAACAGTAAGGAGAGAGAGAGAGAGAGATTGAGTGGGTGAGTGAGTGAGAGAAAGACAGACTGTGGTTGTGTTTTGGTTACATAAACCAGACATACTGTATTAACTGATTACATGCAGATGAACATTGTGAGGCAATTTAACACACTGACGTTTAGCCATCACAATCAGATTTCATGATGTACAGTGGGTTGCGAAACTATTCACCCCACTTGGCATTTTTCCTATTTTGTTGCCTTACAACCTGGAATTTAAATGATTTTTGGGGGGGTTGTATCATTTGATTTACACAACATGCCTACCACTTTGAAGATGCAAAATATTTTTTTGGGTGAAACAAACAAAAAATAAGACAAAAAAAACAGAAAACCTGAGCGTGCATAACTATTCATCCCCCCCAAAGTCAATACTTTGTAGAGCCACCTTTTGCAGCAATTACAGCTGCAAGTCTCTTGGGGTATGTCTCTATAAGCTTGGCACATCTAGCCACTAGGATTTCTGCCCATTCTTCAAGGCAAAACTGCTCCAGCTCCTTCAAGTTGGATGGGTTCCGCTGGTGTACAGCAATCTTTCAGTCATAACACAGATTCTCAATTGGATTGAGGTCTGGGCTTTGACTAGGCCATTCCAAGACATTTAAATGTTTCCCCTTAAACCAATGTTTCCCCTTAAAATGTTGCTTTAGCAGTATGCTTAGGATCATTGTCCTGCTGGAAGGTGAACCTCCGTCCCAGTCTCAAATCTCTGGAAGACTGAAACAAGTTTCCCTCAAGAATTTCCCTGTATTTAGCGCCATCCATTATTCCTTCAATTCTGACCAGTTTCCCAGTCCCTGCCGATGAAAAACATCCCCACAGCATGATGCTGTCAACACCATCCTTCACTGTGGGGATGGTGTTCTCGGGGTGATGAGAGGTGTTGGGTTTGCGCCAGACATAGTGTTTTCCTTGATGGCCAAAAAGCTCAATTTTAGTCTCATCTGACCAGAGTACCTTCTTCCATATGTTTGGGGAGTCTCCCACATGCCTTTGGCAAACACCAAACGTGTTTGCTTATTTTCTTCTTTAAGCAATGGCTTTTTTCTGGCCACTCTTCCGTAAAGCCCAGCTCTGTGGAGTGTATGGCTTAAAGTGGTCCTATGGACAGATACTCCAATCTCTGCTGTGGAGCTTTGCAGCTCCTTTAGGGTTATCTTTGGTCTCTTTGTTGCCTCTTTGATTAATGCCCTCCTTGCCTTTTCCGTGAGATTTGGTGGGCGGCCCTCTCTTGGCAGGTTTGTTGTGGTGCCATATTCTTTCCATTTTTTAATAATGGATTTAATGGTGCTCTGTGGGATGTTCAAAGTGTCAGATATTTTTTTATAACCCAACCCTGATCTGTACTTCTCCACAACTTTTGTCCCTGACCTGTTTGGACAGCTCCTTGGTCTTCATGGTGCCGCTTGCTTGGTGGCGCCCCTTGCTTAGTGGTGTTGCAGACTCTGGGGCCTTTCAGAACAGGTGTATATATACTGAGATCATGTGACACTTAGATTGCACACAGGTAGACTTTATTTAACTAATTATGTGACTTCTGAAGGTAATGTGTTGCACCAGATCTTATTTAGGGGCTTCATAGCAAAGGGGGTGAATACATATGCACACACCACCTTTCTGTTATTTTTATTCAAACAAGTTATTTTTTTCATTTCACTTCAACAATTTGGACTATTTTGTGTATGTCCATTACATGAAATCCAATTAAAAATCCATTTAAATTACAGGTTGTAATGCAACAAAGTAGGAAAAACGCCAAGGGGGATGAATACTTTTGCATGGCACTGTAGTTCTTAGTTCCTGCCTTTCCTTCCCTGATCGTCTTGTGTGCCCCACTGAACAACCTGTGAGTAGGCCTAGTCCTTCTTAGTTTTAGAGCAATTCTACTCAAGACTGGATGTGTCTATTTCTTTTTTCTGTGCATGTGTGGGCCAGAAATGTATTTCTCTCTTCAGTCTCCATCATTGTATTTCCTCTTTCTTTCAAGCCTATCTGCACACAGTCAGTCATTTCAGAGTGGGTTGTAGTTTAGATAAGGAATACTACAAGGAAGGGATGATTCATCAAACTTGTTTTTCATTGTTTTCAGACTGAAGCAAAACAAATCTGTTTATTTTATTTACTTTTTAGTTTTTATTATAATTTCCACTGATTACCCATGCGTGGGCTAAGCGATCTGAGAATGATGTTTGTCCAGAGTGTAGCAGTCTGGAGAAGTGCTGTGTACAGCAAGCATGGTTTGCTGTGGAGGTAGTGTGTGAACAGAGCGTAGTGTGTATCACTGTATGTCAACTGGTGAGGTGAGTGTGAAACGATGCCCTCATTACTGTCATTTAGTCTCCGTTTATGGACTTGATACATCTCTCTAGATGGGGTCACCTTGCAGGGTCAGGTGGTGGCCGAGTGGTTGGAGGGATAGCCTGTCAATAGGTAGAAAACAGCCAGTGAGGGTGAGGTGGAGTAGGCTGAAGGCTCTGGCCCTCACCCCTTTTTGGAAGTGTGGGCTTAAATCTGAGAAGCTGTTTCACTCTCTCACTTAAGTCCCTGCCAGCCAGGTAATGATGTATGTTTTTAGAAGGCTGAAATGTATCCTGATAATGAGTAGTAACATGCTCATTTGAAACTGAAATGGTGTAGGGAAACCCTTAGAATTTGAAATAATTCACTATTATTTTTCTTATTTTGTTATTTCAATATCATGTAATATTTTCACTTGATTGACAGGCATGAACCCATTCATTTCAATCGATGTATAGCAATCAGTCTCGCTTTGCAGGTTTCTGTTTTCAAACAGGGAGAGCGAGAGAGAGTCTGAGAGATCAATGTGAAAGAATCCAGGTCACTGGGTTCACAGTTTGATAGTCCTGAGGCGCTACAGTTTGTTCCACAGAATCCTGTTTCCTTGATAGAGCAAAGCAATGAGGAGGGTGAGTGGAAAAGTAGTTGAATTATACATACAGTGGGGGAAAAAAGTATTTAGTCAGCCACCAATTGTGCAAGTTCTCCCACTTAAAAAGATGAGAGAGGCCTGTAATCATCATAGGTACACGTCAACTATGACAGACAAATTGAGAGAAAAAAAATCCAGAAAATCACATTGTAGGATTTTTTATGATTTTATTTGCAAATTATGGTGGAAAATAAGTATTTGGTCAATAACAAAAGTTTCTCAATACTTTGTTATATACCCTTTGTTGGCAATGACAGGTTTTCACACACTGTTGCTGGTATTTTGGCCCATTCCTCCATGCAGGTCTCCTCTAGAGCAGTGATGTTTTGTGGCTGTCGCTGGGCAACACAGACTTTCAACTCCCTCCAAAGATTTTCTATGGGGTTGAGATCTGGAGACTGGCTAGGCCACTCCAGGACCTTGAAATGCTTCTTACGAAGCCACTCCTTCGTTGCCCGGGCGGTGTGTTTGGGATCATTGTCATGCTGAAAGACCCAGCCACGTTTCATCTTCAATGCCCTTGCTGATGGAAGGAGGTTTTCACTCAAAATCTCACGATACATGGCCCCATTCATTCTTTCCTTTACACGGATCAGTCGTCCTGGTCCCTTTGCAGAAAAACAGCCCCAAAGCATGATGTTTCCACCCCCATGCTTCACAGTAGGTATGGTGTTCTTTGGATGCAACTCAGCATTCTTTGTCCTCCAAACACGATGAGTTGAGTTTTTACCAAAAAGTTATATTTTGGTTTAATCTGACCATATGACATTCTCCCAGTCCTCTTCTGGATCATCCAAATGCACTCTAGCAAACTTCAGACGGGCCTGGACATGTACTGGCTTAAGCAGGGGGACACGTCTGGCACTGCAGGATTTGAGTTCCTGACGGCGTAGTGTGTTACTGATGGTAGGCTTTGTTACTTTGGTCCCAGCTCTCTGCAGGTCATTCACTAGGTCCCCCCGTGTGGTTCTGGGATTTTTGCTCACCGTTCTTGTGATCATTTTGACCCCACGAGGTGAGATCTTGCGTGGAGCCCCAGATCGAGCGAGATTATCAGTGGTCTTGTATGTCTTCCATTTCCTAATAATTGCTCCAACAGTTGATTTCTTCAAACCAAGCTGCTTACCTATTGCAGATTCAGTATTCCCAGCCTGGTGCAGGTCTACAATTTTGTTTCTGGTGTCCTTTGACAGCTCTTTGGTCTTGGCCATAGTGGAGTTTGGAGTGTGACTGTTTGAGGTTGTGGACAGGTGTCTTTTATACTGATAACAAGTTCAAACAGGTGCCATTAATACAGGTAACGAGTGGAGGACAGAGGAGCCTCTTAAAGAAGAAGTTACAGGTCTGTGAGAGCCAGAAATCTTGCTTGTTTGTAGGTGACCAAATACTTATTTTCCACCATAATTTGCAAATAAATTCATAAAAAATCCTACAATGTGATTTTCTGGATTTTTTTCTTCTCAATTTGTCTGTCATAGTTGACGTGTACCTATGATGAAAATTACAGGCCTCTCTCATCTTTTTAAGTGGGAGAACTTGCACAAATGGTGGCTGACTAAATACTTTTTCCCCCCACTGTACTTGTGTTGTGGTTGCCTGAGCCAGTCTCATGGGGCCTCATAAGTGACCTAAAACCTTTCTGCCCCCTAACAGGCTCTGATTGACGGTTGTAATTTGTTTCCGAGACCCTGTGTTATTACAGCTGTGTACTGTGAAGATAGCCCTGCGCCCGTTCGAGCTGGAAGGGGCTGTAATTGTTGCCATGGAAATTAAACACACACATCTGTGCTAAATAAGAAGAGAGGGGTTCAACAACTTGACCCCTGGGTAAATACGCCTGTCTCCGTTTTCAGACAGTCAAGAGAGAGTCCAGATATTTCCAGGCGATAGAGCTTACTTCATTCACTTTGTTAAACAAAAAAATAATTGGTAGGTTTACGGTCTTTGGGCCTACATTGTAATCTCCATTGTTGTATAAAGCTATTAAACATTTTGTTCTGAATTTTAAGTGTTAAAAGCATCTTTATATATTAATGTTTAGAGAAGCATTTAAGGCCTACTGTACACACCACCAATCAGCATGAGGCCTACTGCACCGTAAAGTTTAAAGACTATAAAGCCAATGTGATTTAGTGACGGTTTGAATGCCAAGCGCTCCTGAACCATTGGCCTCTATTCACATACTAATGTATTGGAGTAGCGAGGTGATTGTTATGTATGTTTTGTGGCAGTGTGGCAGTGGCAGGGAACTACTGATACTCATCACTCATCCGCAGGAACTTTCAGACGGAGATAGTCATTCGGCAGACCCCATGGAACACAGCCATTAAGATAGTGATACAAATGTCAAAAAGACTCTTTCTATTATTTCTACAAAACAACAAAATGATTGTATTTACTGATGGAAAGCCAAGCGCCTCTGTGTACCTTTGCCTTAACAACTGTTGCAAAGGAAGGGAAATTGTCAACAGCTTTTAGAAATAGTGGATTGGAGACTATATACCAACAAATGTCACCTTCCTTTGACACATGATTTACACAATGCTGGTGTGTAGCTATCTCAATTCCCTTCTCATTAAAAAGCATTATTTTTCCATTTTATAACATGTTCTCTATTATGATGTAGTGTTGATCTGCTTAGATAGCTGATTTCAAAGCAAATTAAATTGTAGTTGTCACATTTGCTTTGCCTTATTCTCCAGACCAAGTAATTATGTAGTCCTTCAATATGCGTTTGAAGCATATATCAATAGTCACTAGTGGCAGTGCTCTATGCGTAGTGAGTTTTTAAAAAGTAGCTGAAAGGTCAAGCTGACACAAACAATTCCTGCTGAGACTGAGGCTGTCCTAATATGGACACCATACACTCTGCCTGGGTCAATGCATCGCTAGATTATTGATCTCATAAAGTATTGATCTCGTCATATACCTGGGAGTTGACATGGATCTGTGTACTTTCTCAAAGAGAACTGCTTTCCTTTGATTGTATTTGCTCTCTACTCCACCTCTTATGAATCTAGCTCAATATAAGGAAAGGGGTCCTCTGCGATTGGTTTGTCCGCACAGGGTGGGGGGTTGGGGTGTGGGTAATCATTTCTTTATCGATTTATTAGGAGGAGTTTGGGACAGACTTGAAAATGCTGGCATTTCAGCGTTATATGCCATATGAATTTTTTAAACAATGGTGATTTTATCAGGGACCGGAATTCAATCAAATGTCAGAGCCATTCTCTCATAGCGAGATGTCAAAGTAATCAAAGGCAGGCAGGTTTTAAGGGAATGAACGTTTAGATTTGGTTTGGCTCAGGAAATCACTGTAGTGAATACATGATGTGGACACTCCATTTCATAGTACTGAGCACCACAGCTTTAATGATGTAATTTAGATAAACCAGCGCACACCCAGCAATTTCCCTGAAGGTTAAAAAAATAAGGGTTCCAGACGTATCTGAGGGGTTTTGGGATAGTGGGTCTGCAATCTTTAATAGCTGACAGAAAGCGCATACCCAGCCGCTAGCCAAATCAAATCAACACATCTTGACATTTCAATTTCCCGTAATGATGCTTCACAGTGAATCCAAAATGGTTATGTTATTGGACAAAAAAAGTATTTGGATAACTGGGTGACTTTAGAGACCCTCCTTTATGATCTCCTGTTTGTGGGATGGTTTTTCTTTCAGGAGATAAATAATGGAGGACAGGGGATAAGCTGTGAGGGGGGAAACAAGAAGTTTCAGCCCATGTTTCAGACACTACCTCAAATCTCCTATCTGTCTGGATCTGTCAGAGCGGATGGCTGTGACAGACTAATACCAATTGGATGCAGCTCAAGATTCCCTGGTTCCTTCTCAGTATAGCTGACCTTTCCTCTGGGATGGCTCCTGAGAAGAGCTGCCTGTGGGCTATAGGTTCCAAAATGCTCTTAGTAAATGGCCCCTTGGATAGATGAAAGCAATATGTTGGAAAGTCCAATTAGCTATTATATTCACTATTGCATGCATTCAGTATCTAGCTAGTCCCCTCACCTGAGTGGTCATAAAGGAAATGAGACAAGGAAAGGAAGCTGTTTGAAAGTATTTCAGGTCATCATTTGTACATGTGTGAGGTAGGGATGAATGAGTTTCTGTGGTCAAAGTTTGTACTTGTTGTCCTAAATACATTTCCAAAAAAAAGAAGGTCAGTTTGTCAAATAAAATAAAATGTAATTTGTCACATGCGCCGAATACAACAGGTGTAGACCTTACTGTGAAATGCTTACTTACAAGCCCTTAACCAACAATGCAGTTTTAAGAAAATATTTACTAAATAAACAAAAGTAAAAAATAAAAGAGCAACAATAAAATAACAATAACGAGTCTATATACAGGGGGTACCGGTACCGAGTCAATGTGCATGGGTACATAAAAAAAGTCTGGGTAACCATTTGATTAACTGTTCAGCAGTCTTATGGCCTGGGGGTAGAAGCTGTCAAGAAGCCTTTTGGACCTAGACTTGGTGCTCCGGTATCGCTTGCCGTGCGGTAGCAGAGAGAACAGTCTATGACTAGGGTGGCTGGAGTCTTTGGCAATTTTTAGGGCCTTCCTCTGACACCACCTGGTATAGAGGTCTTGGATGGCAGGAAGCTTGGCCCCAGTGATGTACTGGGCCGTACGCACTATCCTCTGTAGTGCCTTGTGGTCAGAGGCCGAGCAGTTGCCATACCAGGCGTTGATACAACCAGTCAGGATGCTGTCGATGGTGCAGCTGTATAACTTTTTGAGGATCTGAGGACCCATGCCAAATCTTTTCAGTCTCCTGAGGGGGAATAGGCGTTGTCGTGCCCTCTTCACGACTGTCTTGGTGTGTTTGGACCATGATAGTTTGTTGGTGATATGGACACCAAGGAACTTGAAGCTCTCAACCTGCTCCTCTTCAGCCCCGTCGATGAGAATGGGGGTATGCTCGGCCCTCCTTTTCCTGTAGTCCACAATCATCTCCTTTTTCTTGATCACGTTGAGGGAGAGGTTGTTGTCCTGGCACCACACTGCCAGGTCTCTGACCTCCCTATAGGCTGTCACATCGTTGTCGGTGATCAGGCCTACCACCGTTGTGTCGTTGGCAAACTTAATGATGGTGTTGGAGTCGCGCTTGTGTGAACAGGGAGTCCAGGAGGGGACTAAGCACGCACCCCTGAGGGGCCCCCGTGTTGAGGATCAGCGTGGCAGATGTGTTGTTGCCTGCCCTTACCACCTGGGGGCGGCCCGTCAGGAAGTCCAGGATCCAGTTGCAGAGGGAGGTGTTTAGTCCCAGGGTCCTTAGCTTAGTGATGAGCTTTGTGGGCACTATGGTGTTGAACACTGAGCTGTAGTTAATGAACAGCATTCTCACGTAGGTGTTCCTTTTGTCCAGGTGGGAAATGGCAGTGTGGAGTGCAATAGAGATTGCGTAATCTGTGGATCTGTTGGGGCAGTATGCGAATTGGAGTGGGTCTATGGTTTCTGGGATGATGGTGTTGATGTGAGCCATGGCCAGCCTTTCAAAGCACTTCATGGCTACAGACGTGAGTGCTACGGGTCGGTAGTCATTTAGGCAGGTTACCTTGGTGTTCTTGGGCACAGGGACTATGGTAGTCTGCTTGAAACATGTAGGTATTACAGACTCGGTCAGGGACAGGTTGAAAATGTCAGTGAAGACACTTGTTGGTCAGCGCATGCTCTGAGTACACGTCCTGGTAATCCGTCTGGCCCTGCGGCCTTGTGAATGTTGATCTGTTTAAAGGTCTTACTCACATCGGCTACAGAGAGCGTGATCACACAGTCGTCCGGAACAGCTAGTGCTCTCATGCATGCTTCAGTGTTGCTTGCCTCGAAGCGTGCATAGAAGTCATTTAGCTCGTCTGGTAGGCTTGTGTCACTGGGCATCTCATGGCTGGGCTTCCCTTTGTAGTCCATAATAGTTTGCAAGCCCTGCCACATCCGACGAGCGTCGGAGCCGGTGTAGTAGGATTCAATCTTAGTCCTGTATTGACGTTTTGTCACGCCCTGGCCTATAGAACTCTAGCTAGTTTGGTCAGGGTGTGAATATATTCTAGGTTTTGTATTTCTATGTTTGGCCGGGTGTGGTCCCCAATCAGAGGCAGCTGTCGCTCGTTGTCTCTGATTGGGGATCATACTTAGGCAGCCAGTTTTCCTGCCTGCGTTGTGGGATTTTGTTATGTTCATGTTTAGGCTTGTGTGTTAGCCTTTGGACCGTCACGGTTAAGTTTGTTGTTTTGGTTACTGTTTCGTGTGTTTATTAGTTAATAAACATGTTCGCCGTTCACGCTGCACATTGGTCCGTCCCGTTCCTTAACGTACGTGACAGAAAATCCCACCAGACCTGGACCAAGCAGTGTGCCGAGGAGGAGCAGAGAGGATGGACTTGGCAGGAGATAAGAGAGGATCTGGCAAGAAAGATGGAGGCCCTGAAAGGGATCAGGGTGGTGAGACAGCCCCAATCATTTTTTTGGGGGGGGCTAAAAGGGTGGTCGGGGAGCGACATAGAGGAGCCCCGACCACTGCACTCGTGGGGGCTCAAGTAGGAGTCCTCACTGGAGGAGGACGGGGCGCGGAGTGTAAAGGACGGAGACTGTCATAGACCTCCAGCGCCGGTTCCCAGTCCGGTACGCCCCGTACCTGCTCCCCGCACCAAGACAGTGGTGCGTGTTCCCAGTCCGGCCCGGCCTGTTCCTGCTCCCCGCACCAAGCCAGTGGTGCGTGTTCCCAGTCCGATACGCCCCGTACCTGCTCCCCGCACCAAGCCAGTGGTGCGTGTTCCCAGTCCGGCCAGGCCTGTTCCTGCTCCCCGCACCAAGCCAGTGGTGCGTGTTCCCAGTCTGGCCCGGCCCGTGCCTGCTCCCCGCACCAAGCCGGTGGTGCGTGTTCCCAGTCCGGCCCGGCCTGTTCCTGCTCCTCGCACCAAGCCGGTGGTGCGCGTCGCCAGTCCGGCCCGGCCTGTTCCTGCTCCTCGCACCAAGTCGGTGGTGCGCGTCGCCAGTCCGGCCCGGCCTGTTCCTGCTCCTCGCACCAAGCCGGTGGTGCGCGTCGCCAGTCCGGCCTGTTCCTGCTCCTCGCACCAAGCCGGTGGTGCGCGTCGCCAGTCCGGCCCGGCCTGTCCCTGCTCCTCGCACCAAGCCAGTGGTGCGTGTCGCCAGTTCGGCCCGGTCTGTCCCTGCTCCTCGCACCAAGCCAGTGGTGCACGTCGCCAGTCCGGCCCGGCCTGTTCCTGCTCCTCCCACCAAGCCAGTGGTGCGCGTCGCCAGTCCGACCCGGCCTGTTCCTGCTCCTCGCACCAAGCCAGTGGTGCGTGTCGCCAGTTCGGCCCGGTCTGTCCCTGCTCCTCGCACCAAGCCAGTGGTGCACGTCGCCAGTCCGGCCTGGCCTGTTCCTGCTCCTCGCACCAAGCCAGTGGTGCGTGTCGCCAGTCCGGCACGGCCCGTGCCTGATCCAGCTCCGGTCAGCGGCTCCACGCCAGAGCCAGAGCAGTCCGCTCCACCGGTGCCTGATCCAGCTCCGGTCAGCGGCTCCACTCCGGAGCCGGAGCCGCCAACGAGGCTGGAAGCCCACCCGGACCCTCCCCTATTCAGTCAGGTTTGTGCGGCCGGAGTCCGCACCTTTGATGTGTTTATTAGTTAATAAACATGTTTGCCGTTCACGCTGCACCTTGGTCCGTCCCGTTCCTTAACGTACGTGACACGTTTTGCCTGTTTGATGGTTCGTCGCAGGGCATAGCGGGATTTCATATAAGCGTCCAGGTTAGAGTCCCGCTACTTGAAAGCGGAAGCTCTACCCTTTAGCTCAGTGCGGATGTTGCCTGTAATCCATAGCTTCTGACCTTTCCTCTGGGATGGCTGCTGAATGTCTGTTTGTGCTTCTGTATGTAATGGGGTAGATACTACATCCACAGAAACAGAAAAATGACCACGCCACCCTACTGTAGGCTACACCAAAGAGCATAGGGAACTCTGTGATACTCATTATTTTTGGGCTACTTGATTTTGATTTCATTAGGATCTCTTTTAAGTCCTCATTTTTCATTAGGCTCTTTTAGCCCTCTCTTTTAGTCCTCTTAGTCCTCATTACTTATTTCAGATAGATGTATTCCATTCAGCATAGCTGCGCTATTTTCTCAACACTATTAATGTTTGCATGACTGTTATGACAGCTCAGTTATGAATTCATAACCATTCATTTTTTGGAACAAAATGTACAACCTATGAAAATATCTTCAACAAGTTCCAAGTGAGATGAATAATTTATTACCCTCAGCTTTTATATTTTCCTATTTACTGGCTTCTGTTGTTCGACATCATTAGCTTTTTGAAGCTAGAGGAGCACCTGACTACGATGAATAGGATGAAAACGTGATAGTTTAATAAATGTCAGAGATTCTCTACGAAAAAACTGTCAGGTTACAATTTATTCTCTATTCATTTAGAGCGCTCTGCGGCTATATGGTAATTTACTGCACTTTGAAGATCAACATAGAATATTTCAAAGCACTGTTAAAAGTGAGAATATTGCTGTGATATCTGGAAAATGAACATAGTTCAACACTATTTGTCAAAGCAGTCTTGAGTGTTTGAAGGTAAAAGTGTTCTAAAAAAGCCTAAATTTTTATTTATTTTAATTGCACTCAGGTATCAAGATGGTTATTAATATTTGTCATATCTTTGTCTACACATGCTACTCTTCGTCCTGTAGAACTACAGACTTAATCTTAAATTCGGATTTCACCCATAGGCAATATTTTCTCAATGTTCCTTTTTTTTCTGGTCATCAACAGTTAAAGATCCCTTTCAATGCTCAAAGTAGATGTTTATTTGGCAGGTTCACGTGGTGCTGACTTGTGTTGTTGATTGTTCCTACAGATAGAAACATCTATGCATAGTCACTTTACCCCTACCTACATGTACAGTGGGGAGAACAAGTATTTGATACACTGCCGATTTTGCAGGTTTTTCTACTTACAAAGCATGTAGAGGTCTGTAATTTTTATCATAGGTACACTTCAACTGTGAGAGACGGAATCTAAAACAAAAATCCAGAAAATCACATTGTATGATTTTTAAGTAATTCATTTGCATTTTCTTGCATGACATAAGTATTTGATCACCTACCAACCAGTAAGAATTCCGGCTCTCACAGACCTGTTAGTTTTTCTTTAAGAAGCCCTCCTGTTCTCCACTCATTACCTGTATTAACTGCACCTGTTTAACTGAACCCAATAGAACATCTTTGGAGGGAGCTGAAAGTCCGTATTGCCCAGCGACAGGATCTGGAGAAGGTCTGTATGGAGGAGTGAGACAAAATCCCTGCTGCAGTGTGTGCAAACCTGGTCAAGACCTACAGGAAACGTATGATCTCTGTAATTGCAAACAAAGGTTTCTGTACCAAATATTAAGTTCTGCTTTTCTGATGTATCAAATACTTATGTCATGCAATAAAATGCAAATTAATTACTTAAAGATTTGTTATAGATTCCGTCTCTCACAGTTGAAGTGTACCTATGATAAAAATTACAGACCTCTACATGCTTTGTAAGTAGGAAAACCTGCAAAATCGGCAGTGTATCAAATACTTGTTCTCCCCACTGTACATATTACCACAATTACCTCGACTATGCTGTACCCCCGCACATTGACTCGGTACCGGTACCCCCTGTATATAGCCTAGTTATTTAAATTTGATTGTGTTAATATTTTTGTTACTTTTTTAAAAATTCTGCATTGTTGTTTAAGGGCTTGTAAGTAAGCATTTCACGGTAAGGTCTACACCTGTTGTATTCGGCACGTGACACATTTGATTAGATTTTAAACAGAGGGGTGGCTTGGGCAGGCGAGCTGTTATACATTTGCTTGCAGTCTGTGCCTGCTGCACCTTTGCTTATCACTGCTCTTATTAATAAGAGTCTCAATGAACAGTTTCTCGGTCATATTAGGTGCCAAAGAGTGTGGTAGACTGGCAGATAACAGTAGGCGTTCTGGACTGTGTATCCTCCAACCCTATGTACCAGAGATGGAAACTCGAGTCTGAGACTCTGACTTAAGTAGCACTTAAATCGCAAAGAAAATGACTTGCGACTTGACTTAGACTGATGATCAATTGACTTGAGACTTGACTTGGACTCTAGATGAGAGACTCGTGAACAATGCAAATCAGTACTGGGATACGTTTTTGTTGTGCATTCTGTCAGATAACATGGAACAGGCGGCATTGTAACACAGAGATAGTAGCTTAATACAGAGGGCTGAAAAGCGTTCTAGTACGTCTGTGTCATCTGTACGTCACTGTAGTACTACGGCTAAACAATTGTAATCAGCAACAATGTCATCAGGTGGTGAGGCTTTCGTTATTACATTTGGTTACACGAACCTGCAGTATAATGCCAGTGGCAAAAAACGAAATGCTGTTTGCAAAACTTGTGGAATTAACATTAAAGATGCTGGCGCAACTACATCTAACTGCATCCGACATTTGAAAACTCACGCGAAAGGTCAGTTAGGCTAGCTAGCTAACAACGTTACAATGTGGTTAGACTAATAATAGCCTGTTTAGCTGATACCAGCTTGATATAGCTAGCTTTCTTGTGTGTCATCTTTTAGCTAACTGGAAATGTATTACTGTCGAATATTTCTCGAAAGGTTAAGAGGTGGGTTGTCAGATAGCTAGGCCTACTTGTTAGCAGAGATTATTAAATTACATCTCAGCGATATGCATATCACTATGGGATTTAATATACTTTCTGTTGTAGCCTGGTCCTAGGAAGTAATTTAGTATAAAACGAGAGTTCAAAGCATGCAACTTCTTGGACATTTCTGCTGAAAAATCCCATAGACCATATATATTTGTTTGTGTCCTTGTACTTCCATCTCAAGTCAGCAACAACTATCCATAATGTTGTTCATCTGCAGGTTCACTGAATTCTGCAAAGCAAAGGTGGCCAGCGCAGGGACAGAAGGACAGAGCAGCATTGACTCATTCTTGACCACTACAGGTGTCCATGTGTACAGCCAGGGCCACCCCAGGCAGAAGGCCATAACAGAGGCTATACTGCAAGACCTGATCATTTCCTGCAACCTGCCTATGTCCTTAGTGGACAACCCTCACTTTAGGCATTTCATGTCAGTGGTAGATGACATATATAGACCAGTAAGTAGGCCCGCGTTGAGCAGGCGCCTGCATGACTTAACACTGAACAAAGAGGCTACAATCAAAAGTGCCCTAGAGAAGACAGAATCAGTGTCTGTCACTGTAGATATATGGACTGATAGGACCATGAGGGGCTTCATGGGCGTAACAGCCCATTACATGGCCATGGAAGAGAAAAAAACTCCCAGACTGGAGTCAGTTCTGTTGAGCTGTGATAGATTCACAGGGTCACACACTGGGGAAAGAATCAGTGATACATTTGAAGTAATATGTGATAATTTTGGCATAAAACATAAATTAGATTATATCATATGTGATAACACTGCAAATATGAAAAAGGCCTTCACAGTTTGTTTCCCCAAAGCAAGCAATGATCATGATGATGATGATGATGTGGATAACCCCAGCCTATGGGAAGAATTTGGTGAAGAGTACAATGCTGATGTTGAAGCTATCCAAACCAACTGCAGGCAACAGCGCTTACGGTGCTTTGCCCATTCATTACAACTGGTGATTAGAGATGGACTAAAGGACACAAAAATCATAAACAGTGTGATGGCTAAGGTAACTAAACTTTGCAGCTTACTACATACTACCTGTGGTCTGAAAGAAGCATTTGAAGCTGAGTTCGGAGCCAATCGTAGTATCCCTGCTGCAGTCACCAATCTGCATCAACAAAGCCTCAATACTCTACTTGAAGCCGAAGGACACAAGAAGCTCTGCTTATCACCAAGGGAATGGAGCCAGCTATTGGAGCTAGTGGACATTTTGGACCCTTTTGTTCAGGCCACAGACCTTACTCAGGGGGAGAAAGTGGTGACTCTCAGTGCTGCCCTTCCTTGTGTACTGTCACTCAAATATCATCTGCAAAGTATACTGAGCACAAATCGTCACCTAGTCAGTCTAGTAAAGCACTGCAGCAGTCACTCAAACGCCGATTCCATGGGGTGTTTGTGAATGTCAGAATGGAGCACTCGGATGAACAGGCAACAAAACGTCCATTTGGTGACAATGTATACATAATGGCTGCACTGCTGGACCCATCTTTCTGCCTGTTCTGGCTTGATAATGATGTCCTCATACCACATGAAGATAAATCTGAATTGAAGGAGAGTCTGATTGGTAGGTACAATGCATTGCAACATGCAACATTTTCTATACCACTTTCATTCAAATAATAATGATTTGTTTTCATGTATGATGTATCCTGTTATATTAATATGCCATATATTCTTGATTATATACATAATTGTATGCATTTTTTTCAGACCTTGTTTTCGCTGAGGCACGGAAAGTCACCGTTACGGAGAGCAGTAGTGGAGAAGAAGAAGAACAACCACCTGCTAAAACCTCCAGACTATTCTCTGGCTACCGCAACAAGATCAGCAAGAAGAAAGGAGACATAAAGTCATCTGTCAGAGCAGAGATTATTCGCTACATTCAAGTATCTTCTGATGAAAATGAAGTTGATTGCTTGGACTTTTGGAGAATCCATGCGAAATACTTTCCAAGGCTCAAGCAGGTAGCAATGACAGTGTTGGCTGTGCCTGCCACCAGTGCCCCAGTGGAGAGAGTGTTTAGTCATGGAGGCCTCATCATGCGCCCTCATTGTGCCAGGCTCAGCGCAAGAACGCTGACAAACTTGATCTTTCTGAAATGTAACCTGTCTGCAACAGAAATGTTCTCTGTCTTAGGGCACAGGACGTAATTTGCTACTTGTTACAGGAAATGGTGTTTCTGTTGTTAAGTGTCCAGGTCAGTAAGTATATTTTAGGTATATAGAACACTTTAGTAGTGCAGTTATTGAACAGTTGTCAGTCATTTTAGTTTACATTTATACTTGTCATTTATCTTCCCTCACCTACAGATGTTCTGTTTGTGTGACAGAATGAAGTGAAATATAGACAATGTCTGCCACAAAATACCATGCACTTTAAAATGTTATGTTAGCTTTTTTTCTTATCCGGTACAGTTACTTTTATTCATGTAAACTGTCTACATTTTAAAAGGAAATGTATTTTGATTTAAATAGTGCCTGATGTGCTTTCTTTCATACAAGTATGGACTAATGAAGGGAGTCTCTTCAAATAATTGACAAGGTTTATAGACCTAACCCACAGCAAGCAGAAAGCCAATGCCAAAAGGGACTTCTGACTTGACTTAGACTCGACCCTAAAAGACCTGAGACCTGACTTGGACTCTACCTCGAAGACTTGTGAACATCTCTGCTATGTACCTTCCATTCCTTATGGCGTACTCTCACTCACACGGAGGAAGCCAGTAATGCTTTTCTGATCTTAAATTTAATCACTTCAATTGGGATTCTCCCTATTCAAGTAGTGGGTACTTTAGGAATGGGAGGTTCGGGAGGATGGGGTTTAGGGGGGCAGATGGATTAGAAAGCATGGACAAATCCATTAATTACTGATTGGAATGATCCTACCCAATCGACCTTGGCAATGTTCAAGACGGTGAAGTGGCAATAATTAGAGCAGCGAACTATGGCAGAGTCATCACAAGGATTATAAATCAAAATGGTGTATGTAATACATCCTGTAATAAAATATGTTAGAGGCTTGGCACGACATGCCCAGTGGCTCCAAGATGAAAACTAATGTCAGAGGGCTGCGCAGGAAGAAAGCTTGTTTTACAATATGTGGCTGTTTCCTGTAACCTATACCATACCAATTTAATTAGGTCATTAAAAAAACTATTAGATGCAACCACTCTGTAATTTGTATCGCTGCAATAGGCTTATGCTTTACTCAAATTGCTTTTCCAAAGTAGTTTGCATCGCTAAGGGAACTGTGAGCAGGTTAAAAAAGACTGCATTGATATTATTGATTCCCGGCCTGTAGCCCCTCTGTGAGGTAACTGTTCACTCAGCTGGCTCTGTTAGGTAACTGCTCACTCAGCTGGCTCTGTTAGGTAACTGTTCACTCAGCTGGCTCTGTGAGGTAACTGTTCACTCAGCTGGCTCTGTGAGGTAACTGTTCACTCAGCTGGCTCTGTTAGGTAACTGTTCACTCAGCTGGCTCTGTTAGGTAACTGTTCACCCAGCTGGCTCTGTTAGGTAACTGTTCACCCAGCTGGCTCTTAGTACTGTCTCTTAGCCTCAGGCAGTGGGAATGGAGCTGAAATGAACAGCAAGGTATCACGGTCTCACTTCAGTATTCAACGTTTGTTGCGAAAGCTACTCTTCTACACAAAACATGAAACATGACATAATACAGAACATTAATAGACAAGAACAGCTCAAGGATAGAACTACATGAATGTAAAAACTGCACACATAGCCTACATATCAATACATACACATAACATATCTAGGTCAAATAGGGGAGAGGCATTGTGCAGTGAGGTGTTGCTTTATCTGTTTTTTTAAACCAGGTTTGCTGTTCATTTGAGCAATATGACATGGAAGGGAGTTCCATGCAATAATGGCTTTATATAATACTGTACGCTTTCTTGAATTGGTTCTGGATTTGGGGACTGTGAAAAGACCCCTGGTGGAATGTCTGGTGGGGTAAGTATGTGTCAGAGCTGTGTGTAAGTTTGGAATTTTCAACACATTAATGTTTCTTAAAAAAATAAGAAGTGATGCAGTGTCTCTCCACAACTCTTAGCCAAGAGAGACTGGCATGCATAGTATTTATATTAGCCTTCTGATTAAAATGAAGAGCAAGACGTGCCGCTCTGTTCTGGGCCAGCTGCAGCTTAACTAGGTCTTTCTTTGCAGCACTTGGCCACATGACTGGACAATAATGAAGATAGGACCAAACTACAGCCTACAGGACTCAAAAAAGCAGAGCATCTCTTTATTATGGACAGACCTTTCCTTATCTTTACAACCATTGCGTCTACATGTTTTGACCATGACAGTTTACAATCTAAGGTAACAACAAGTAATTTAGTCTCCTGAACTTGTTCAACAGCCCCATGTAGCTCAGTTGGTAGAGCATGGCGCTTGCAACGCCAGGGTTGTGGGTTAGATTCCCACGGGGGCCAGTATGAAAAAAAAATAATGTATGCACTCACTCTGGATAAGAGCGTCTGCTAAATGACTAAAAAGTAATAGTTACCAGATTCAGGTGAGGTCTAGAGCTTAGGGAATGATTTGTACCACATGCAATGCTTTTAGTTTTAAGAGATGTTCAGGACCAGTTTATTACTGGCCACCCATTCCAAAACTGACTTCAACTCCTTATTAAGGGTTTCAGTGACTTCATTAGCTGTGGTTGCTGACACGTACAGTAGGGAAAAAATGTATTTAGTCAGCCACCAATTGTGCAAGTTCTCCCACTTAAAAATATGAGAGAGGCCTGTAATTTTCATCATAGGTACACGTCAACTATGACAGACAAATTGAGAGAAAAAAATCCAGAAAATCACATTGTAGGATTTTTTATGAATTTATTTGCAAATTATGGTGGAAAATAAGTATTTGGTCACATACAAACAAGCAAGATTTCTGGCTCTCACGGACCTGTAACTTCTTCTTTAAGAGGCTCCTCTGTTCTCCACTCGTTACCTGTATTAATGGCACCTGTTTGAACTTGTTATCAGTATAAAAGACACCTGTCCACAACCTCAAACAGTCACACTCCAAACTCCACTATGGCCAAGACCAAAGAGCTGTCAAAGGACACCAGAAACAAAATTGTAGACCTGCACCAGGCTGGGAAGACTGAATCTGCAATAGGTAAGCAGCTTGGTTTGAAGAAATCAACTGTGGGAGCAATTATTAGGAAATGGAAGACATACAAGACCACTGATAATCTCCCTCGATCTGGGGCGCCACTCAAAATCTCACCCCGTGGGGTCAAAATGATCACAAGAATGGTGAGCAAAAATCCCAGAACCACACGGGGGGACCTAGTGAATGACCTGCAGAGAGCTGGGACCAAAGTAACAAAGCCTACCATCAGTAACACACTACGCCGCCAGGGACTCAAATCCTGCAGTGCCAGACGTGTCCCCCTGCTTAAGCCAGTACATGTCCAGGCCCGTCTGAAGTTTGCTAGAGTGCATTTGGATGATCCAGAAGAGGACTGGGAGAATGTCATATGGTCAGATGAAACCAAAATAGAACTTTTTGGTAAAAACTCAACTCGTCGTGTTTGGAGGACAAAGAATGCTGAGTTGCATCCAAAGAACACCATACCTACTGTGAAGCATGGGGGTGGAAACATCATGCTTTGGGGCTGTTTTTCTGCAAAGGGACCAGGACGACTGATCCGTGTAAAGGAAAGAATGAATGGGGCCATGTATCGTGAGATTTTGAGTGAAAACCTCTTTCCATCAGCAAGGGCATTGAAGATGAAACATGGCTGGGTCTTTCAGCATGACAATGATCCCAAACACACCGCCCGGGCAACGAAGGAGTGGCTTCGTAAGAAGCATTTCAAGGTCCTGGAGTGGCCTGGCCAGTCTCCAGATCTCAACCCCATAGAAAATCTTTGGAGGGAGTTGAAAGTCCGTGTTGCCCAGCGACAGCCCCAAAACATCACTGCTATAGAGGAGACCTGCATGGAGGAATGGGCCAAAATACCAGCAACAGTGTGTGAAAACCTTGTGAAGACTTACAGAAAATGTTTGACCTGTGTCATTGCCAACAAAGGGTATATAACAAAGTATTGAGAAACTTTTGTTATTGACCAAATACTTATTTTCCACCATAATTTGCAAATAAATTCATAAAAAATCCTACAATGTGATTTTCTGGAAAAAAATTTCTCATTTTGTCTGTCATAGTTGACGTGTACCTATGATGAAAATTACAGGCCTCTCTCATCTTTTTAAGTGGGAGAACTTGCACAATTGGTGGCTGACTAAATACTTTTTTCCCCCACTGTATATGGTTGAATCATCAGCATACATGGACACAGGTTTTGTTTAATGCCAGTGGCAGGTCATTGGTAAAAATAGAAAAGAGTAGAGGGCCTAGAGAGCTGCCCTGCAGTACACCACACCCAACATGTTTGACATTAGAGAGGCTCCCATTAAAGAAAACCCTTTGAGTTATGTTAGATAGATAGCTCTGAATCCACGATATGGCAGAGTTTAAAAAGCCATAAAACATACGTTTTCTTAACAACAGGTTATGGTCAATAATATTAAAGACTGCACTGAAATCTAACAGTACAGCTCCCACAATATTCTTATTATCAATTTCTTTCGACCAATTATCAGTCATTTGTGTCAGTACAGTACATGTTGAGTGCCCCTCTCTATAAGGATGCTGAAAGTCTGTTGTCAATTTGTTTACAGAGAAATAGCATTGTATTTGGTCAAACCATTTTTTCCAACAGTTTGCTAAGAGCTGGCAACAAGCTGATAGGTCTGCTGTTAGAACCAGTAAAGGCTGCTTTACCACACTTGGGTAGAGGAATGATTTTGGCTTCCCTCCAGGCCTGAGGACAAACACCTTCCTCTAGACTCAGATTAAAGATATGACATTTAGGATTGGTGTCAGGTCGTGTTGTAGGTGTTGTGTAGGAATCAAACGCAGGAAGCAGACTGATATTCCAAAAGGCTGTAATACTGCCTAAATACAGGCAACAGGACAAAATAAGCCTGACAGCAAAATACGCACGAAGGCAAAAGACTATGCGCACACACAGGTGCGACAAAACGAATAAGTGCACATACAAGTGCAACGTAACGCTCCAGCAAACAGTGGAGGAATAACGCTCAACCGAGCAATACACAAACTGACGGTAACATTCACACACAACACAAGACAAACACAACGAGAAACTTATAGGACACTAATTACTACAAAACAGAAACAGGTGTAGAAACAAACAGACAAAAGCAAACGAACATGAAACATCTATCGGTGGCAGCTAGAATTCCGGAGACGACGAACGCCGAAGCCTGCCCGAACAAGGGAGAGAGGCAGCCTCGGCCGAAACCGTGACAGTACCCCCCCCTTGACGCGCGGCTCCAGACGCGCGCCGACTCCGGCCTTGGGGACGACCCGGAGGCCGCGGCGCAGGGCGCGTCGGATACCCCCGATGGAATTCCGTCAGGAGCGACGGGTCCAAAATGTCTCTCCTCGGCACCCAGCACCGCTCCTCCGGACCGTACCCCTCCCACTCCACTAGATACTGAAGACCCCCTCTCCGACGTCTAGAATCCAAGATGGATCTCACGGTGTACGCCGGTGCCCCCTCGATGTCCAACGGGGGCGGAGGGGTCTCCAAGATCTCATGTTCTTGGAGTGGGCCTGCTACCACCGGCCTGAGAAGGGACACATGGAACGAGGGGTTAATACACTTATACTCAACTGGTAACTGTAATCTATAACATACCTCGTTCAACCTTCTCAGGACTTGAAATGGCCCTACAAACCGCCGACCCAGCTTCCGGCAGGGCAGGCGGAGGGGCAGGTTTCTGGCAGAGAGCCAGACTCGATCTCCAGGTGCGTACACTGGCCCCTCACTGCGGTGTAGGTCGGCGCTCGTCTTCTGTCGACGTATGGCACGCTGCAGATGGACGTGTGCAGCGTCCCACGTCTCCTCCGAGCGCCGCACCCACTCATCCACAGCGGGGACCTCGATCTGGCTCTCATGCCATGGTGCCAGAACCGGCTGGTACCCTAAAACACACTGAAAAGGGGTTAGTTGGGTGGAGGAGTGGCGGAGAGAGTTCTGTGCCATCTCGGCCCAGGGCACATATCTCGCCCACTCCTCCGGCCGGTCCCGGCAGTATGTTCTGAGAAACCTGCCCACATCCTGGTTTACGCGTTCCACCTGCCCATTACTCTCCGGGTGGTAACCCGAGGTGAGACTCACCGAGACCCCCAACCGCTCCATAAAAGCTCTCCAGACTCTGGAGGTGAATTGGGGACCCCGGTCAGCCACAATGTCCTCGGGCACCCCGTAGTGCCGGAACACATGAGTGAATAGTGCTTCGGCGGTCTGTAGGGCAGTAGGAAGACCCGGCATGGGGAGCAAACGACAGGCCTTAGAGAACCGGTCCACAACGACCAGGAGTGTAGTATTCCCTTGAGAGAGGGGAAGGTCAGTTATAAAATCCACCGAGAGGTGGGACCATGGTCGTTGTGGAACGGGCAGGGGCAGTAACTTACCCCTAGGCAGATGTCTAGGCGCCTTACACTGGGCGCACACCGAGCAGGAGGAAACATAAACCCTCACATCCCTGGCCAACGTGGGCCACCAATATTTGGCACTAAGACAGTGCACTGTCCGGCCGATACCCGGATGTCCAGAGGAGGGTGACGTGTGAGCCCAATAGATCAATCGATCCCGACACTCGAGCGGAACATACCTCCGACCCTCCGGGCATTGTGGTGGACTAGGGTCGGTGCGTAATGCCCGCTCGAGCTCAGAATCGAGCTCCCACACCACCGGTGCCACTAGACACGACTCCGGCAGTATGGGAGTGGGCTCCACGGACCTCTCCTCCCCGTCATACCGCCGAGACAGTGCATCTGCCTTACCGTTTTGTGACCCAGGGATGTAGGTGATCTTAAAAGAGAAACGGGTCAAAAACATACTCCATCTAGCCTGTCGAGGGTTCAGCCTCCTCGCTGCCCGGATGTACTCCAGGTTACGGTGGTCCGTCAAAATGAGGAAAGGGTGTTGAGCCCCCTCAAGCCAGTGCCTCCACACCTTTAGGGCCTGTACCACAGCTAACAGCTCCCTGTCCCCTACGTCATAATTTCGCTCCGCCGGGCTGAGCTTCTTGGAATAGAAGGCACAGGGGCGGAGTTTAGGTGGCGCGCCTGACCGTTGGGAAAGCACGGCGCCAATACCGGCTTCAGACGCGTCCACCTCTACCTGAAAGGGTAAAGAGGGATCCGGATGCGCCAGCACCGGAGCCGAGGTGAACAGGTCCTTCAGCTTCTCAAACGCCCTGTCCGCCTCGACTGACCACTGCAGACGCACCGGGCCCCCCTTTAAGAGAGACGTAATGGGAGCTGCCACCTGCCCAAAACCCCGGATAAACCTCCGGTAGTAATTCGCAAACCCCAAAAACTGCTGCACCTCTTTCACAGTGGTTGGTGTTTGCCAATTACGCACGGCTGACACTCGGTCTACCTCCATCTTCACCCCTGACGCAGACAACTGATACCCCAAAAAGGAAATCGACTCCTGGAAAAACAGACACTTCTCTGCCTTCACATACAGGTCGTGCTCCACCAGCCTCCGCAACACCCGGCGCACCAGGGCTACATGCTCGACACGGGTAGGTGAGTACACAAGAATGTCATCTATGTACACAACGACTCCCTGTCCCTGCATGTCCCTGAAGATCTCATCCACGAATGATTGGAAAACCGATGGAGCATTCATCAACCCGTATGGCATGACTAGATACTCGTAATGGCCCGAGGTGGTACTAAAGGCTGTTTTCCATTCATCATCCTTCCTGATGCGCACCAAGTTGTACGCGCTCCTGAGATCTAATTTCGTGAAGAAGCGCGCCCCATGCAACGACTCAGTCATGGTCGCAATCAGCGGGAGTGGATAACTATACTTCACCGTAATCTGATTGAGACCACGGTAATCGATGCACGGACGCAAACCACCATCCTTCTTCTTCACGAAAAAGAAACTCGAGGACGCGGGGGAAGTGGACGGCCGTATGTATCCTTGTCTCAGTGATTCGTCTATGTAAATCTCCATAGCTTTCTTCTCCTCCTGAGACAGAGGATACACATGACTCCGTGGGAGCGCAGCTCCTGCCTGAAGGTCTATCGCACAATCCCCCTGCCTATGGGGTGGCAACCGCGTCGCCCTCGCCTTACTAAACGCAATAGCCAAATCCCCATACTCAGGTGGAATGTGCAATGCGGGCACCTGGTTTGGACTCTCCACCGAGGTAGCCCCTAAGGAAACGCCCAAACATCTACCCACACACTGAGCAGACCACTCCATCAGAGCCCTCTCCTGCCACGAAATAGCGGGGTTATGGGTACTCAACCAAGGTAGGCCCAGCACCACCGGATACGCAGGAGAGTCAATCAGGAACAGCTGAATCATCTCCTGATGACTCCCCTGCGCACACATCCTAAGTGGCGCCGTGACCTCCCTGATCAAGCCCGTACCCAACGGACGACTATCTAGGGCATGAACGGGAAAAGGAACGTCAACAGGAATATGGGGAATCCTTAACCTTAAACAAAACCTTCTATCAATAAAATTCCCAGCCGCGCCTGAATCTACCAGCGCCTTATGCTGGGATTGAGGTGCTACCTGTGGAAAACTGACAGGTATACAAAAATGGGCAACAGTGAGCTCTGGGTGAGTGGGGCGCCTACTCACCTGGAGGGAATCCCCAGTGCGGGACCTGTCGTCATCTCCCCTAGGAGGCCATCCCCAGCACCTAGCCGCGGTGTGTCCTCCCCGACCACAGTTGGTGCAGTGGATGGACCCCCTAGTCTGCCGACTCCTCCTATCTCTAGCGCCAGCGCCCCCGAGCTCCATAGGGCACGGCTCGGATGCGCTGGAGGATGGAATGGACGGACCCCCCTCAGGACGTCCGCGGGTAGCCAATAGGTTATCTAACCTGATTGACATGTCGACCAGCTGGTCGAAAGTGAGACTGGTGTCCCTACAGGCCAGCTCCCGACGGACGTCCTCTCTGAGGCTACATCGGTATAGATCGACGAGGGCCCGCTCATTCCACCCTGCATCTGCCGCTAGAGTACGGAATTCGAGTGCGAATTCCTGGGCACTCCTCCTCCCCTGCCTGAGGAAGACCAGACGCTCCCCCGCCGCTTTCCCCTCCGGGGGATGGTCGAACACCGCCCTAAAGCGGCGGGAGAATTCGGTGTACGTAATCGTCGTGGCGTCGATCTTCCTCCACTCCGCGTTGGCCCACTCCAACGCTTTACCGGCCAGGCAGGAGATCAGGGCGGACACGCTCTCATGCCCTGAAGGTGCCGGATGTACTGTGGCCAGGTACAGCTCTACCTGGAGCAGAAATCCCTGACATCCAGCTGCGGTCCCGTCGTAGGACCTCGGGAGAGACAGTCGGACTCCGCGAGGTTCCGGCGCTGGACTGGGTGGGCTGGCCAATGGTGCTGGCAGGGCGGCTGGCGGTGGAGGCGGACCCCAGCCTCGGATGGTGGTCATCACCTCCTGCAGGGCGGCCCCCATCTGCAGGAGCTGCTCTTGCTGGTCCCGAACCTGGGCTTCCAGTCTTGTCTGTGCTGCTTCGGCTCCTGCTGATTCCATATTGTTGGTGTGTGATTCTGTCAGGTCGTGTTGTAGGTGTTGTGTAGGAATCAAACGCAGGAAGCAGACTGATATTCCAAAAGGCTGTAATACTGCCTAAATACAGGCAACAGGACAAAATAAGCCTGACAGCAAAATACGCACGAAGGCAAAAGACTATGCGCACACACAGGTGCGACAAAACGAATAAGTGCACATACAAGTGCAACGTAACGCTCCAGCAAACAGTGGAGGAATAACGCTCAACCGAGCAATACACAAACTGACGGTAACATTCACACACAACACAAGACAAACACAACGAGAAACTTATAGGACACTAATTACTACAAAACAGAAACAGGTGTAGAAACAAACAGACAAAAGCAAACGAACATGAAACATCTATCGGTGGCAGCTAGAATTCCGGAGACGACGAACGCCGAAGCCTGCCCGAACAAGGGAGAGAGGCAGCCTCGGCCGAAACCGTGACAATTGGCCATAGTCAGCTACCATCCTCAGTGGCTTTCCATCTAAGTTGTCAATGCCAGGAGGTTTGTCATTATTGATCGATAACAATAATTTGTCCACCTCTCCCACACTAACTTTACAAAATTCAAACTTACAATGCTTTTCTTTCATTATTAGTTTTTTTATGCATGAATACAATAACTCACTGTTCGTTGTTGGCATTTCCTGCCTAAGTTTGCCCACTTTGCCAATATAATAATAATTGCCAACATCAAATGGTTTTGTGATGAATAAGCCATCTGATCTGATGAAAGATGGAGTTGAATTTGTCTTTCTTACCATCATTTTATTTAAAGTACTCCAAAGTTTGATCTTGGCTTCATAATACATTTCCTTCTTCTTTTTGTTGAGTTTAGTCACATAATTTCTTAATTTGCCGTAAATCAGCCAGTCAGATGTGCAGCCAGACTTATTAGCTACTCCTTTTTGCCCAATCTCTTTCAACCATACAGTTTTTCAATTCCTCATCAATCCATGGAGCCTTAACAGTTCTAACAGTCAGTTTCTTAACAGGTGCATTTGTATCAATAATTGGAAGAAGCAATTTCATAAATTCATCAAGTGCAGCTTAGGCCCAGCTTTTAGAACTTTGGCTTTCCTGGATATATTTGATCACTGCATCCAATGAGTACGGATACAGCTTTAGAACAAAGTTCTACAATATTAGTAAAAATGTGATCGATACATGTGGATGATCTTGTTCCTGTAGTGTTTGTAAACACCCTGGTAGGTTGATTAATAACCTGAACCAGATTGCAGCTATTAGTTACAGTGAGAAGCTTCCTCTTGAGTGGACAGCTTGATGAAAACCAGTCAATATTCAGGTCCCCAAGAAAGTAGACCTCTCTGTTTACATTACATAAACTATCAAGCATTTCACACACATTATTTAGAATAGATACCGACGGTTGGCACTTAGTGGCCTATAGCAACACCCCAAAAGAATAGGCTTTAGATGAGGCAGTTGAACCTGCAACCACAGCACTTCAATAACACTTGACATGAGATATTCTCTAAGCATTACAGGGATATGGCTCTGAATATTTTATATATAGCAACACCTCCACCATAAGCATTTCTGTCTCTTCTATAGATGTTATATCCTTCTATTGCTACTGCTGTATCATCAAAATAATTATCCAAGTGAGTCTCAGAAATTGCAAATATATTAATGTTATCTGATGTTAGCAAGTTATTGATTTCATGAACCTTATTTCTAAGGCTACATATATTAATATGGGCTATTTCTGCCCTTTCCTGGGTAGCTTCTCAGAGATCGACATAATATGGAAAATAACAAACAAAACGAGAAAAATGAAAACATTCAGCAGTCCATTCATCAGTTGGTGTGTGTAAGTGTGTCTGTGCTGTGGGATTGAACTATGAACCCATAGGCTTGGCTCTCTCATCCCTTCCAGGCTTTTGGGAGGGAGGGTAGACAATGAGCCTGTCATAGCGGATGTAAGCAATGTCCCCACGCGCTCTGGCAGTTTTCATGGCCGGGATAAGTTATTTTCTGGTGCACAGCTTCAGGATAGTCCTTGTTGAGGAAGATGTACATTCCTCTCAAGTTCTTGGCTCTTTCCAGAACAGCTACCTTGTCCTTGAAACTCAGGAACTTGACCACTAACGGTCCTGTCACCTAGGCCGGTGGTGGGTTTTCCAATCCTGTGGGCGTGCTCTGCAGGAGCGCCATCCACAGCACCCCCATCCAGAGCGCCCTAGCAAGCCGTAAGCCTACTAGATGGTAGTAGGTGCTCACGTTGCCCCTAGTGGAGGTATTTTGGTAAAGCTGAATGAATGAGCATCTAGTGACATAATGTATGTCCATATTAATTTGCAGCTTCTGATCTAATGTGAAGTTGTTTTCTAATGTGAAGTCGTTTGGTTCAGCCTTTTTAATAAAGTACTCATGGAGGCTTTTAGGGGTTTGACGTTCATCAAGGTCGCTCTGTTGTTCATCATTAAGGAGAGAGCAGATGGTTACTGTGTTGTGGATGTAGATGGAGGAATATACAACAATTCTCTAATGTGTAAAGTATGACCACAGTCCTATTCCAGGTTTTAAGTGCTCTTTTTTATGTAAAACACTGCTAAATGTTAAATATATATTATGAGTGCTATAAGTTATTTATGAATTATTTCACATTCTCCCTGGTCCTTTTTCAAAGGAATAAGCAAGCTAATTAGTTTCCTCAGTGTCTATTTGTGCTATGAATAATACACTACAGGTGGACACATGCTCGTCGAACATTTCATTCCAAAATCATGGGCATAAATATATTGTTGGTCCCCCCTTTGCTGCTATAACAGCCTCCACTCTTCTGGGAAGGCTTTTCACTAGATGTTGGAACATTGCTGTGGGGACTTGCTTCCATTCAGCCACAAGAGCATTAGTGGGGTCGGGCACTGATGTTGGGCGATTAGGCCTGGCTCAAAGTCTGCGTTCCAATTCATCAAAAATGTGTTCGATGGTGTTGAGGTCAGGGCTCTTTGCAGGCCAGTCAAGTTCTTCCACACCGATCTCTACAAATCATTTCTGTATGGATCTCGCTTTGTGCATGGGGGCATTGTCATGCTGAAACAGGAAAGGTCCTTCCCCAAACTGTTGCCGTAAAGTTGGAAACCCATTTCATGAAGCTCCCGACGAACAGTTCTTGTGCTGACGTTGCTTCCAGAGGCAGTTTGGAACTCGGTAGTAAGTGTTGCAACCGCTTCAGCTATGCGTTTCAGCACTCGGCGGTCCCGTTCTATGAGCTTGTGTGTCCTACCACTTCGCGGCTGAGCTGTTGTTGCTCATAGACGTTTCCACTTCACAATAACAGCACTTACAGTTGACCGGGGCAGCTCCAACAGGGCAGAAATATGACAAACTGACTTGTTAGAAAGGTGGCATCCAATGACGGTGCCACGTTGAAAGTCACTGAGCTCTTCAGTAAGGCTAGTCTACTGCCAATGTTTGTCTGTGGAGATTGCATGGCTTTGTGCTCGGTTTTATACACCTGTCAGCAACGGGTGTGGCTGAAATATCCGAATCCACTAATTTGAAGGGGTGTCCACATACTGCTGTATATATAGTGTACCTAGTCCTCAGTAGCCTATCATGTTCATTTACTTCACCAGGTCATGGCCTCTCATAATTGAGGCAAAGTGCCTATAATGTCGTGATAAGATCTTTTATCATTTTACTGATGGAAAAGAAGACAGGTCATTTTAATCTTGGCAACATACAGTATATGTTCTTTCCCCTCTCGTTTGCTCAGCTCTTTGTCTGTACTCTGTTTTCTAATAGATATTGAGGCTTCTTTGTATTCCTCATATAATGTATGGTATTCTAGCCTGTAAGTGTTTTTTGACTATGAGTCCATATAAACTGAGCTCTCCCAGCATGAAGCATTACAATCCATTAATAAGCAGTCCTCCTAATGCATACAAATGGATACATCATGGTCATGGAGTTTAAGTGAGGAATATGTCCTACAGCTCTTTTCCAATTTTCACAGTTCTATCATGGACTACACTAGTGAGGATACTAAAGGTGTTGTTGGTGATAGAAGTGGTGATGATACGATGATGATCATGATGATGATGACATACAATGTTACTCTGTCCATTGAAAAAAGCACACCGTCTCTTCTTCTCTCCACTAAAGGAGCGCTATGCCATCCCAGAAACAGAAAGATTGAGACAGGCAGATGTTGACTTACTGCTCAGTATGTCCTGCCAGGGTGGCCCATTGCCAGAGAGACGGATCAATCCCACATTCAATGTCTGTCTCTACAGTAATAAAAAAAGGGAAATACGATTTGAGGTTGATGAATTAACATGAGGCCGTGAACTGCATCTCCTTTCATCCAACCTTTCCACGAGTCTTCCAGCAAACTTCATCAAAGTATAAGGATGTTCAGTGTCAACTTCAAAAGTATTTATTCATTTTGGGGTGCGTGTGTATGTGAGTGCATGTGTGTGTGCGTTACGTGCGTGTGTGCCTTTGCATGTGTGTGTGTGTGCTCGTACATGTACAAAAGTCATCTGGATCAAGCACCGGTGGAGCGGACTGCACACACACACACACACATGCACGCAAGCACACATGCACACAAACACATACACGACAAAGAGGATTAAACCATACCAGACATTTTCAAAGTGAGCCTGTGGGATTTCCATAGAAGCTTACTGCAATTCTTAAGATAAAGAGAACATTTAATTGCCCTATTGGTTTCTAAGCTGGGAACCTGCTGGATTAGGAGAAGTTACTCATAGCAGTGTTGAAATGTAGCGTCATTACAAAAACACAGACAACGCAGCTGAATCACTAAGCATGCTATCGGTCTAAACTTAGAATTTCACTGAAAACCTCCCATTGGCTCTAGAATTACAGAAAGCTCTTCTTTGGAAAGTGATGACAATTCCTCCAGAGAAAGTTAAATGTTCCCTTACAAATAGGAAGTATCCCCAAGTTATTTTTTTGGAAAGGTCCTTTAAATTGTAATACTTATTACTTTGGAAATTGTTTTTGATTTAGACTTATCACAGCTGGGCCGAAGCCTCAGACTGTGGTCATGCTGGCCAGAGCTGCCAGAGTACAGTATATACAGTGGGGGAAAAAAGTATTTAGTCAGCCACCAATTGTGCAAGTTCTCCCACTTAAAAAGATGAGAGAGGCCTGTAATTTTCATCATAGGTACACGTCAAATATGACAGACAAAATGAGAAAAAATTTTCCAGAAAATCACATTGTAGGATTTTTTATGAATTTATTTGCAAATTATGGTGGAAAATAAGTATTTGGTCAATAACAAAAGTTTCTCAATACTTTGTTATATACCCTTTGTTGGCAATGACACAGGTCAAACGTTTTCTGTAAGTCTTCACAAGGTTTTCACACACTGTTGCTGGTATTTTGGCCCATTCCTCCATGCAAATCTCCTCTAGAGCAGTGATGTTTTGGGGCTGTCGCTGGGCAACACATACTTTCAACTCCCTCCAAAGATTTTCTATGGGGTTGAGATCTGGAGACTGGCTAGGCCACTCCAGGACCTTGAAATGCTTCTTACGAAGCCACTCCTTCGTTGCCCGGGCGGTGTGTTTGGGATCATTGTCATGCTGAAAGACCCAGCCACGTTTCATCTTCAATGCCCTTGCTGATGGAAGGAGGTTTTCACTCAAAATCTCACGATACATGGCCCCATTCATTCTTTCCTTTACACGGATCAGTCGTCCTGGTCCCTTTGCAGAAAAACAGCTCCAAAGCATGATGTTTCCACCCACCTGCTTCACAGTAGGTATGGTGTTCTTTGGATGCAACTCAGCATTCTTTGTCCTCCAAACACGACGAGTTGAGTTTTTACCAAAAAGTTCTATTTTGGTTTCATCTGACCATATGACATTCTCCCAATCCTCTTCTGGATCATCCAAATGCACTCTAGCAAACTTCAGACGGGCCTGGACATGTACTGGCTTAAGCAGGGGGACACGTCTGGCACTGCAGGATTTGGGTCCCTGGCGGCGTAGTGTGTTACTGATGGTAGGCTTTGTTACTTTGGTCCCAGCTCTCTGCAGGTCATTCACTAGGTCCCCCCGTGTGGTTCTGGGATTTCTGCTCACCGTTCTTGTGATCATTTTGACCCCACGGGGTGAGATCATGCGTGGAGCCCCAGATCGAGGGAGATTATCAGTGGTCTTGTATGTCTTCCATTTCCTAATAATTGCTCCCACAGTTGATTTCTTCAAACCAAGCTGCTTACCTATTGCAGATTCAGTCTTCCCAGCCTGGTGCAGGTCTACAATTTTGTTTCTGGTGTCCTTTGACAGCTCTTTGGTCTTGGCCATAGTGGAGTTTGGAGTGTGACTGTTAGAGGTTGTGGACAGGTGTCTTTTATACTGATAACAAGTTCAAACAGGTGCCATTAATACAGGTAATGAGTGGATGACAGAGGAGCCTCTTAAAGAAGAAGTTACAGGTCTGTGAGAGCCAGAAATCTTGCTTATTTGTAGGTGACCAAATACTTATTTTCCACCATAATTTGCAAATAAATTCATTAAAAATCCTACAATGTGATTTTCTGGAGAAAAAAAATCTCAATTTTTCTGTCATAGTTGACGTGTACCTATGATGAAAATTACAGGCCTCTCTCATCTTTTTAAGTGGGAGAACTTTTACAATTGGTGGCTGACTAAATACTTGTTTTCCCCACTGTACCAAACCAGGTGCTGCAAAGACACTCAGCAATCAGCCAAGGTGGCGTGATCACCAATCACATGAGTAATGCCTGTTGGCACTACCTGAGAGGCGCTTTCAGATGAACCGTGTTCAGCTGCTCACAACAACCACCAGTGTGCTCCCAAGCTGCAGGAGACTTAGGCTTATCAGGCCAGAACAAACCCCCCCTGGTTCACAGTGGCGTGATCAGGCACTCAGGGCTGGTTACTGCTACTTATCATTGTTTATACAGCCAGTTCATTCACAATTTACTTCGAAATTGGACGTCTGTCCATGTCTTGAGGACGTCGGGAAATATCTTCAAAACCAGCCACTAATCAAATCAAATCAAATCAAATTTTATTGGTCACATGCGCCGAATACAACAGGTGCAGACATTACAGTGAAATGCTTACTTACAGCCCTTAACCAACAGTGCATTTATTTTAAACAAAAAAGTAAGAATAAAACAACAACAAAAAAGTGTTGAGAAAAAAAAAAAAAAGAGCAGAAGTAAAAAATAAAGTGACAGTAGGGAGGCTATATATACAATAGAATAAAGTGACAGTAGGGAGGCTATATATACAGGGGGGTACCGTTGCATAGTCAATGTGCGGGGGCACCGGCTAGTTGAGGTAATATGTACATGTGGGTAGAGTTAAAGTGACTATGCATAAATACTTAACAGAGTAGCAGCAGCGTAAAAAGGATGGGGTGGGGGGGCAGTGCAAATAGTCCGGGTAGCCATGATTAGCTGTTCAGGAGTCTTATGGCTTGGGGGTAGAAGCTGTTGAGAAGTCTTTTGGACCTAGACTTGGCACTCCGGTACCGCTTGCCGTGCGGTAGCAGAGAGAACAGTCTATGACTAGGGTGACTGGAGTCTTTGACAATTTTGAGGGCCTTCCTCTGACACCGCCTGGTATAGAGGTCCTGGATGGCAGGGAGCTTTGCCCCAGTGATGTACTGGGCCGTACGCACTACCCTCTGTAGTGCCTTGCGGTCAGAGGCCAAGCAGTTGCCATACCAGGCGGTGATGCAACCAGTCAGGATGCTCTCGATGGTGCAGCTGTAGAATTTTTTGAGGATCTGAGGACCCATGCCAAATCTTTTTAGTCTCCTGAGGGGGAATAGGCTTTGTCGTGCCCTCTTCACGACTGTCTTGGTGTGTTTGGACCATGATAGTTCGTTGGTGATGTGGACACCAAGGAACTTGAAGCTCTCAACCTGTTCCACTACAGCCCCGTCGATGAGAATGGGGGCGTGCTCAGTCCTCTTTTTTTTTTCACTAGAGGCAACAGTGAGCACTATTACCATCAAGTAGGCTTGGGTTTTGCTAGGGGGTTGTGGACGGGGGTGGTGGATGGGTGTAATCCCATCCGTAATCCCGGACTCCGGATCCGAAGGTCCGAAGGTTGTGTGTTCAATCCCAGTTCAATCCCAGTGGTAGACGCTTGTTTTTAGTTGTTTTGTTTTAACCCTATTCCAAGCCTTAACCCTTAACTTAACCATTCGGAATGAATGCCTACATTTTTAACCCTATTTTTTTCTGAGGTAAATCAAAAAATTATGCGACATGTGATATGCTTCTTCATTGTGCAGTATCAGGGCACTGTGGTCCTCTGTAGCTCAGCTGGTAGAGCACAGCGCTTGTAACGCCAGGGTAGTGGGTTCGATCCCCGGCACCACCCATACACAAAAATGTATGCACGCATGACTGTAAGTCGCTTTGGATAAAAGCGTCTGCTAAGTGGCATATTATTATTACTCAAAATACATGAACAAAAGCTCCAAAAACACCCAAATACGTCCTTTTAAAGAAGTTCACGCTCTCAGTATAGTGATGTAGGTCTTTAGATGTTGTACACATTTACATATACAGTATATATATTTTTAGATTTACTTCAGAAATAGGAAAATTATCCTTTAACCCTTAAGCTTGTATGGTTATGTAGTATGTTCGCTATGATTAATGCTTTAAAAAAATGTCCTCTCTTTTATCAATTGACTAACAAAGCCCTGCTTAGCTGATAATAACAAAAGAAGAACAATATTTACATGGCTCAAAGAGAAGGAACATAATATCTATTGTTTAGAGGAAACTCATTCAACAATTCTAGATGAAGTTGCGTGGAAAAAGGAATGGGGGGCGAAATATACTTCTCCCATGGGCAAAGAAATTCAAAAGGGGTGATGATATTAATTAATAGTAATTTCGAGCCGAATGTGCAAATTGTCCAAATAGATACGCAAGGTAGATGGATTATTTTAAATATGTTATTGGACAATAGACAGATATGGCTCATTAACATTTACGGACCAAATGATGATCCACACTTCTTTGACAATATATATAATAAATTATCAACCCTGCAAGCAATTCAAGACAATTGTCACAAACGAGACTCCCGCTGTTCCTCCTGCTCACCACCAGAGGGAACCCTCTCCTGAGTATTAAACCCCTGAACTACATTTCCCACATACCTGGCTCTGATTACCGTTGCACCTGACTCCCATCAGTAGACTATTTAGGTGCTCTCAAACTCTCTCTCTTTGCGAAGTCTTGTTTACCCTGGTGATCATTTCTGTGCGTTTTCGCCTGTGTCTGTCTGCCCGTGGATTTACTCTGGACTGTTTTTCCCTCCTTGATTCTTTGCTGCCTGCCCTGGACTATATTCTTTACTGGACTGATTTTTGTAAGCTTGCTGCCTGCCCTGACCTTATGCCTGTACCTGGATTACGAGTTGCCTTATCCCTACTGTTGTGTCTGCTGGCGATTGACCCTGTTTGTACGACCAAGATTGTAATAAAACTGCAAATGGATCCTCACTCTCCTGGAGCGTCATTACAGAAGACTTCGCCAACACACGATCCAGCAGCTCTGGTTCAGATGTCCACGGAGATCTCCACTCAAGCTCACCAACTCGCCATTCATCAACAGCAGCTAACCCATTTAACTACAGTAACAGAGGAACTCGTCAGGACGCTACAGAGGTTGCCGGTGTCGCTAACGAACCCAGCCCCTCCTCCACCGAACGCGAGTGTGGGCGCTTCTCCACCACCGTCACTCACAGTTAACCCACGTCTGGCTCTCCCTGATAAGTTCGACGGCAACCCAACTAAAAGTAAGGGATTTCTACTGCAATGTTCATTATTCATTGATCAACAACCAGCTATGTATGTCACCGATGCCAGCAAGATTTCCTTGGTATGCTCACTCCTCGCTGACAAGGCGTTAGAGTGGGTGACGGCGGTTTGGAGAGAGGATGGCACTGCTTTTCCATCGTTTGGTACCTTTCTTCAACGCTTCCGGGAAATATTTGAACACCCGGAGGGAGGTATGAGAGCTGATGACCGACTACTTGCGTTGAGCCAGGGCAGGAATACCGCAGCAGAATATGCTTTGACATTTCGCACTCTAGCAGCTCAAACCGACTGGGTGGAGAGCACACTTAAACTGCTCTTTCGCAAGGGACTCAGCTTGGAGTTGCAATCCGAACTGGCCTGCCGAGATGAAGGGAAATCGCTGAATCAATTCATCGAACTAACCATTCAGATTGACAATCTGATTCGTTCACGTCGTCCACTCAGAACGGTACCCACCAGCACACAATACCCGGTCACTCTGTCTCAAACTGAACCCATGCAGCTCGGATATACTCACCTGACTCCGGAAGAACGAGAACGCCGCATACGTCAACATCTCTGCCTCTATTGTGGTCAACCGGGCCATCTGAGGGCGTTTTGCCCCACAAGACCACCTCCTCGTAATCCCTCTTCGGTGAGTCCTTGTGTTCAAGCACATCATTCCAGTTCTTGCATCAAAGTACCTATAGTATTATCTCTAGAGGGCAATCATATATCCACATCAGCTCTATTAGACTCAGGAGCAGCCGGGAACTTTATGTCTCACGAGTTTGCCCAACAACAACAACTCCCATTAATCTCCTGTAACTCTCAATTGGCAGTGGAGGCGCTAGATGGACGGCCTCTCGGCGATGGGAGGGTCCTGCACACCACCGTGGACCTTCAACTACAGACCGGTACCCTTCACACTGAGGTAATTCGTTTCTACGTCATCTCATCACCTCATAACCCGGTTATTCTTGGACTCCCCTGGCTACGTCAACATAATCCCCTCATCTCATGGAGGGAGGGTCGTATCATCAAATGGGACCCGTCATGTCACTCCAACTGCTTAACTGGCAGCCCTTCACTCTCCATTCAGACCGTCACGCTAAAGGACGAGCCGGCCCTTTTCCCCACTCTTTCCATTGAATACTCTGACCTCATCGAAGCTTTTAGCAAGACCAAGGCGATGGAACTCCCCCCCCACCGATCAAGCGACTGTTCCATCGAACTATTACCAGGCACAACACCACCGAAGGGCCGAATCTTCCCCCTATCACAACCCGAATCAGAAGCCATGAACAACTACATCGAGGAGGAACTTTCGAAGGGGTTCATTAGAACGTCGACATCACCTGCAGCCTCTGGCTTCTTCTTTGTTAAAAAAAAAGACGGTGGCCTACGCCCTTGTATCGACTACCGGGGTCTCAACGACATCACCGTCAAGTTTCGATATCCTTTACCGCTGGTACCAGCTGCCCTAGAACAACTCCGCAAAGCCAAGTACTTCTCCAAACTGGACCTCCGCAGCGCCTACAATCTCATTCGCATCCGGGACGGTGATGAATGGAAGACAGCCTTCTCTACCAGCACTGGGCACTATGAGTATTTGGTGATGCCTTTCGGGCTGTCCAATAGTCCGTCCGTATTTCAGTCGTTTATCAATGACGTCTTTCGGGACATGCTTAATCGTTGGGTAATTGTTTACATCGATGACATTCTCGTCTATTCCAACACCTATGAGGAACACGTGCAACACGTGAGAACAGTATTACAACGACTCATTGATCACCAATTATACGCCAAAGCAGAGAAGTGCGAATTTCACCAGACTTCCACGTCTTTCTTGGGCTACATCATCAACCAGGAGGGAGTCGCCATGGACGAGAAGAAGGTCAAGGCCGTTCTAGACTGGCCACTGCCAGTAACCTTAAAGGAGTTACAACGCTTCTTGGGATTTGCGAACTTCTACCGACGCTTCATCAGGAATTTCAGCTCGGTAGCCTCTCCCTTAACCTCTATGACTAAGAGAAATGCACCACACCTCACCTGGTCAACTACAGCACAGGAGGCTTTCGCAGAACTCAAGTCACGTTTCACATCTGCCCCCATCCTCCACCACCCTAATCCTGAAATCCCGTTTACAGTTGAGGTGGACGCTTCTAATACGGGCATTGGAGCCATCCTCTCACAGCGGCACGGATCCCCACTCAAGCTCTATCCGTGCGCCTATTACTCCCGCAAACTTAGTCCAGCCGAACAGAACTACGACGTCGGAAACCGAGAACTGTTGGCCATGAAAGCAGCTATGGAGGAGTGGCGTCATTGGCTGGAGGGAGCTAAACACCCGTTTGTGATTCTAACTGACCACAAGAATCTGGAATACTTGCGATCTGCCAAGAGACTGAATCCCAGACAAGCGAGGTGGGCTCTCTTCTTTACACGATTTGACTTCACCGTTACCTATCGTCCCGGTTCAAAGAACACCAAAGCAGACGCATTATCACGCCAACACGACGGTGTAGTTCCGACTGAATCCAAGGAAACCCTGCTTCCTGAGTCATTAATCGTGGCCCCTATTCAGTGGGACATCATGACAGAGCTCACCCAGGCCAATTCACAAAAGACCCCTCCTCCCGAATGCCCCCCTAACAAAACTTTTGTACCTCAGGATCTCTGTCAGAAAGTGCTACAGCAAGTTCACTCCGTACTCAGCTCCGGTCATCCTGGAATCGCTGCCACTGTTCACCTGCTTCAGAACAGCTTTTGGTGGCCAACCTTGCGGGCAGACACAATAAAATTCATTAACGAATGCACCACCTGTAACACAAGCAAACATCTCAGACAACTACCATCGGGCCTACTGCAACCACTGCCAGTTCCCCACCGACCATGGTCCCATCTTGCCATAGACTTTATTACCGATCTTCCCAAGTCCAATGGGAACACCACAATACTCACTGTCATAGATCGCTTCTCCAAGGCCTGCCGGTTGATTCCACTTCCCAAACTGCCCACAGCATTGGAAACAGCCGAACTCATGTGCAACCTTGTGTTTCGCTTCTATGGCCTGCCTGAGGACATCGTGTCGGACCGGGGGCCCCAATTCACATCCAGAGTATGGTCAGCATTCTTCCAACAACTCAACATCAACATTAGCCTCACTTCAGGATATCACCCACAATCTAATGGTCAGACAGAACGCCTCAATCAGGAGATCACCCGGTTTCTCAGAGCCTACTGTCATCAGAACCAAGCAGACTGGAGTCGATTCCTCATGTGGGCGGAGTATGCACAGAACTCACTCCAGAAACCCTCCACCGGTCTAACTCCATTCCAATGTGTAATGGGCTTCCAACCTCCCCTATTTCCATGGTCAGGGGAACCCACCGAGGTACCCTCTGTCAACGATTGGCTCCAGAGAAGCGAGGACATCTGGAGTCAGAATCACACCCACTTGCTACGTGCTGTCAGGAGACAGAAGTTGCAGGCCAATCGTCACCGTCGCCCCAATCCCGAATATACTCCAGGTCAATGGGTCTGGCTATCCACTCGAGACCTACGCCTCAGACTTCCTTGCAAGAAACTCAGTCCCAGGTATGTAGGTCCCTTCCAAATTGTTAAACAGATTACACCAGTTTCCTTCCGTTTGGCATTACCCTCTAATTATCGTATCTCTCCCACTTTTCATGTATCACTTCTCAAACCCGCTGGTGGTCCGAGAGCGGAGGAGGAGGAGCAGACTAGTGATCAGGGCCTCCCACCCATCTTGGTGGACGGCGAGGAGGCATATCAGGTTCGAGATCTACTCAATTCCAGACGCCGGGGCAGGCTCCTCCAATATCTGGTGGATTGGGAGGGGTACGGACCGGAAGAGCGATCCTGGGTTAATACAGAGGACATACTCGACCCCGCACTCATGACTGAGTTCCATAGGACGCACCCGGAGAAACCGGCCCCCCGACCTCGAGGAAGACCCCGGCATCGTTCGCCTCTTCGCGTCAGGAGCCGCTCGCAGGGGGGGGGGCTCTGTCACAAACGAGACTCCCGCTGTTCCTCCTGCTCACCACCAGAGGGAACCCTCTCCTGAGTATTAAACCCCTGAACTACATTTCCCACATACCTGGCTCTGATTACCGTTGCACCTGACTCCCATCAGTAGACTATTTAGGTGCTCTCAAACTCTCTCTCTTTGCGAAGTCTTGTTTACCCTGGTGATCATTTCTGTGCGTTTTCGCCTGTGTCTGTCTGCCCGTGGATTTACTCTGGACTGTTTTTCCCTCCTTGATTCTTTGCTGCCTGCCCTGGACTATATTCTTTACTGGACTGATTTTTGTAAGCTTGCTGCCTGCCCTGACCTTATGCCTGTACCTGGATTACGAGTTGCCTTATCCCTACTGTTGTGTCTGCTGGCGATTGACCCTGTTTGTACGACCAAGATTGTAATAAAACTGCAAATGGATCCTCACTCTCCTGGAGCGTCATTACAACAATATTATTATGGTGGGAGATTATAATACTGTTTTAAATAGCTCAATGGACCATAAAGGAAATCACACAACAAACAATCACCCTCATGCTCTTAAGGAAATCATGAACGTTGTGGATACATTAGAACTAGTAGATATATGGAGGCTTAAATATCCTGATCTAGTGAGATATACATGGCGGAGACTCAATCAAGCTAGTCGTCTTGACTTCTTTCTTATCTCATTCTCGTTGGCACCAAACGTTTAAAAAGTGTTGATAGGGGACAGAATGCGGTCGGACCATCATATAATTGGCATATACATTACTCTTACTGAATTTCCATGTGGGCGAGGATATTGGAAATTTAATCAAAGCCTATTGGATGATAATTTATTTTTAACTAGGACAAAGGAATTTATAACTGACTTTTTCCGACATAACATAGGTACAGCAAATCCCCTTATTGTATGGGACACCTTTAAATGTGCCTTTAGAGGCCAAGCAATTCAGTACTCATCTCGAAAACAAAAGCAATTTAGGTCAAAAGAGTTTATACTAACAAAGGAAATAGAAAGTCTAACAGAACAGATAGATGGCAATAAAAACTGTAACTTAGAGGCTCAGAATATATTAGAGGAAAAACAAAAAGAAATGGAGAAACTTATTCAAGAAAGATCAAGTGTAATATATTATTGTCACGCCCTGACTCAGGGGACGCTTATATGTTGAGTCAGGGTGTGTATATTCCTTGTTGTGCTTGTTCTATGTTATAGGATCTAGTAGGTCTAGATCTATGTTGGCCGGTGTGGTTCCCAATCAGAGGCAGCTGTCGCTCGTTGTCTCTGATTGGGGACCATACTTAGGCAGCCTATTGGCACTAGTGGGTTGTGGGATCTTGTTCCGTGTAAGGTATGTTTTGTGTTCTACGTTGTTTTGTCGTTGTGTTTATTAAGTTAAAATAAACATGTACGCATATCACGCTGCGCCTTGGTCCGTCTCGTCCTTCAACGAACGTGACAATTAAAAAAATAAAGCAAACTGGATGGAATATGGGGAAAAATGCACCAAATTATTTTTTTATCTTCAACATAGGAATGCTACCAAAAATAATTTAATGAAATTGGTTACAATTGACGGAGTAACCCATGATTCACCAAATGATGTTTTGAAGGAGGAAACAAGGTACTTTAAGCATATGTTTTTGTTTCAGTCGCCTCCATCTCCTCTAAATGAAGCTAATTGTAGAGATTTTTTTTCTATTGATAATGTAAAATTAACAGCCAAACAGAAAGACTCATGTGAAGGTGAAATTACAGAGGAGGAACTTCTGGATGCAATTAAAGACTTTAAATCTGGGAAAACTCCAGGGTTTGATGGCATACCAGTCGAAGTATACCAAACCTTTTTTTGATATACTAAGAGGACCGCTATTAGCATGTTTTAACCACTCCTATGTAAATGGTAGATTATCTGACACTCAAGAAGAAGGTCTGATCTCATTATTACTGAAACAGGATACAAGTGGAAAATATAAAGATCCAGTCCATTAAAAGAATTGGAGGCCCCTTACACTTCAGTGTTGTGATGCAAAAATTCTAGCAAAATGTGTAGCGCATAGAATTAAAAAGATATTGTCGGATATTGTTCATTCTAATCAGACAGGTTTTTTACATGGAAGATACATTGGAGATAATATAAGGCAAGTATTGGAAACAATAGAACATTATGGAAAATCTGAGAAACCAGGCCTGCTATTCATAGACTTCGAAAAGGCATTTGATAAAGTACGACTGGGGTTTATATATAAATGCCTGGAGCATTTCAATTTTGGTGAATCTCTTATAAAATGGGTCAAAATCATGTATAGTAACCCTAGGTGTAAAATAGTAAATAATGGCTATTTCTCTGAAAGTTTTAAACTATCAAGAGGAGTGAAACAAGGTTGTCCACTATCGGCATATCTATTTATTGTGGCCCTCGAGATGTTAGCTATTAAAATCAGATCCAACAATAATATCAGGGGATTAGAAATCCAGGGTTTAAAAACAAAGGTGTCATTGTATGCTGATGATTTATGTTTTCTTTTAAATCCACAACTAGAATCACTCCACAGCCTCATAGAGGATCTAGATACATTTTCTAACCTCTCTGGATTATAACCAAATTATGACAAATGTACTATATTACGTATTGGATCAATAAAAAATAAAAAATTTACATTGCCTTGTAGTTTACCAATAAAATGGTCTGATGGTGATGTGGATATACTCGGAATACATATCCCAAAGGACAGAAATTATTAAATATTAAAGCACTAGACCTATCACTAAAAGCTTCAGTCATACAAAAGTTATACTTAAATCCTAACTGGTTCTCTAGCAAATTAGTAAGATTGTCTCACCCAATGTTCAAGAATGGCCTTTTTCCCTTTATTCAGATTACAACCACTCACTTTCAGTTATTTGAAAAGGAAATCATCTCCCAGATATCACTATTTCTAAAACAAGCCATAGAAAGTTGGTTGCAATTTCAATTGAATCCTCCAGAAACGACAGAACAAATAATGCAACAAATATTGTGGTTAAACTCAAATATACTAATTGACAAAAAAACTTTTTTTTTTTTTACAAAACGTTTAAAAAAGGTATCATCTTTGTAAATTATATCATCGGTAGGACTGGTGGAGTTATGTCGCACATGCAGCTAATAAAAACATATGGAAATGTCTGCTCTACCCAAAATTACAACCAAAAATGGAAGAGGAAAGTGGAAGGAGGAGAAAGTAAGGAACTTGTCTGTCGGCCTTGCATTAAAGAACATAATTGGTTAAGGAAAACTGTGATAAATAAAAAGGTATATCAGTTTCATTTAAGGACCAAAGGATTGACAGCCGTCCCATATAGATTGCAAAATAGTTGGGAAGAGATTTTTGACGTACCGATCCCATGGCATAGTGTTTATGAACTGATACGCAAAACAACACTGGATTCAAAACTAAGAATCTTTCAATTTAAATTATTATATACAATTCTTGCTACCAATAGAATGTTATTTATATGGGGGATACAATCTTCCCAGCTCTGCAGATTTTGCTGCGAAGAGACAGAATCATTAGATCATTTGTTTTGGTACTGTCCATTTGTAGCTTGTTTTTGGACACAGGTCCACGAATGGCTAAAGGATTGCAATATTTACCTGGAGCTAACCCTGCAGATAGCACTACTGGGTGATCTGAAAAGTCATAGTCAATCGATCAATAACATAATAATACTATTAGCAAAAATGTTTATTTTCAATTCACAATCTGTAGAAACAATGAGAATAGAAATGTTCAGAACTTTTGTAAGACATCACAGTACAGTTGAAATATATATGGACAATATAAATCCTATATGAATGGTGTTAAAAGATAGATGGGAGGTGTTGAATGGAATTGAAGGATGGGACTAATAACAACTAACAACAAACAATAACAAGATAACTAATAATGTAGGCACGCTGTGTCCATAATAAGTGTATGGGTTGTAGGTTGGGAGCTTTTGTGAAGGAGCACAGTTAGAAAGATATGGCATATAGAAGCAAACCGGATGGACATCATGAAAATGATGTACATTTGATGTAATGTCCTTAAAACAAGTCAAAATGAGGCTCAGTAGTGTGTGTGGCCTCCACGTGCCTGTATGACCTCCCTACAACGCCTGGGCATGCTCCTGATGAGGTGGCGGATGGTCTCCTGAGGGATCTCCTCCCAGACCTGGACTAAAGCATCCGCCAACTCCTGGACAGTCTGTGGTGCAACGTGGCGTTGGTGGATGGAGCGAGACATGATGTCCCAGATGTGCTCAATTGGATTCAGGTCTGGGGAACGGACGGGCCAGTCCATAGCATCAATGCCTTCCTCTTGCAGGAACTGCTGACACACTCCAGCCACATGAGGTCTAGCATTGTCTTGCATTAGGAGGAACCCAGGGCCAACCGCACCAGCATATGGTCTCACAAGGGGTCTGAGGATCTCATCTCGGTACCTAATGGCAGTCAGGCTACCTCTGGCGAGCACATGGAGGGCTGTGCGGCCCCCCAAAGAAATGCCACCCCACACCATGACTGACCCACCGCCAAACCGGTCATGCTGGAGTATGTTGCAGGCAGCAGAACGTTCTCCACGGCGTCTCCAGACTCTGTCACGTCTGTCACGTGTTCAGTGTGAACCTGCTTTCATCTGTGAAGAGCACAGGGCGCCAGTGGCGAATTTGCCAATCTTGGTGTTCTCTGGCAAATGCCAAATGTCCTGCACGGTGTTGGGCTGTAAGCACAACCCCCACCTGTGGACGTCGGGCCCTCATACCACCCTCATGGAGTCTGTTTCTGACCGTTTGAGCAGACACATGCACATTCGTGGCCTGCTGGAGGTCATTTTGCAGGGCTCTGGAAGTGCTCCTCCTGCTCCTCCTTGCACAAAGGCGGAGGTTGCAGTCCTGCTGCTGGGTTGTTGCCCTCCTACGGCCTCCTCCACGTCTCCTGATGTACTGGCCTGTCTCCTGGTAGCGCCTCCATGCTCTGGACACTACGCTGACAGACACAGCAAACCTTCTTTCCACAGCTCGCATTGATGTGCCATCCTGGATGTGCTGCACTACCTGAGCCACTTGTGTGGGTTGTAGACTCCGTCTCATGCTACCACTAGAGTGAAAGCACCGCCAGCATTCAAAAGTGACCAAAACATCAGCCAGGAAGCATAGGAACTGAGAAGTGGTCTGTGGTCACCAGCTGCAAAACCAGTCCTTTATTGGGGGTGTCTTGCTAATTGCCTATAATTTCCACCTGTTGTCTATTCCATTTGCACAACAGCATGTTTATTGTCAATCAGTGTTGCTTCCTAAGTGGACAGTTTGATTTCACAGAAGTGTGATTGACTTGGAGTTACACTGTGTTGTTTAAGTGTTCCCTTTATTTTTTTGAGCAGTGTATATATATACAGTGGGGAGAAGAAGTATTTGATACACTGCCGATTTTGCAGGTTTTCCTACTTACAAAGTATGTAGAGGTCTGTAATTTTTATCATAGGTACACTTCAACTGTGAGTGACGGAATCTAAAACAAAAATCCAGAAAATCACATTGTATGATTTTTAAGTAATTAATTTGCATTTTATTGCATGACATAAGTATTTGATACATCAGAAAAGCAGAACTTAATATTTGGTACAGAAACCTTTGTTTGCAATTACAGAGATCATACGTTTCCTGTAGGTCTTGACCAGGTTTGCACACACTGCAGCAGGGATTTTGGCCCACTCCTCCATACAGACCTTCTCCAGATCCTTCAGGTTTCGGGGCTGTCGCTGGGCAATACAGACTTTCAGCTCCCTCCAAAGATTTTCTATTGGGTTCAGGTCTGGAGACTGGCTAGGCCACTCCAGGACCTTGAGATGCTTCTTACGGAGCCACTCCTTAGTTGCCCTGGCTGTGTGTTTCGGGTCGTTGTCATGCTGGAAGACCCAGCCACGACCCATCTTCAATGCTCTTACTAAGGGAAGGAGGTTGTTGGCCAAGATCTCACGATACATGGCCCCATCCATCCTCCCCTCAATATGGTGCAGTCGTCCTGTCCCCTTTGCAGAAAAGCATCCCCAAAGAATGATTTTTCCACCTCCATGCTTCACGGTTGGGATGGTGTTCTTGGGGTTGTAGTCATCCTTCTTCTTCCTCCAAACACGGCGAGTGGAGTTTAGACCAAAAAGCTCTATTTTTGTCTCATCAGACCACATGACCTTCTCCCATTCCTCCTCTGGATCATCCAGATGGTCATTGGCAAACTTCAGACGGGCCTGGACATGCGCAGGGGGACCTTGCGTGCGCTGCAGGATTTTAATCCATGACGGCGTAGTGTGTTACTAATGGTTTTCTTTGAGACTGTGGTCCCAGCTCTCTTCAGGTCATTGACCAGGTCCTGCCGTGTAGTTCTGGGCTGATCCCTCACCTTCCTCATGATCGTTGATGCCCCACGAGGTGACATCTTGCATGGAGCCCCAGAACGAGGGTGATTGACCGTCATCTTGAACTTCTTTCATTTTCTAATAATTGCGCCAACAGTTGTTGCCTTCTAACCAAGCTGCTTGCCTATTGTCCTGTAGCCCATCCCAGCCTTGTGCAGGTCTACAATTGTATCCCTGATGTCCTTACACAGCTCTCTGGTCTTGGCCATTGTGGAGAGGTTGGAGTCTGTTTGATTGAGTGTGTGGACAGGTGTCTTTTATACAGATAACGAGTTCAAACAGGTGCAGTTAATACAGGTAATGAGTGGAGAACAGGAGGGCTTCTTAAAGAAAAACTAACAGGTCTGTGAGAGCCGGAATTCTTACTGGTTGGTAGGTGATCAAATACTTATGTCATGCAATAAAATGCAAATTAATTACTTAAAAGTCATACAATGTGATTTTCTGGATTTTTGTTTTAGATTCCGTCTCTCACAGTTGAAGTATACCTATGATACAAATTATAGACCTCTACATGGTTTGTAAGTAGGAAAACCTGCAAAATCGGCAGTGTATCAAATACTTATTCTCCCCACTGTATATATATATATATATATATAAACATGGGGGATTGGAAGTGATGCAGACAATTACATTGATGGAAGTTACAATCTATCTGCAATATTAAGCTGATCTACCCCCCCCCCCCCCCAAAAAATAAATAAAATAATAATAAATAAACAAAGCCCTGCATCACTGCCACACCCTTCCACTCTCAATTAAATAACCAGTTCTCTCTCTCTCTGTCTTTCTCTCTCTCTCCCCCCCCCCCCCTCTCTCTCTCTCTCTCTCTCTCATAAACACTACAGGCCTTCTTCATGTGGTTGTTGTTGTAGCTCCAGCAGTGCATTGAGCAGTAGTTTAAAATGTTATCATTCCCAAATGCATTAGGGTGAAATGCCCTACTAATGCACTCTCTCTCTCTCTCTCTCTCTCTCTCTCTCTCTCTCTCTCTCTCTCTCTCTCTCTCTCTCTCTCTCTCTCTCTCTCTCTCTCTCTCTCTCTCAATTTCAATTTCAATTTAAGGGCTTTATTGGCATGGGAAACGTGTGTTAACATTGCCAAAGCAAGTGAAGTAGATAGTAAACAAAAGTGAAATAAACAATAAATCTCTCTCTCTCTCTCTCTCTCTCTCTCTCTCTCTCTCTCTCTCTCTCTCTCTCTCTCTCTCTCGCTCTCTCGCTCTCTCGCTCTCTCTCTCTCTCTCTCTCTTCCTCTTCCTCCTTGCCATCTCTCCTGCTCTGTATAGAACTCACACACAACACATAAATACCCTCTCACAAACACACACAGATGGTTGGTTTAGATATGCTCTAAGTGAATTGGAAAGCATCAGCGGTAAGCAGAGTCATGTTGTATGAATCCTTGTAACAGGAAATGGCTGTGTGTGTGTGTGCGTGTGTGTCTGTGTGTGTGTGTGTGTCTGTCTGCGTATGTGTGTGTGTGTGTGTGTGAATGGGCAGGAGCAACCCAGAGTGTAAAAAACACTTAGAAATTTGACGTTTGGACAAAAGTGCAAAAACTTAAAATTCTGCAGTGTGACTGTAAGAGCTTGTGCGTGTGTTTAGAACAATTAATGTACTGAGTGGATCATTACATAGCAGACTGGTGCTTCCACACGCCTACATCCAACTTGTGTTTAACAGACTGTCTGTAGAGTATTGTCATTTTGGTAAAGAGGCTGGTCAAACAAATACTTGCCTACAAGGAGTGTGTGCAGCCAGCTTTCATCTGGTGGGTGTCTGCTTAGAACCTCAGACACGCTAGTGTGGGACTCATTGGGGAACGTGCTGCTGGAGTAGAGTGGGATGGAGTGTCAGAGAACCAAGAGAGATTCAACATTTTGTTTCTTTTGTCTTTGGAATTAATTATATCAAGTGCATATTACAGAGATAATATGTGATTAAAGATAATCAAATAATATAAAATTGTATTGGTCACGTTACTCACGTACACATATTTTGCAGATGTTGTCGCAGGTGCAGCGAAATGCTTATGTTTCATGCTCCAACAGTGCAGTAATACTGAACAATACAAAACAATACACACAAATCCCCAAAAAATTTAAATCAAGAAATATTAGAACGAGCAATGTCAGAGTCTGGAATATAAATATATATGTATATGATGGTGTGTATAGACAGTATGGTCTATGAATAGAATATCAGTATATGAATAGAAAAGGTGTGTACAGCAGTAGTTATATAGGATGAGCCATGACTAGAATACAGTATATACAGTGGGGAGAACAAGTATTTGATACACTGCCGATTTTGCAGGTTTTCCTACTTACAAAGCATGTAGAGGTCTGTAAAAATCCAGAAGATCACATTGCATGATTTTTAAGTAATTAATTTGCATTTAATTGCATGACATAAGTATTTGATACATCAGAAAAGCAGAACTTAATATTTGGTACAGAAACCTTTGTTTGCAATTACAGAGATCATACGTTTCCTGTAGGTCTTGACCAGGTTTGCACACACTGCAGCAGGGATTTTGGCCCACTCCTCCATACAGACCTTCTCCAGATCCTTCAGGTTTCGGGGCTGTCGCTGGGCAATACGGACTTTCAGCTCCCTCCAAAGATTTTCTATTGGGTTCAGGTCTGGAGACTGGCTAGGCCACTCCAGGACCTTGAGATGCTTCTTACGGAGCCACTCCTTAGTTGCCCTGGCTGTGTGTTTCGGGTCGTTGTCATGCTGGAAGACCCAGCCACGACCCATCTTCAATGCTCTTACTGAGGGAAGGAGGTTGTTGGCCAAGATCTCGCGATACATGGCCCCATCCATCCTCCCCTCAATACGGTGCAGTCGTCCTGTCCCCTTTGAAGAAAAGCATCCCCAAATAATGATGTTTCCACCTCCATGCTTCACGGTTGGGATGGTGTTCTTGGGGTTGTACTCATCCTTCTTCTTCCTCCAAACACGGCGAGTGGAGTTTAGACCAAAAAGCTCTATTCTTGTCTCATCAGACCACATGACCTTCTCCCATTCCTCCTCTGGATCATCCAGATGGTCATTGGCAAACTTCAGACGGGCCTGGACATGCGCTGGCTTGAGCAGGGGGACCTTGCGTGCGCTGCAGGATTTTAATCCATGACGGCGTAGTGTGTTACTAATGGTTTTCTTTGAGACTGTGGTCCCAGCTCTCTTCAGGTCATTGACCAGGTCCTGCCGTGTAGTTCTGGGCTGATCCCTCACCTTCCTCATGATCATTGATGCCCCACGAGGTGACATCTTGCATGGAGCCCCAGACCGAGGGTGATTGACCGTCATCTTGAACTTCTTCCATTTTCTAATAATTGCGCCAACAGTTGTTGCCTTCTAACCAAGCTGCTTGCCTATTGTCCTGTAGCCCATCCCAGCCTTGTGCAGGTCTACAATTTTATCCCTGATGTCCTTACACAGCTCTCTGGTCTTGGCCATTGTGGAGAGGTTGGAGTCTGTTTGATTGAGTGTGTGGACAGGTGTCTTTTATACAGATAACGAGTTCAAACAGGTGCAGTTAATACTGGTAATGAGTGGAGAACAGGAGGGCTTCTTAAAGAAAAACTAACAGGTCTGTGAGAGCCGGAATTCTTACTGGTTGGTAGGTGATCAAATACTTATGTCATGCAATAAAATGCTAATTAATTACTTAAAAATCATACAATGTGATTTTCTGGATTTTTGTTTTAGATTCCGTCTCTCACAGTTGAAGTGTACCTATGATAAAAATTACAGACCTCTACATGCTTTGTAAGTAGGAAATCCTGCAAAATCGGCAGTGTATCAAATACTTGTTCTCCCCACTGTACATATGATGTGGGTAAAACAGTAAGGCATCAACATTACAAAGATAATGTCTACCTGGTAAAGATAATGTAACAAGATGTTTTTTCTGTATGCATACTTTCCTGTAATTTTCATCAAGGGATGAGTTACTGAAAGTTCACGATCCAAAAAAGCACTTTGTAATACTTTGTTGATTTACAGCACCATTAGTCTGGTCTGTATATTTAAGGCAGATTTCATTAGTGCCTCTATTAGTCAGAAACAGCGTGATTAAAGAGGTTTTCCAGACAGATGTACAGGGGGAGAGTGTGTGAAAATTACATGCTTTAGTGAAAGGTTAGGGAGGTCTGGAGCAGAGGGGACACAGGAACCAGATATATATTTTTTATTTTATTTTATTTAACTAGGCAAGTCAGTTAAGAACAAATTCTTATTTACAATGACGGCCTACACCGGCCAAACCTGGACGACGGTGGGCCAATTGTGCGCCGCCCTACGGGACTCCCAATCACAGCCGGTTGTAACTTAGTGGCGGCAGGTAGCTTAGTGGGTAAGAGCGTTGTGCCAGTAACCGAAAGGTCGCAGGTTCTAATCCCCGAGCCGACTAGGTGAAAAATCTGTCGATGTGCCCTTAAGCAAGGCACTTAACCCTAATTGCTCCTGTAAGTCGCTTTGGATAAGAGCGTCTGCTAAATGACGTAATTGTAAATGTATACAGCCTGGAATTGAACCAGGGGGTCTGTAGTGACGCTTCGAGCACTGAGATGCCTTAGACCGCTGCGCCACTCGGGAGCCCCGAGTATATAAAGTAATCTTACAGCCTTGATTGTGGCCTTGATGTTCTTGCTGGTGAAATAGGCTTGCAGCTGCGAGTGTAGAAAACGAGCCCATTTTGGATAGTGATAATAATAGTAAAATTGAGACTTGGTGGAATAATGGAGGAGCTAATCAGTCTGTATTCTGCTGCAAGATGAGGAATAACGACAGCCACCTTTTAGACAGACAATATCAGATAATTATGTCAGCCTCAGTTCGTGGGTGGACACAGCGCGAGTGACGGAGATTGCAGCGCTGTTGTCATGCAGAGATGTTGGGGAAGAAGATGAGTGGTCACACTGTCTCGGAGAGAGCATGTGTTTTCTACCCAGATATTCCACTCTTTCTACCCAGATATTCCACTCACAGCCTGAGCCCACAATATCCTGCATTATACATGCAAATTAATTGTTTGTGTTTATAGACAACAACAGCAAGCTTGGGAGGAAATGACAGTCTCCACCAACTCAATATAATTAAAGTACTAATTTCCTATTTGACATGTGTTCTCTTATTTCCATTATTCCACACCACCCTCTGGAGTCCCAGTGGCTGACTGTTCCCACTGAATGAAAAGGCTGAGGTCATTCTGGCGCTTGTGGCAATTAAGTAAAATACCTATTTCAAACTAACACATACTGGCATATAGTTTTAAGACATATATTGATCGGTTTCTTTTGAATTTCCTCTGAAATTAATTAGAATGCAAAGTCATGTCTCTAGATGCCCTTTATGCAATCCGGTTTCCGAGCTGGTCATGGGTGCACTTCAGCCACGCTCAAGGTCCTAAACGATATTATAACCGCGATCGATAATAGACAGTACTGTGCAGCCGTCTTCATCGACCTGGCCAAGGCTTTCGACTCTGTCAACCACCGCATTCTTATTAATAGCCTTGGTTTCTCAAATGACTGCCTCGCCTGGTTCACCAACTACTTCTCAGATAGTGTTCAATGTGTCAAATCGGAGGGCCTGTTGTCTGGACCTATGGCAGTCTCTATGGGGGTGCCACAGGGTTCAATTCTTGGGCCAACTCTTTTCTCCGTGTATATCAATGATGTCGCTCTTGCTGCTGGTGACTCTCAGATCCACCTCTACGCAGACAACACCATTTTGTATACATCTGGCCCTTCATTGGACACTGTGTTAACAAACCTCCAAACGAGGTTCAATGCCATACAACACTCCTTCAGTAGCCTCCAACTGCTCTTAAACACTAGTAAAACTAAATGCATGCTCTTCAATCGAATGCTGCTGACACCCGCCCACCCGACTAGAATCACTACTCTCGACGGGTCTGACCTAGAGTATGTGGACAACTACAAATACCTAGGTGTCTGGTTAGACTGTAAACTCTCCTTCCAGACTCACATTAAGAATCTCCAATCCAAAGTTAAATCTAGAATCGGCTTCCTATTTCGCAACAAAGCCTCCTTCACTCATGCTGCCAAACATGCCCTCGTAAAACTGACTATCCTACCGATCCTTGACTTCGGCGATGTCATTTACAAAATAGCCTCCAACACTCTACTCAGCAAATTGGATGTAGTCTATCACAGTGCCATCCGTTTTGTCTCCAAAGCCCCATACACTATCCACCACTGTGACCTGTACGATCTTGTTGGCTGGTCCTCACTACATGTTTTTACCCCATATGTAACTCTGTGTTGTTGTTTTTATCGCTCTGCTTTGCTTTATCTTGGCCAGGTCGCAGTTGTAAATGAGAACTTGTTCTCAACTGGCTTACCTGGTTAAATAAAGGTGAAAAAAAAATAAAAAATAAAAAATTAATGTTCCTCTTGTCAGCTCTGACAACAGATACACATACATTCATCACAACAATGAGAGTTGTTTAAAACAAATACACTGCTTGAATTGCTGTTCACAGTAAACACATATTGAACCGTGACCATAATTACGGTGCTATTACTAGATATTAATTATGAAAATCATTCCTTTAACAGGTCATCTGACTCTCTGACCCCAATCCTCACTCTTAATTGATATGGCTTGGAGTGGCAACACTTTCACCTTTTACAGTTTGTGAACAAACAGTATACTGGCTATGATTAGTGATTTAACTGACTTTAATTGGCAATGGTAAGAGAGAATGGCATGTTTTTTTGCGTTATTTGTAACCTATTTTGTACATAATGTTTCTGCCACCATCTCTTATGACAGAAAAGAGCTTCTGGATATCAGGACAGCAATTACTCACCTCGTACTGGACGAATAATTTTTCTTTAACGAGTCGGACGCAAAGGATTTTCTTTAGACACCAGACAAGGCCCAAATCCCCGTCATTCGCGTGAGAAAGAGATGGAGATATCGGGGACGTAGGTCGGGGTGCCTTGTAAGGATCCGACGACGAGTGCGTAATCTGCCTCTACCATCAGTCCTATTAGCCAACGTACAATCATTGGATAACAAAATAGACAAACTAAGATCATGGATATCCTACCAACAGGAAATTAAAAACTGTAATATCTTATGTTTCACCGAGTTGTGGCTGAAAGACGACATGGAAAACATACAGCTGGCAGGATATACGCTGCATCGGCAAGATAGAACAGCTGCCTCCGGTAAGACAAGGGGTGGCGGTCTGTGTATATTTGTAAACAACAGCTGGTGCACGAAATCTAAAATTAAGGAAGTCTCGAGGTCTCATGATAATATGTAGACCATACTATTACCAAGAGAGTTTTCATCTATTTTCTTCGTAGCTGTCTATTTACCACTACAAACCGATGCTGGCACTAAGACCGCACTCAATGTGCTGTATTAGGCCATAAGCAAACAGGAAAATGCTCATCCAGAGGCGGCGCTCTGAGTGGCCGGGGACTTTATTGCAGGGAAACTTAAATCTGTTTTACCTCATTTCTACCAGCATGTTAAATGTGCAACCAGAGGGGGAAAAAACTCTAGACCACCTTTACTCCACACACAGAGACGTGTACAAGCTCTCCCTCGCCCTCCATTTGGAAAATCTGACCATAACTCTCTCTATCCTCCTGATTCCTGTTTACAAGCAAAAACTAAAGCAGGAAGCACTAGTGACTCGGTCAATAAGGAAGTGGTCAGATGACGCAGATGCTAAGCTACAGGACTGTTTTGCTAGCACAGACTGGAATATGTTCCGGGATTCTTCCGATGGCATTGAGGAGTACACCACGTCAGTCACTGGCTTCATCAATAAGTGCATCGATGACGTCGTCCCTACAGTGACCGTACATACATACCCCAACCAGAAGCCATGGATTACAGGCAACATCTGCTTCTATGCTCGCTTCGAGGCTAGCAACACTGAAGCATGCATGAGAGCATCAGCTGTTCCGGATAACTGTGTGATCACACTCTCCGTAGCCGGTGTGAGTAAGACCTTTAAACAGGTCAACATTCACAAGGCCGCAGGCCCAGATGGATTACCAGGACATGTACTCCGAGCATGCGCTGACCAACTGGGAAGCGTCTTCACTGACATTTTCAACCTGTCCCTGACTGAGTCTGTAATACCAACATGTTTCAAGCAGACCACCATAGTCCCTGTGCCCAAGAACACTAAGGTAACCTGCTCAAATGACTACCGACCGTAGCACTCACGTCTGTAGCCATGAAGTGCTTTGAAAGGCTGGTCATGGCTCACATCAACACCATCATCCCAGAAACCCTAGACCCACTACACTTTGCATACCGGGCCAACAGATCCACAGATGATGCAATCTCTATTGCACTCCACACTGCCCTATCCCACCTGGACAAAAGGAACACCTACGTGAGAATGCTATTCATTGACTACAGCTCAGCGTTCAACACCATAGTGCCCTCAAAGCTCATCACTAACCTAAGGACCCTGGGACTAAACACCTCCCTCTGCAACTGGATCCTGGACTTCCTGATGGGCCGACCCCAGGTGGTAAGGGTAGGTAACAACACATCTGCCACGCTGATCCTCAACAAGGGGGCCCCTCAGGGGTGTGTGCTCAGTCCCCTCCTGTACTCCCTGTTCACCCATGACTGCATGGCCAAACACGACTCCAACACCATCATTAAGTTTGCCGATGACACAACTCTGGTAGGCCTGATCACTGACAACGATGAGACAGCCTATAGGGAGGAGGTCAGAGACCTGGCCATGTGGTGCCAGGATAACAACCTCTCCCTCAACGTAATCAAGACAAAGGAGATTCTTGTGGACTACAGGAAAAAGAAGAGGACCGAGCATGACCCCATTCTCATTGACGGGGCTGTGGTGGAGCAGGTTGAGAGCTTCAAGTTCCTTGGTGTCCACATCACCAACAAACTATCATGGTCCAAACACACCAAGACAGACGTGAAGAGGGCACGACAAAGCCTATTCCCCCTCAGAAGACTGAAAAGATTTGGCATGGGTCCTCAGATACTCAAAAGGTTCTACAGCTGCACCATCGAGAACATCCTGATTGGTTACATCACTGCCTGGTATGGCAACTGCTTGGCCTCCGACCACAAGGCACTACAGAGGGTAGTGCATATGGCCAATACATCACTGGGCCAAGCTTCCTGCCATCCAGGACCTCTATACCCACTCCAGCCACCCTAGTCATAGACTGTTCTCTCTGCTACCGCATGGCAAGCGGTACCGGAGTGCCAAGTCTAGGTCCAAAAGGCTTCTTAACAGCTTCTACCCACAAGCCATAGGACTCCTGAACAGCTAAACAAATGGCTACCCGGACTATTTGCATTGTACCCCCCCCCCCCCCCCCCCCCAACCCCTCTTTTACGCTGCTGCTATTCTCTGTTTATTATCTATGCATAGTCACTTTAACTCTACCTACATGTACACTACCATTCAAAAGTGTGGGGTCACTTAGAAATGTCCTTGTTTACGAAAGAAAAGCAAATTTTTTGTCCATTAAAATAACATCGAATTTATCAGAAATACACTACCGTCAAAAGTTTGGGGTCATTTAGAAATGTCCTTGTTTTCGAAAGAAAAGCAATTTTTTGTCCATTAAAACAACATCAAATTGATCAGAAATACAGTGTAGACATTGTTAATGTTGTAAATGGCTATTGTAGCTGGAAATTGCTGATTTTTTATGGAATATCTACATAGGCGTACAGAGGCCCATTATCAGCAACCATCAGTCCTGTGTTCCAATGGCACGTTGTGTTTGCTAATCCAAGTTTATCATTTTAAAAGGCTAATTGATCATTAGAAAACCCTTTTGCAATTATGTTAGCACAGCTGAAAACTGTTGTGTTGATTAGAGAAGCAATAAAACTGGCCTTCTTGAGACTAGTTGAGTGTCTGGAGCATCAGCAATTGTGGGTTCGGTTACAGAATCAAAATGGTCAGAAACAAAGACTTCTGAAAGTCGTCAGTCTATTCTTGTTCTGAGAAATTAAGGCTATTCCATGCGAGAAATTGCCAAGAAACTGAATATCTCGTACAATGCTGTGTACTACTCCCTTCACAGAACAGCGCAAACTGGCTCTAACCAGAATAGAAAGAGGAGTGGGAGGCCCCGGTGCACAACTGAGCAAGAGGACAAATACATTTGAGTGTCTAGCTTGAGAAACAGATGCCTCACAGGTCCTCAACTGGCAGCTTCATTAAATAGTACCCGCAAAACACCAGTCGCAACATCAACAGTGAAGAGGTGACTCCAGGATGCTGACCTAGGCAGAGTTGCAAAGAAAAAGCCATATCTCAGACTGGCCAATAAAAAATAAAGATTAAGATGGGCAAAAGAACACAGACACTGGACAGAGGAAGATTGGAAAAAAGTGTTATGGACAGACGAATCAAAGTTCGAGGTGTTCGGATCACAAAGAAGAACATTTGTGAGACGCAGACCAAATGAAAAGATGCTGGAGGAGTGCTTGATTCCATCTGTCAAGCATGGTGGAGTCAATGTAATGGTCTGGGGGTGCTTTGGTGGTGGTAAAGTGGGAGATTTGTACAGGGTAAAAGGGATCTTGAAGAAGGAAGGCTATCACTCCATTTTGCAACGCCATGCCATACCCTGTGGACGGCGCTTGATTGGAGCCAATTTCCTCCTACAACAGGACAATGACCCAAAGCACAGCTCCAAACTATGCAATAACTATTAAGGGAAGAAGCAGTCAGCTGGTATTCTGTCTATAATGGAGTGGCCAGCACAGTCACCGGATCTCAACCCTATTGAGCTGTTGTGGGAGCAGCTTGACCGTATGGTACGTAAGAAGTGCCCATCAAGCCAATCTAACTTGTGGGAGGTGCTTCAGGAAGCATGGGGCGAAATGTAAGGTCTACACCTGTTGTATTCGGCGCATGTGACAAATACAATTTGATTTGATTTGAGATGCTCTTTAACCTGGGAAACCATTGTGGCACATGAATGATACTGTATAATGTATAGAAAAAGTGGGTACTTGTATATGAGAATAGCACTTTAACTGTCTTGAAAATAACAAGCCTCTTCTTCACTTTATATCAGTCTTTCTTGATGTACAAATACATCTCTGTTATTATCCCCCCTGTTACCTTTACCGTTTACTTTTCATTTACCATTATACGTCTATTACATTATCAGTCTAACTGTAACCATATTGCAGTGTATAGCAGGAGTCTTCCTTTACTTCTGAATGTGTTACACAGCTGCCCCATAGGGTTAGAGGTTTAGAGTTAGGGGTTTGGGGTTAGGGTTAGGTTTAGGGTTAGGGTTAACAATAGGGTTAGGGTTAGAATTAGGGTTAGGTTTAGCGTTAGGGGTTTGGGTTAGGGTTAGCAATAGTGTTAGGGTTAGAATTAGGGTTAGGGGTTAGGTTTAGAGTTAGGGGTTTGGGGTTTGGGGTTAGGGTTAGGGTTACGGGTTAAGGAAAATAGGATTTTGAATGGGATATACACTGAACAAAAATATTAATGCAACAATGTAAAAAAATTTACTGTTACAGGTCATATAAGGAAATCAGTCAATTGAAATTAATTAATTAGGCCCTAATCTATAGATTTCACATGACTGGGAATACAGATATTCAGTTGAAGTCAGAAGTTTACATACACTTAGGTTGGAGTCATTAAAACTCGTTTTTCAACCACTCCACAAATTTCTTGTTAACAAACTATAGTTTTGGCAAGTCAGTTAGGACATTTACTTTGTGCATGACACAAGTAATTTTTCCAACAATTGTTTACAGACAGATTATTTCACATATAATTCACTGTATCACAATTCCAGTGGGTCAGAAGTTTACATACACTAAGTTGACTGTGCCTTTAAACAGCTTGGAAAATTCCAGAAAATTATGTCATGGCTTTAGAAGCTTCTGATAGGCTAATTGACATCATATGAGTCAATTGGAGGTGTACCTGTGGATGTATGTCAAGGCCTACCTTCAAACTCAGTGCCTCTTTGCTAGACATAATGGGAAAATCAAAAGAAATCAGCCAAGACCTCAGAAAAACAATTGTAGACCTCCACAAGTCTGGTTCATCCTTGGGAGCAATTTCCAAATGCCTGAAGGTACCACGTTCATCTGTACAAACAATAGTATACATCTATAATTACTGTTTCAATGAAAGGGCTTTGACAGTGTATATATGTACACAAATTACAGATCAGCATTGTGGTGAGAGAGAGAGAGAGAGAGAGAGAGAGAGAGAGAGAGAGAGAGAGAGAGAGAGAGAGAGAGAGAGAGAGAGAGAGAGAGAGAGAGAGCGCCCTGGACTGTGATCCTGTATGAGCAGAACTGTAAGATGGCCTTGCCGATGGATGACGTAATAAAGCACAGGCGTCCATACCCCATAATGCCACGCAGCACTACAAGACATGTCTCTTTTGTTGGGTCGTTGGTTGGATTGCGCTGTCACACTGATATGGCTTAAGCCATATATCCATTTCTCACCATGTCAGCACTTTCAAACCTGGTAATCTTCGTCACCAAAACACAGCAAAGAGGTAGTATTTTATTATAGATGAAATACTCTACGTATTAATATTTGTAGCGCTATCCCTTTTATTGAGTGGCTCACATCTCAATATAATGGGAATTTCTGCTATTTCAGCACTAATATACATTGTAATTTAAAGCCATGGCTACATCAGCGCTGGGAAATAAAGAGTTGAGGCTGGCCCAGACCATAAAGAACAAGGGCCATTATATTTATATTAGAGGGGATGGGTTCATCCTCTCACTGTGTTCAATCAGTGATGTGTTTGACCTGGGAACTAGGTCAGGGTTAACAAATTGAACAGTTTGTCTGCCCAATCAGCATCAGGCACTCTCAAAGCAGGCTAGAAAATATGGCCCCATTTAGAATAATTACATTGGATTTATGGGCCTTGCAAATTGCTTGCAGCTGGTATATTGTGATCTGCAGTACCGTAAAAAGCATCATTAAAGAATAACAAAAATAACGTTGGACGGAAAGTCACATTTGGTGCTGTTTCTGTATCCTGCTAGGAGAAGCTAATTGAATTTGTTCATTAAGCAGATGTTATTTCATTATTCGTGGAAGCCCTTATATGTCAGTAATTGCACCCATTGTATGTTTTTTGTCTGAGGGATGATGTCATAGTTGTAGTATCTGGTGCAACTGTATAGCAAAGCATGCTCTTTGTTTCACTTCACTGTTTCCTTTCTATAACACAGTTTGACCTTCCATACATTAAAGGATGCTTGCAAGCATATCTGGAACTAATCGCTGGAAGATGTGTTGATACCTGTTCCCAACATGCCCTCAATAAGCAGTAAAGAATAACATGTTGCATATAGCATGACCTACATAAACAAGTTAACAAGAAATAAGAAGTTGAACAACATGATCTATAATTAAATAACACAAATTAAATTGCACAAGAGTTCATATTGCCCTCCATATTGCACAATATTTTTTCCAGCACATCTTCTAACGTCAGGTCTTCAACTTGAGAAACACTTGGCACTGGAGGACCTCTTTCCTCTTTGCTATTTAACTAATTGGAATGACCCTTTCTAGCCCCCACGTTGTACCTCTATAAACCACTATTCACTTACTGGCTGAGTGCTATATTCATTAAAACATTCCTGTCAGACACTTACAAAAAATTACCAAAATGACAAATGCATGCATCACCCTCTCTCCTAGTTGAGTGGAGAATTATTTTGGAAGCCTGGTGTGACCTCAACCTGTGAGAGGAGATGACACCTACAGATGTAGGATCTTAATTGGACCTATATTGTCACAGCAAAAGAATCCTGCAGCAACATGATTTGAACATTTAGTCCATAATGTTGTTTGATTGGTGGTTAGGCTATTAGCTGGCCAAAAGTAGGCTTCATGAAAAGTGCAATACTGTTAATATAACCGTGTGTTTTCAGTGAATTGTTGTATATCACGAAGCTCGTCTGCATTTCCTGCGGTGCAGGAAAATATCCTACACCTGTATGATGATATCGCTGTTTCCTTGTCAGAAAGTGTTAGTCGAGGCTTCTCATACAGTTGAATGTGAAATAATTAGCCCTTACTTTTAAAAACTGTAGGCAGAGGATAACAAGTAGCTATTAATTCATCATAGTCCCTTGTCCCTGCTACCATCCATGTTCACTTATCAATCAGAAGACTATAGTAGGCTACTGGGCTTGTTGATTGAAGTGCTCGTCTTGATCTGTTTGTCTTTGACATCCCTCACTAAGAGGTACACAAAGAAACAATCAGTCATCATTCTCCACAGCCAATTTGCTGTAATTTTTAGGGCTGTATGAATCCCCGGCGAAAACAGATGTGCATGAAAGAACCTACACACAAAATAATTACATTCTATTGAGTGTTTCCCATGGCTCATAAACAATCATTAATCAAGCTGTTTTTCAAAGGTAATTTCCTGTCACAGAGAGGGGCAAATTCCTTTGTTGTGTGGAGCATTCTCCTTTCTTAAGCACATACACAGTCTTGCATTGGAAGGAGTTTGATGTTCAATTATGAAATAGGTTCGACATATGGTTTTGTTTGCTTTGCCTGTCAGATCTCATCTCTGCTGAAGCTAGACCCTGCATGATTCAACAGGCACTGCAGGTAGAGTGGAAGATATTTGACTCATCCTACTTCATCAACATGATCACACAACCCCACATACACCTCTACACCATGCTTTAGGTCTATAACATCTTGTGTTAATTGCACCCTAACCTGCTCATTCTTGCCCAGTGTGTGTGTGAATGACAGAGCATTTTAGTCTAAAATTCATTTCCACTGCCTATTACTAGCAAAATGAACGAAATAGACCACAAATGTAATCATTAGGTGAGGTATATTGGTATAAGCAAGGTGTTCTTATTCTCTCTGTGCTGAGCTAATTTGACTCAAGTAGAGTCCCATCTAGATTTACTGGAGGGCAAGAGGAGGAGTGAGATGAGGAAAAGAATAGGGAAGAGGAGGAGCTTCAGTCTAGTTGCTTCAGCTGCTTCTCTCTCTCTCTCTCTCTCTCTCTCTCTCTCTCTCTCTCTCTCTCTCTCTCTCTCTCTCTCTCTCTCTCTCTCTCTCTCTCTCTCTCTCTCTCTCTCTCTCTCTCTCTCTCTCTCTCTCCTCTGTCTCTTCTCTCTCTCGCTCTCTCTCTCTCTCTCCTCTGTCTCTTTTTTCTCTCTCTCTCTCTCTCTCTCTCTCTCTCTCTCTCTCTCTCTCTCTCTCTCTCTCTCCTCTGTCTCTTTTCTCTCTCTCTCTCTTTTCTCTGTCTCTTCTCTTTTCTCTCTCTCTCCTCTGTCTCTTTTCTCTCTCTCTCTCTCTCTCTCTCTCCTCTGTCTCTCCTCTGTCTCTTTTCTCAATTCAATTTCAATTCAAGCTGCTTTATTGGCATGAAAAACATTGCGTCAATATTGCCAAAGCATCAATGTATACAATATACATTGTAATAAAATAATAAAGAATAACAAATAATAATAAAAAATGGTAGTAAATAATAATAAATAAATAAATAATTAACAACAATAAAATGGTAACAGTCAATAGTAGAAATATAATAAATATACACATCTAAATATGGAAAATGAAACTATAACTAACTTAGAACTAAATAACGGTAATCTTAACCATTATATCAGTACTACAACTACCATCATCATTACTACCACTACTACCACCACCATCATTAAACTGCCATCATTACCATTACCACCCATTCCACTACCATTTGGATTGATAAACAACAATAATAATGGTAATAACAATAATAGCAATAACAATAATAATAAGTACGTTACTATTTACTATGCAGATGTTATTATTCAGTGTCCCTCAGGCTATGGCAGGCAAATACATATTTGGCTGCAAGAGGAGCCATTTTTTAGTTTTTCCTCTGGGTTTAATAAGTTAAAATTTGGAATAAATGCAGTCATTTCTGTGAATAATGAATGTCTTTGTGAGGAATATTTATCACAGTAAAGAAGAAAGTGCATCTCTGTTTCTACATCCCCTGTCGTGCAGTGACCATATATACGCTCCTCTTTGGGTAGCCATGTCTTTTTATGTCTGCCGGTTTCTATTGCCAATTGATGGTCACTCAGCCTGTATTTGGTAAGGATCTGGCTCTGCTTCGTATCTCTGACAGAGTAGAGATAATCAGCCAATTCATATTCTCTGTTTAGGGTCAGATATCAATTTAGTCGGCTTTGGGATTTTGTTTCGTTTTTCCAATGTTGTAAATATGAGTCCTTTGATTGGTTCATGATTTTGTTCATTGGAATTCTTTCTTTTGAAGCAGCTTGGTTGGTTAGGTCCAACACCAGCTGACTGAGAGGGCTCGTTTCTGGGCTCAGCTCTTGGGTTTGAAGTGCTTTAAATTGCAGACTTGAATTTGGACTTGAATTTAGATGTAGCCAACATTTTAATGATATTTTCTGTATTTTCATTACTACTGGAAAGCGGCCCAATTCTGCCCTACATGCATTAGTTGGTGTATTTCTCTGGACTTGTAGAATTTTCAGACAGAATTCTGCATGTAGGGCTTCAATTGGATGTTTGTCCCACATTTGAGTGGCCCCCAAACCTCACTTCCGTAAAGAGCTATTGGTAGGATTACACTGTCAAATATTTTGGTCCAAATTCTAATTGGGATGTTGATTTTGAATAATTTCATTTTTATTGCATACAATGCTCTGCAGGCTTTTTCTTTGAGTGCATTCACTACCATATTAAAGTTTCCTGATGCAGATATGGTCAGACCAAGGTATGTGTAATTTTTAGTGTGTTCAATTATGGTGTTGTTCAGGGTGAATTTATATTTGTGTTTCTGACATCTGTTTTTTTGGGGAAAATCATGATTTTAGTTTTTTTGAAATTTACTGCCAGGGCCCAATTATGGCAATATTGCTCTAGAATGTTAAGGTTCTGTTGAAGACCTTCTTTGGTTGGTGATAGAAGTACCAAGTCATCAGCATATAGCAGGTATTTTACCTCTGTGTCAAATAGTGTGAGTCCTGGGGCTGGAGAATGGTCCAACATGTCTGCTAATTCATTGATATAAATGTTGAAAAGATTTGGACTCAAACTGCAGCCTCGTCTCACACCTCGATGTTGTGAAAATAATTATGTTCTTTGGTTTTTGATTTTTATTGCACACTTGTTTTCTGTGTACATACATTTTATTAAGTCATACACCTTACCACCAAGCCCACTTTGGAGAATTTTGTAGAATAGCCCTTCATGCCAAATAGAATCAAATGCTTTTTCAAAGTCAATAAAGCAAGCAAAGATTTTGCCCTCTTTTTTTTGGTGGACGTGTTTATTAATTAGTGTGTGTAAGGTGTATATATGGTCAGTAGTGCGATGGTTAGGGAGAAAGCTAATTTGACATTTACTTATTACATATTTTTCTTGAAGAAAGGTTTGAATTCTTGAATTCAAAATGCTACAGGAAGCCTTTCCCAAGTTGCTGTTTACGCAAATTCCCCTGTAATTATTGGGGTCTGATTTGTCTCCACTTTTGTGGATAGGGGAGATGAGCCCCTGGTTCCAGACATCAGGGAAGCAGCCAGAAGTTAAAACTATGTTGAACAACTTACGCACAGCATTTTGCAACTCAGGTGTGCTGTTTTTCAGCATTTCATTTCTGATGTTATCTAGACCACAAGCCTTCTTTGATTTTATAGATTTGAGCTTTTCATTTAGTTCTTGTTGGGTTATTGGGTAATCTAATGGATTTTGGTTGTTTTTAATGACCGATTCAAGGATGTTCAATTTTTCTTGAATTTCTAATTGGTTCTGTTGTAAGTCTTTTTGTGGGATGTTTTTGTATAGATTATCAAAATAAGTTTTCCAAATTCCTTCATCTTGTATGGCTAATTATTGTGGCTTTGTCATGCTTAAATTGTTCCAAATGTCCCAGAACTGATTTTGGTCAATTGCACTTTCAATTTCATCAAATATCTTGTTGGTATAATTCAATTTCTTGCATTTGAGTGTATGTTTATACTGTTTCAGAGTTTCAAAGTATTCATAGCGTAGATCTGGGTTGTTTTGCTGCTTATGTTTTTCATTTGACATTTGTTTTACATTTGTTATCAAACCATTGTTCAGAAACATTTTGTTTTTTGTTTCTGATGTTGCATTTCTTTGGTTTTCTCAAATTTGCTTTCGATGCTGCTTTTTGGAAAATGCAATTGATGTTTTGAGTAGCCGAATTGACACCTTCTTTATTGTTTTGGTATTGTGAGTAATTGAAAAACTGTATAGAGTTCATCATTTCATTTGAGTTCAATGTTTCAATGAATCTCTCTGCACTGTTTTGAGCCCATCTGTACGATTGGTTCATGTTGTAGAGTTTATTGGGCTGTTTTTCTGAATGAATATTGCCGGTTAATTTCTTCAGAAACACGTTGATCTGACTGTGATCTGACAATGGTGTCTGTGGTCTGACAGTGAATGCACTAATGGAGGAGGGGTCAATGTCAGTGATGGCATAATCGACTACACTTGTCCCAAGAGCTGAGCAGTAAGTAAACTGATCTAAAGAGTCCCCTCTGATTCTACCATTAAGCATGTACAGGCCTAAGGCTCGACAGAGATGCACTAACTCCTTCCCATTTTTGTTCAGTATTTGGTCAGGACTGTTTCTATTATTTATAATTGGGCTACTGTACAAGGAGGGGTGTCCAAATATGTGGTGGTTACCTCCCGCATCATTGTAGTCAGGCTCAGAACCTGTTCTTGCATTGAAATCTCCACAAAGAAGCACTTTACCCTCTGCCTGAAATTGAATGATTTCTGTATGGAGATTGTCAAAAAACTGATCATCATAATATGATGAATCTGAAGGAGGAGCATAAGCTGCACATATGTATACATCATTGTCACAATAGATTGTACCTTTGTTAAGTTTTAACCAAATGTGATTAGTACCATTTTTCATTTCATTCAGTGCTAAGTCCTGCTTATGCCAAATGATGATTCCACCTGAGTCTCGGCCCCGTTTAACATTTTTATGTTTGATTGATGGTAGTGTAGTGTCGAGTCAAAGTTGCTAGTCATTGCTGCTAAACAAAGGAGTCCGCTCATACTGAACCTTGATCATAAGTTTTATTCATATCACAAGATTTCAGCATAAGTTTACAGGTGTCCAGATCACCCGGAGAGCAGTGGTTCCCAAATTGCAATGTCTGCTCTGCTCTTCTTCGTTTAAACCCAGTATATATAATCTTCCCCAAAATATGGGTGGCTCCCTCTACTGTCCAATCCCCTGTCTACAACACACAGACTTCTCTGTCCTATGTGGCGTCACACTAAAACCATTCCCTCTGACACTAAATAAACATCCTCTCAGGTTCCACTGAAAAACATTAACAAAGTCATAATCTTAATACACTACAGTAGTAAACTTTCTCTATAGCCTGAGGGACACTGAGTATCTATGTCTCCATGACACCATGTTTCCAGTAGGATTATGATGTCCTGTCCCTTGATGTTTTTAATCAATTCTATATTTGTTGTTTTATAACCAAAATGTGAAGAGTACAGGCCCTGGATATTCCAAGAGCTGATAGTTAATGATCTCATTTATAATAAGTGATATTCACTGGTTTGAGTAAAGTACATTGAAAAAAATAAATAATAATAATAATAATAATAATAATAATAATAATAATAGTAATATATATATATACACTGCTCAAAAAAATAAAGGGAACACTAAAATAACACATCCTAGATCTGAATGAATTAAATAATCTTATTAAATACTTTTTTCTTTACATAGTTGAATGTGCTGACAACAAAATCACACATTTTACATTTACATTTTAGTCATTTAGCAGACGCTCTTATCCAGAGCGACTTACAGTTAGTGAATACATATTTTTTTTATACTGGCCCCCCGTGGGAATCACACAAAAATTATCAATGGAAATCAAATTTATCAACCCATGGAGGTCTGGATTTGGAGTCACCCTCAAAATTAAAGTGGAAAACCACACTACAGGCTGATCCAACTTTGATGTAATGTCCTTAAAACAAGTCAAAATGAGGCTCAGTAGTGTGTGTGGCCTCCACGTGCCTGTATGACCTCCCTACAACGCCTGGGCATGCTCCTGATGAGGTGGCGGATGGTCTCCTGAGGGATCTCCTCCCAGACCTGGACTAAAGCATCCGCCAACTCCTGGACAGTCTGTGGTACAACATGGAGCGAGACATGATGTCCCAGATGTGCTCAATTGGATTCAGGTCTGGGGAACAGGCGGGCCAGTCCATAGCATCAATGCCTTCCTCTTGCAGGAACTGCTGACACACTCCAGCCACATGAGGTCTAGCATTGTCTTGCATTAGGAGGAACCCAGGGCCAACCGCACCAGCATATGGTCTCACAAGGGGTCTGAGGATCTCATCTCGGTACCTAATGGCAGTCAGGCTACCTCTGGCGAGCACATGGAGGGCTGTGCGGCCCCCCAAAGAAATGCCACCCCACACCATGACTGACCCACCGCCAAACCGGTCATGCTGGAGGATGTTGCAGGCAGCAGAACGTTCGTCCAGACTCTGTCACGTCTGTCACGTGCTCAGTGTGAACCTGCTTTCATCTGTGAAGAGCACAGGGCGCCAGTGGCGAATTTGCCAATCTTGGTGTTCTCTGGCAAATGCCAAACGTCCTGCACGGTGTTGGGCTGTAAGCACAACCCCCACCTGTGGACGTCGGGCCCTCATACCACCCTCATGGAGTCTGTTTCTGACCGTTTGAGCAGACACATGCACATTTGTGGCTTGCTGGAGGTCATTTTGCAGGGCTCTGGCAGTGCTCCTCCTGCTCCTCCTTGCACAAAGGCGGAGGTAGCAGTCCTGCTGCTGGGTTGTTGCCCTCCTACGGCCTCCTCCACGTCTCCTGATGTCCTGGCCTGTCTCCTGGTAGCGCCTCCATGCTCTGGACACTACGCTGACAGACACAGCAAAAATTCTTGCCACAGCTCGCATTGATGTGCCATCCTGGATGAGCTGCACTACCTGAGCCACTTGTGTGGGTTGTAGACTCCGTCTCATGCTACCACTAGAGTGAAAGCACCGCCAGCATTCAAAAGTGTCCAAAACATCAGCCAGGAGGCATAGGAACTGAGAAGTGGTCTGTGGTCACGACCTGCAAAATCAGTCCTTTATTGGGGGTGTCTTGCTAATTGCCTATAATTTCCACCTGTTGTCTATTCCATTTGCACAACAGCATGTGAAATTTATTGTCAATCAGTGTTGCTTCCTAAGTGGACAGTTTGATTTCACAGAAGTGTGATTGACTTGGAGTTACATTGTGTTGTTTAAGTGTTCCCTTTATTTTTTTGAGCAGTGTATATACATACATACATATACACATATACATACATATATATACATACATACATATACATATATACATATATACATACATACATACACACACACACACACACACACACACACACACACACACACACACACACACACACACACACACACACACACACACACACACACACACACACACACACACACACACACACACACACACACACACACACACACACCATTACGCATCACTATTACTATAATACCAGTGCCAATAAAATAAAGGATAGTTGTAAACAACTTAATAAGAATGGCCCCAAAAATAAGTACAATGCAATGCAATCTGCAACCCTGTGTGTGTGTGTGTGTGCGCGTGCGCACGTGTGTGCGCGCGTGCATGCGTGTGAATTAAAGGGTCTGTCTAGCCCAGTAGTCTGCATATTAGATGCAGTAGTTGGCGCACCTTTCCTATCTCTGATTGTTCTAGGTGTCTTTTGCCAGAGGTTACCTCAGCATATGTAGGCTGATGATCTGAATGATACATGGTGTGGACTGTATCATGTGGTGCACTTCTCTGAAGGACAGTGTTCTGCCCGACCCTGTAGTAGTGGTCAGTGCTGTGTTGTGATGGGCCAGGTCCAGTAGAGCTGTGTTGTGATGGGTCAGGTCCAGTAGAACTGTGTTGTGATGGGCCGGGTCTAATAGAGCTGTGTTGTGATGGGCCGGGTCTAGTAGAGCTGTGTTGTGATGGGCCGGGTCTAATAGAGCTGTGTTGTGATGGGCCGGGTCTAGTAGAGCTGTGTTGTGATGGGCCGGGTCTAGTAGAGCTGTGTTGTGATGGGCCTGGTCTGGTAGAGCTGTGATGTGATGGGCCTGGTCTGGTAGAGCTGTGTTGTGATGGGCCTGGTCTAGTAGAGCTGTGTTGTGATGGGACGGGTCTGGTTGTGCTGTCCTGAGGTGGGTCTGGTCTGGTAAATCAATTTTCAATCAATTTTATTTTATATAGCCCTTCTTACATCAGCTAATATCTCGAAGTGCTGTACAGAAACCCAGCCTAAAACCCCAAACAGCTAGTAATGCAGGTGTAGAAGCACGGTGGCTAGGAAAAACTCCCTAGAAAGGCAAAACCTAGGAAGAAACCTAGAGAGGAACCAGGCTATGAGGGGTGGCCAGTCCTCTTCTGGCTGTGCCGGGTGGAGATTATAACAGAACCATGCCAAGATGTTCAAAAATGTTCATAAGTGACAAGCATGGTCAAATAATAATCAGGAATAAATCTCAGTTGGCTTTTCATAGCCGATCATTAGAGTTTAAAACAGCAGGTCTGGGACAGGTAGGGGTTCCATAACCGCAGGCAGAACAGTTTAAACTGGAATAGCAGCAAGGCCAGGCGGACTGGGGATAGCAAGGAGTCACCACGGCCGGTAGTCCCGACGTATGGTCCTAGGGCTCAGGTCTCTCAGTTGGCTTTTCATAGCCGATCATTTAGAGTTGAAAACAGCAGGTCTGGGACAGGTAGGGGTTTCGTAGCCGCAGGCAGAACAGTTGAAACTGGAATAGCAGCAAGGCCAGGCGGACTGGGGGCAGCAGGGTGTCATCATGCCCGGTAGTCCTGACGTATGGTCCTAGGGCTCAGGTTCTCAGAGAGAAAGAGAGAACGAGAGAATTAGAGAGAGCATACTTAAATTCACACAGGACACTGGATAAGACAGGAGAAGTACTCCAGGTATAACCAACTAACCCCAGCCCCCCGACACATAAACTACTGCAGCATAAATACTGGAGGCTGAGACAGGAGCGGTCCGGAGACACTGTGGCCCCATCCGAAGAAACCCCCGGACAGGGCCAAACAGGAAGGATATAACCCCACCCACTCCGCCAAAGCACAGCCCCCGCACCACTAGAGGGATATCCCCAACCACCAACTTACAATCCTGAGACAAGGCCGAGTATAGCCCACAGAGGTCTCCACCACAGCACAAACCAAGGGGGGGGGGGGGTCGCCAACCCAGACAGGAAGATCACGTCAGTAACTCAACCCACTCAATTGACGTACCCCTCCCAGGGACGGCATGAAAGAGCACCAGCAGGCCAGTGACTCAGCCCCTGCAACAGGGTTAGAGGCAGAGAACCCCAGTGGAGAGGGGAACCGGCCTGGCAGAGACAGCAAGGGCTGTTCGTTGCTCCAGCCTTTCCGTTCACCTTCACACTCCTGGGCCAGACTACACTCAATCATATGACCTACTGAAGAGATAAGTCTTCAGTAAAGACTTAAAGGTTGAGACAGAGTCTGCGTCTCTCACATGGGTAGGCAGACTGTTCCATAAAAATGGAGATCTATAGGAGAAAGCCCTGCCTCCCGCTGTTTGCTTAGAAATTCTAGGGACAATTAGGAGGCCTGCGTCTTGTGACCGTAGCGTACGTATTGGTATGTACGGCAGGACCAACTCGGAAAGATGGGTAGGAGCAAGCCCATGTAACGCTTTATAGGTTAACAGTAAAACCTTGAAATCAGCCCTTGCCTTAACAGGAAGCCAGTGTAGGGAAGCTAGCACTGGAGTAATATGATCAAATTTCTTGGTTCTAGTCAGGATTCTAGCAGCCGTATTTAGCACTAACTGAAGTTTATTTAGTGCTTTATCCGGGTAGCCGGAAAATAGAGCATTGCAGTAGTCTAATCTAGAAGTAACAAATGCATGGATTAATTTTTCTGCATCATTTTTGGACAGAAAATTTCTGATTTTTGCAATGTTACGTAGATGGAAAAAAGCTGTCCTTGAAACAGTCTTGATATGTTCGTCAAAAGAGAGATCAGGGTCAAGAGTAACGCCTAGGTCCTTCACAGTTTTATTTGAGACGACTTTACAACCATCAAGATGAATTGTCAGATTTAACAGAAGATCTCTTTGTTTCTTGGGACCTAGAACAAGCATCTCTGTTTTGTCCGAGTTTAAAAGTAAAAAGTTTTCAGCCATCCACTTCCTTATGTCTGAAACACAGGCTTCTAGCGAGGGCAATTTTGGGGCTTCACCATGCTTCATTGAAATGTACAGCTGTGTGTCATCCGCATAGCAGTGAAAGTTAACATTATGTTTTCGAATAACATCCCCAAGAGGTAAAATATATAGTGAAAACAATAGTGGTCCTAAAACGGAACCTTGAGGAACACCGAAATGTACAGTTGATTTGTCGGAGGACAGACCATTCACAGAGACAAACTGATATCTTTCCGACAGGTAGGATCTAAACCAGGCCAGAACTTGTCCGTGTAGACCAATTTGGGTTTCCAGTCTCTCCAAAAGAATGTGGTGATCGATGGTGTCAAAGGCAGCACTAAGGTCTAGTAGCACGAGGACAGATGCAGAGCCTCGGTCTGACGCCATTAAAAGGTCATTTACCACCTTCACAAGTGCAGTCTCAGTGCTATGATGGGGTCTAAAACCAGACTGAAGCATTTCGTATACATTGTTTGTCTTCAGAAAGGCAGTGAGTTGCTGCGCAACAGCTTTTTCTAAAATTTTTGAGAGGAATGGAAGATTCGATATTGGCCGATAGTTTTTTATATTTTCCGGGTCAAGGTTTGGCTTTTTCAAGAGAGGCTTTATCACTGCCACTTTTAGTGAGTTTGGTACACATCCGGTGGATAGAGAGCTGTTTATTATGTTCAACATAGGAGGGCCAAGCACAGGAAGCAGCTCCTTCAGCAGTTTAGTAGGAATAGGATCCAGTATGCAGCTTGAAGGTTTAGAGGCCATGATTATTTTCATCATTGTGTCAAGAGATATAGTACTAAAACACTTAAGTGTCTCTCCCGATCCCAGGCCCTCGCAGAGCTGTGCAGATCCAGGACAGCTAAGCCCTGGAGGAATACGCAGATTCAAAGAGGAGTCCGTAATTTGCTTTCTAATGGTCATGATCTTTTCCTCAAAGAAGTTCATGAATTTATCACTGCTGAAGTGAAAACCATCCTCTCTTGGGGAATGCTGCTTTTTAGTTAGCTTTGCAACAGTATCAAAAAGAAATTTTGGATTGTTCTTATTTTCCTCGATTAATTTGGAAAAGTAGGATGATCGAGCAGCAGTGAGGGCTCTTCGGTACTGCACGGTACTGTCTTTCCAAGCTAGTCGGAAGACTTCCAGTTTGGTGTGGCGCCATTTCCGTTCCAATTTCCTGGAAGCTTGCTTCAAAGCTCGGGTATTTTCTGTATACCAGGGAGCTAGTTTCTTATGACAAATGTTTTTCGTTTTTAGGGGTGCAACTGCATCTAATCTGTGCTGTGGTGGGCCTGGTCTTGTAGAGCTGTGCTGTAATAAGCTGTGTCTGGCTCTTCTCTCTTGGGGATGGTGGGGGTACTGTTGTTTCAGAAGGTGGGGCGGGGGGACTCTGTTGCTGGGGTGATGGGTGTGTGGGTCCCTGCCAAGTGTTGCATCCTTTAGGTCCTTGGCAAAGGTTCTGATACTGTCCTGATCAAGATGTACATTATCGTATAAATGTTCACATGTCAGAGTGGGGTGGTGAGCCGTTCTGACGTTGAGCAGTGAGGCACAGTCCACAGTGATCTGTTGATTTATTTTTTCGATCAACTGTCCTGGGAAGTATTTTCTTGGTAGGAGGGTGGACACAACTATATTGGTTGTTGGGAACATAGCCTGTGCCCGTTCTGCCACTCTTCTCACTGCCCCAGATATATTTTCACCTTTGGCACGAAGGTCGTTTGTGCCAGTGTGGATGATGATGTTGTCAGGGGTGTCAATCCTGGTCTGACTGAGTAGCTGCATTGCACTGTCAGTTGTAGGACACCAGAACTTATACACCTGGTGTCTAGGGAATAATCTTTCCTGGACTAAGAACTTCCCATTTGAATCAATAAGGATTGCAGTTGTGGGTGACTGTCTGGGTGGAGCAGACTGGGAGACTGGAGCAGACTGGGAGGCTAGTAGGTTGACCTGGGCTGGAGCAGACTGTGCTGGAGCAGACTGGGTGGCTGGTTGGCTGACCTGGGCTGGAGCAGACTTAGAGGCTGGTAGGTTGACCTGGGCTGGAGCACACTGTGCTGGAGCAGACTGGGAAGCAGGTAGGCTGACCTGGTCTAGAGCAGACTGGGACGCTGGTTGGCTGATCTGGGCTGGAGCAGACTGGTAGGCGGGTGCAGTGTCATCAGGCTGTGTGGTGGAGGCCATGCTGGTCTCAGGTTCTGCTTGTGTTGTACCAGGCTGGTGGACATGTTCTCTACATGCAGAGGACATATTGACTAGCTGCTGGTTGAGGTTGTCAATGTACCTCTCTCTTTGTTCTAGCTCCTTTCTTGTTGTGCTCAGATGGTCTCTGAGGTCATCATTTGTCTGACTCAGTTTGTCCATTCTGCTTTCTAATTTAGCAATAGATGCTCTGCTCTCCTCCCTGAACTGTTTAATCTCTTCTTTTAGTTTCTGGACAGTGTCCTCCTCTTGAAGCTTGTTCTCTCTGAGTTCTATGACCTCTGCTTTGACGAGAGAGAGGGTGTTGTGGAAACGTTGCATAGCAGGTGTTCTTGGTGTTGTAGGCATGTCCTTGGCTCTGTCTGCTGCAGGTGAGGTAGGTAGAGGGACACTGAGGGCTTCTTGCTGGGTCACAGAGACCGTTGGGGCCTGCTTTTCTCCATCTCCCTCCTTGACTTTTTCCTCAGTTTCTGAGGTGAGTTCAGCTTCTGCTTTTAGGGTAGCAAACATATTCTCAAAAGCCTGGAGGCTTGAATCATTGCCTTGTATCAATACAGTTCCATTATTATATAAGTTTACTGTTTGATACGTGTTGCTCTGGTCAGCTTCTTCAAAAATGCTGATCTGACATCCTTGGCTGATGCCTCTCTTTTTGAGAAAGGGAAATTGTTGCAAATAACTATTTTCCATATGTGCCCTCGTTTGGTATTAAATATTAAATTTGCTCTTGTTTTGCAACTGGTAAGATCTGCAAACAGGCATTCATGGTTATGTCCCATCATCAAACCTTTGAAACTTTTCTTAGCTTTCTCAGTCTGGATGTCTGCTGGGTAAACAATTTCCATAGCAACGCTGTACACAATGTTGCAATAGAAGCGTTGTTTCTTGTATTATTCTCTCTTGTGTCTTTTAGAGGACTGTTTTACTTTGATGTCCTTTGTCTTCTGTCCTTATTTTGTCTTATTTTGTCTTTCTTTTCTTCTGTTAACTAGATATTCTTTGTTAGCTAGCTAGCTTCTTCCAGGAGAGTCCCTAGCAACTGCTTAGCAACTGGTAAACAATTCAGCTAGCTAAGATAACTGTAAAATGTTATGAAAAATAGTTACTTTTTCAAAAGCCTTTCTTCTTTGTTTGTTGCTTGTTTTGTCTCTTATTCGTTCTTGCAGTTTACTTTTGTATTTTTCCGATGTACTTCACTCTAAAAACCATGTACATTTCAATATTTGTAGGAGCTCATTTTTTCAGCAGCTGCTGCTGCTCTCTCTCTCTCTCTCTCTCTCTCTCCTCTGTCTCTTTCCTCTCTGTCTCTTTTCTCTCTCTCTCCTCTGTCTCTTTTCTCTCTCTCTCTCCTCTGTCTCTTCTCTCTCTCTCTCTCTCTCTCTCTCTCTCTCTCTCCTCTCTCTCTCTCTCTCCTCTCTCTTTTCTCTCTCTCTCCTCTGTCTCGTTTCTCTCTCTCTCTTTCTCCTCTGTCTCTTTTTTTCTCTCTCTCTCTCTCCTCTGTCTATTTTCTCTCTCTCTCTCTCTCTCTCTCTCTCTCTCTCTCTCTCTCTCTCTCTCTCGCTCTCTCTCTCTCTCTCTCTCTCTCTCTCTCTCTCTCTCTCTCTCTCTCTCTCTCTCTCTCTCTCTCTCTCTCTCTGTCTCTTTTCTTTCTATCTCTCTCTCCTCTGTCTCTTTTCTTTCTATCTCTCTCTCCTCTGTCTCTCTCTCTCTCTCTCTCTCTCTCTCTCTCTCTCTCTCTCCCTCTCTCTCTCTCTCTTTCTCTTTCTCTTTCTCTCTCTCTCTCTCTGTCTCTTTTCTCTCTCTCTCCTCTGTCTCTATTCTCTCTCTCTCTATCTCCTCTGTTTCTTTTCTCTCTCTCTCTCTCTCTCTCTCTCTCTCTCTCTCTCTCTCTCTCTCTCTCTCTCTCTCTCTCTCTCTCTCTCTCTCTCTCCTCTGTCTCTTTCCTCTCTCTCCTCTGTCTCTTTTAACTCTCTCTCTCTCTCTCTATGCTGGGAATTGTTTGAGTGAGTGCTAAGTGCGAGTGTTGTGTAGAGTTAGATATCCTGGGTTTTCTTTCGGTTTTCCTTTTCTTGGTGATATCCTTTTTTCTTCTATGCATGATTAAGGTTATTATTTATATTTTCTTGTTGTGGTAGAATCAAGTATATTGTTTTTCGTGTCGGAATTACCCTGATTTTGGCCCGAATGGGGACGCCGTCCCTGTCACTTCGGCACGGCTTTAGGTGTGTTACTGAAGCTACTGTCACGGTGGAGGAGTTTCTGGTCGCCGTAGGAGAGAATGTAGGATATGAGAATGTTGCTTATGCGTCACAGATGAATAAAGCGGTGGTGGTATTTCTTAAAGAAGAGCGCCTTGTTGATCATATGGTTGAGCATGGCATACTTCTTAAAGGAATGTTTATTCAAGTTACGCCGCTTTTTTCTCCGTCAACAAGGGTAACGATTTCAAATGTACCGCCGTTTATTCCAAATGAGCTATTGGAGTGCGAGTTATTGCGCTTTGGGAAGTTTGCAAGTTCAATTAAGGTTGTCCCATTGGGTTGCAAACACCCGGCATTGAAACAGGTTATGTCGTTTCGGCGACAGGTGTTTATGTTTTTGGACTCACCGGAGCAGACTTTGGAGTTATCGTTTAAAGTCAAGTATGACAATAGACTGCATATGGCTTATGCTAGTACGGGTAGTCAACAGTGTTTTGAGTGTGGGGATGTTGGTCATAAGCGACATGCTTGCCCGAAAAGGGAGAAGGCAGAGGGAGGGGCGCAGGTGGTCCTCGTAACGCCTGGGCCCACTGATGTAGGACGAGGTGGGCTGACAGCGGTAGAGCAGCCACAAGCATCTGTTGCTGAGGAACAAGTTGTCCGTGTTGAGGGCACAGAGTTACAACTTGAACCAGAGGGAAATGTTATGCAGCAGAAAAATATTGTTGTAGAAGGTAAGGATGGATCTGAAGGGCCATTTCCTCAGACTGGTGAGGAGGTGCCCAGTACGAGTGCTGCGGTACAGGAGAGGGTACATGTGGAGCTAATCTCCCAGGTAGTGGATGTTACGGTCCGGCACTGTTGGTCCTGTTCCTGCTGGTTTTCCTTTCCCTTTTTTCCCCTGTGTGTGTTGTTTGTGTCTGTCTCCCCCTGCTGTGCAGCCCAGTCAGAGGATCTAGGTCAGGGGGCGTGGCCATTCTCTCACAAGATCAGTTACATCAAGCTGCAGCTCATTGTCACCAATCAAGCAGCAGTTATCTACCCGGGCTGGACACCTCTCCAGCGCCAGTTCGTTCCTACACTACCTGTGGTAACTTGGCCCGTACAGCACTCTCAGTTTAGTTGTACGCTCTCAGTATTATTGTTGTTCCTGCCACGTTTGTAACCTGTCTCTCCTTCGACCAGATCCCGTCTGTTCCTGCTGCCTGCCTGCTTGTCATTCCCACGCCGCTACCTGCTCCTCTGTTACCTGTTATCCTCGTCATCCAGCTCTCAGGACTACTGGCTCTCCACCCCACTCAGCTCCTACCCCGGCCTGAAGCTACTCCACCCTGAACTGCTTCTCTCTGCCAAAACACGTTGAATAAACTACATCCTAATTCACTCTCTTTGTCCGTGTGTCCGTCTCTGCACCTGAGTCCCCCACCCAACCTAATAGTGGAGGAGATGCCCACTACAAGTAATGGGTTACAGGAGAGGGTTCGTGTGGAGCTAATCTCCCAGGTAGTGGAGGAGATGCCCACTATGAGTGCTGGGGTACAGGAGGGGGTTCATGTGGAGCTAATCTCCCAGGTAGTGGAGGAGATGCCCACTACAAGTAATGGGGTTCAGGTGGGGCTAGTCTCCCAGGTAGTGGAGGAGATGCCCACTACGAGTAATGGGGTTCAGGTGGGGCTAGTCTCCCAGGTAGTGGAGGAGATGCCTGGTACGAGTGATGGGGTGCAAGTGGGGAGTGTTGAAAGGGATGTGGTAGAGGGGAGTCAGTGGTCTGTGGCCTCAGTTGAGGAGGATCATGAGAAGGATATGGATATCTCTCTTGATACGATATCAGCTGGTGAGGACTCAATTTACGATCTAGAGGAGGTAAATGGGTTTCTTGATCAGACTTTTGGGAAATCTGTCAAATTGGCAGATCATTTTGATGTTGATAAGTTTGTGAGGTCAGCTGTGATGTTACAGAAGACGGTGGGGTTAGACCAGTTGAGTGAGAAGAAGCGGTTTCGCTTGAGGAAATTTGTTACTGCTGTTGCAGCAGCAAAAGGTGGTGGGAAACATGGTCAGGTTAAGATAAAATTTAAATAATGATGATGATTATGCCTCATAGGGTGTTCTGTTCTCTTTGTCTGGTTTCTCTGTGGTATCTTCGGCTTTTCCTTTTTCTTTTCTATATAGAGGTACTAAGGGTAGGTTCTCTCAATATTAATGGAGGAAGGGACAGGAATAAGAGGGCTTGGGTATTAGAAGTAATAAAACAGAAAAGGCTTAATGTAGTTTTCCTACAGGAGACACATACAGTGGGGAAAAAAAGTATTTAGTCAGCCACCAACTGTGCAAGTTCTCCCACTTAAAAAGATGAGAGAGGCCTGTAATTTTCAGCATAGGTACACGTCATCTATGACAGACAAAATGAGAAGAAAAAAAATCCAGAAAATCACATTGTAGGATTTTTAATGAATTTATTTGCAAATTATGGTGGAAAATAAGTATTTGGTCAATAACAAAAGTTTCTCAATACTTTGTTATATACCCTTTGTTGGCAATGACACAGGTCAAATGTTTTCTGTAAGTCTTCACAAGGTTTTCACACACTGTTGCTGGTATTTTGGCCCATTCCTCCATGCAGATCTCCTCTAGAGCAGTGATGTTTTGGGGCTGTCGCTGGGCAACACAGACTTTCAACTCCCTCCAAAGATTTTCTATGGGGTTGAGATCTGGAGACTGGCTAGGCCACTCCAGGACCTTGAAATGCTTCTTACGAAGCCACTCCTTCGTTGCCCGGGCGGTGTGTTTGGGATCATTGTCATGCTGAAAGACCCAGCCACATTTCATCTTCAATGCCCTTGCTGATGGAAGGAGGTTTTCACTCAAAATCTCACGATACATGGCCCCATTCTTTCCTTTACACGGATCAGTCGTCCTGGTCCCTTTGCAGAAAAACAGCCCCAAAGCATGATGTTTCCACCCCCATGCTTCACAGAAGATATGGTGTTCTTTGGATGCAACTCAGCATTCTTTGTCCTCCAAACACGACGAGTTGAGTTTTTACCAAAAAGTTCTATTTTGGTTTCATCTGACCATATGACATTCTCCCAATCCTCTTCTGGATCATCCAAATGCACTCTAGCAAACTTCAGACGGGCCTGGACATGTACTGGCTTAAGCAGGTGGACACATCTGGCACTGCAGGATTTGAGTCCCTGGCTGCGTAGTGTGTTACTGATGGTAGGCTTTGTTACTTTGGTCCCAGCTCTCTGCAGGTCATTCACTAGGTCCCCCCGTGTGGTTCTGGGATTTTTGCTCACCGTTCTTGTGATCATTTTGACCCCACGGGGTGAGATCTTGCGTGGAGCCCCAGATCGAGGGAGATTATCAGTGGTCTTGTATGTCTTCCATTTCCTAATAATTGCTCCCACAGTTGATTTCTTCAAACCAAGCTGCTTACCTATTGCAGATTCAGTCTTCCCAGCCTGGTGCAGGTCTACAATTTTGTTTCTGGTGTCCTTTGACAGCTCTTTGGTCTTGGCCATAGTGGAGTTTGGAGTGTGACTGTTTGAGGTTGTGGACAGGTGTCTTTTATACTGATAACAAGTTCAAACAGGTGCCATTAATACAGGTAACGAGTGGAGGACAGAGGAGCCTCTTAAAGAGGAAGTACAGGTCTGTGAGAGCCAGAAATCTTGCTTGTTTGTAGGTGACCAAATACTTATTTTCCACCATAATTTGCAAATAAATTCATAAAAAATCCTACCATGTGATTTTCTGGATTTTTTTCTTCTCAATTTGTCTGTCATAGTTGACGTGTACATATGATGAAAATTACAGGCCTCTCTCATCTTTTTAAGTGGGAGAACATGCACAATTGGTGGCTGACTAAATACTTTTTTTCCCCACTGTAGTGATGAGGAAAATTAGGTTGACTGGGGTATGTGGTGGGAGGGGCAGCATATACTCAGTCATGGTACTAATTTCAGTGCTGGGGTGGCAATCTTGTTTTCTTCAGGCTTAGGGGTGACTGTGGTATCTACAACAGAGATTGTCAAGGGTCGGGTTTTATTGGTCAAGGTGGATGTTATGTCTATTTTATTTATTTTTTTATTTTTTATGTTTATGCTCCTAATGAGGGTACAGAGCGTATTGTTGGTTTTGATAAAATAAAGGAAACCTTAAGACAGTGTGACCAAGAGGGGTGTATGGTTTTAGGGGGGGGACTGGAACTGTACAGTGGATTTTACTGTTGATCGCACCGCTGAAGAACCTCACCTGCGGTCAGCAATTTGTCTGTCTGGTCTATTAACTGAGTTTGAGCTTTCTGATGTGTGGAGAGTAAGGAATGCAAAAGTTAGGCAGTACACATGGCTAAAAGTTAATGAAGGTCATGTCAGTGCAGCAAGGTTAGACAGGTTGTATGTATCTGAGCAATACTGTAGTAGGGTTGGAAGGTGTGACATTACTCCTGTGGGTTTCTCTGATCACCATATTGTCACTGTTGATATTCACTTGTCCTGTCCACGAAGGTCATCATCTTATTGGTATTTTAATGTTAAATTGTTACATGATGTCATGTTTTGTGAAAGGTTTTTGTTGTTTTGGGAAAAATGGAGGGTTACAAAAGGGAATTTTGAGTCCTGGAGACAATGGTGGGAGGTTGGGAAGGCCCAAATACGATTATTTTGTCAACAGTATACTGCTCTGTCTCAAATTGAAGTTAAAGAGACTCAGGGCCCTTGAACAGGACATCAAATCTATTGAATTGAAGTTGCTCACTCAGAATGACCCCGGACTAGTCATGAACTTACAGGACAAGAAACATGAACTGAGGTCGTTTCTGCATGAAAGAGTGAAGGGTGCCTTGATTAGGTCTCGTTTCGCTTCCCTCAAGGATATGGATGCTCCTAGTGTTTGTTTTTTTAACCTAGGACAGTCGACATTGCAACGTAAACAGATGGTCTGCCTTCGTCTCCCTGATGGGAAGGTGACCACGGATGACAGTGAAATGCGTCAACATGCCGTGGATTTCTATTCTGCCCTCTATAAGGCGGAGGATTGTGACTCTCTGTGTACTGAACAGTTGTTACACGGTCTTCCTCAATTGGGACCTGAGCAAAGAGTCGCATTGGACTCTGACATTACACTGCAAGAGCTGCCCACAGCAGTTATGCAGCTCTCAACAGGCCGAGCCCCTGGCATTGATGGTTTACCATCTGAGTTTTATAAGCACTTTTGGGGGTCTATTGGGGAGGATTTATATGAAGTGGTGTGTGAATCTTTTCATGAGGGCTCTCTTCCTGTATCTTGTCAACGTGCTGTACTTTCACTGTTGCCAAAAAAGGGGGATTTGGCTCTCATAAAAAATTGGAGACCTGTTGATTTGCTGTGTGCAGAATATAAAATTGTTTCTAAATGTCTCTCAAACAGGTTGAAAGAGTATCTGGGATTGTTGGTCCACAAGGACCAGTCCTACTGTGTACCTGATCGCTCTATTGTTTTTTGACAACTTGTTTCTAATAAGAGATGTTTTAGACATTTGTAAACTGTCTGATGTAAATGTGGGTTTACTTTCTTTGGATCAGGAGAAGGCTTTTGATCGTGTGGACCACAAGTACTTGTTTAAAACAATGAAAGCCTTTGGGTTTGGGGATGTTTTTTTGTCTTGAATGAATTTACTGTATGCTGGGGCCTCGTGTATGGTGAAGGTTGGGGGTGGTTTGAGTTGTCCCATCCCTGTCCAAAGGGGCATCAGGCAGGGCAGTTATATAGTCTGGCGATTGAACCAATGCTTTGTTTTTTAAGAGCGAAGCTTACTGGTTTCTCTGTGCCAGTTGTAATGAAGGGTCCCACGATAGCACTGTCTGCGTATGCAGATGACGTGACAGTTTTTATTACAGGGGGTGAGGATGTTAAGGTTCTCTCAAACGCTTTAAAGGTGTATGAGGGGGCCTCCTCAGCTAGAGTCAATTGGGGAAAGAGTGAAGCGCTGTGGGCAGGCCAGCTTCAGATGGGGTCCGCTCCACGGTTACCAGGGGGGCTTCAGTGGGGCAGAGATGGGATGAAGACTTTGGGGGTTTTTCTAGGCTCCGATGTCTTTCAGAAAAAGAACTGGGAGGGTGTAGTGGAGAAAACGTGTGCCAGACTGTCAAGATGGAAATGGGTGCTGCCCCAGCTGTCTTATAGGGGAAGGGTACTGGTAGCTAATAATCTTGCTGCCTCTACCCTGTGGCACAGACTAATGATTTTACAGCCACCAAAGGGTCTGATACAAGAGCTTCAGAGGACCCTTGTCAATTTCTTCTGGTCTGGACAACATTGGATTAAAGCTTCAGCCCTGTACCTGCCACTGCACGAGGGTGGGCAAGGCCTGGTGGACATATCTTCCAGGATCATGGCTTTCCGGCTTCAAGCAGCCCAGAGACTGTTGTACAGTGATGGTTCTAGCTGGGTTGACACAGCCTACACATTGATGAGGAGAGCGGGCTGTTTGGGCTTAGACAAGCACCTTTTCCTCTTAAAGCTGGAGGGGGTGAGTTGCCTGGCCTGACTCCATTTTATGAGTCTGTTATGCAGGCTTGGAGAGTTCTGGTCAAGTCCCGTAAGGCCTGCACGCCACCAGGGATGTGGCTTTTTGAAGAGCCTCTTTTTCACAACACTGCCATCCAGTCCCGTGTTCTGGGTTCAGCTAGCCTACGTTCATGCCTGTTAGGCGTGGGGTGTACTAAGCTGGGTCATCTGATGCGGAACAGGAATAGGTCGTTGGAGGCGCTGGGAGAAAGAGCGGGGATCCGATCGTCTCGCCTACTGAGGAAGGTCGTCGCTGAGGTCTGTGACTCCTTGCCAGTACTTCATCTGCAGTATGTGACTGACACTTCCAATTCTGATCGGTGGTAGGAGGGTCTAAATTATGTGTTCCCTGCACTGATTGTTAGTGCTTCAGCTGGGGGCATTCGAGGAGGACGTGGGGATGCTGCTTTCCTTCGATACCCCGGAGCTGGGGGAGTTCAAGGAGGTGGGAAAGAAGGCCATGTACAGAATATGTGTAAAGGTGTCCCATGCCTCTTCCCTGGAAGGGGTAAAATCGACGAGGTGGGCGGGTGTGCTTGGTCCAGGTGCCTCCCCAAAAGGCTGTTGGCGATCATTATACAACTGCCTATTGATAAGAGGACAGCTGACCTCCAATGGAGGATAATACATGGAGCCATAGCCACCAACATGCATCTGGTACACCTGGATCCTACTGTTGGGGAGGAGTGTCCATTCTGTGCTGAGTCTGAAACTCTGGCACATCTGTTTTTACAGTGTCCCAGGTTGGTCGGGATGATTGACCTGATCACTAATTGGTTCTCAACGTTGGGAGAGGTTTTCTCTTCTCCACTGTATATATTTGGGCCAAAGTACAGGTTTAGCCAAAAAGGTGTAGTTGTGTTGCTTAATTTTGTGTAAGGGGCAGCAAAATTAGCGATATGGAAGACCCGAAAGAACAGTATTCGGGGACAGGGGTCTGTGGATGTGGTGGGAATGCTGGAGGGAATGTTGGCAGCGAGACTAAGGGTTGAGATTGCCTATTATAAACTTGTCAACAATATTTATCTTTTTATGAGTATATGGGGTATTCAGAGGCTGTTGTGTTTTGTTACTGTGGAGGAGGAATTGGAGTTGTGTTTTTAATTGATGTGTAACTACGGTTTTGTATGAGTATTTATTGTGTGGTGGGCCCCCAACCCAATAAAGATTATTTTAAACTCAAACTCTCTTCTGTCTCTTTTCTCTCTCTCTCTCTTCTGTCTCTTCTCTTTCTCTTTTCTCTCTCTCTCCTCTGTCTCTTTTCTCTCTCTCTTTTCTCTCTCTCTCTCTCTCTCTCTCTCTTTTCTCTCTCTCTCCTCTGTCTCTTTTCTCTCTCTCTCTTTTCTCTCTCTCCTTTGTCGCTTTTCTCTCTCTCTCTGTCTCTTATTACACTCTCTGTCTCTCCTCTGTCTCTCTCTTTAACTCTCTCTCTCTCTCTCTCTCTCTCCTCTGTCTGTTTTCTCTCTCTCTCCTCTGTCTCTTTTCTCTCTCTCTCATCTGTCTCCTTTCTCTCTTTCTCCTCTGTCTCTTTTCTCTCTCTCTCTCTCTCTCTCTCCTCTGACTATTTTCTCTCTATTTCTCTGTCTCTTCTCTCTCTCTCCTCTGTCTCTTTTCTCGCTCTCTCTTTTCTCTCTTTTCTCTCTCTCTTTAACTCTCTCTCTCTCTCTCTCTCTCCTCTGTCTGTTTTCTCTCTCTCTCCTCTGTCTGTTTC
>NC_139996.1:13964135-14303284 GCF_964263955.1 Coregonus lavaretus
CTCTTCTGTCTCTTTTCTCTCTCTCTCTCTCTCTCTCTCTCCTCTGTCTCTTTTCTCTCTCTCTCCTGTCTCTTTTTTCTCTGTCTCTTTTCTCTCTTTCTTCTGTCTCTTTTCTCTCCCTCTCTCTCTCTCTCTCTCCTCTGTTTCTTTTCTCTCTCTTTCCTGTCTCTTTTTTTTCTGTCTCTTTTTTCTGTCTCCTTTTTCTCTCTCTCTTCTGTCTCTTTTCTCTCTCTCTCTCTCTCTTCTGTCTATTTTCTCTCTATCTCTCTCCTGTCTCTTTTCACTCTCTCTCTCTCTCCTCTGTCTCTCTTCTCTCTCTCTCTCTCTCTGTCTCTTTTCTCTCTCTCTCTCTCCTCTGTCTCCTTTCTCTCTCTCTTCTGTCTCTTTTTTCTATATCGCTCTCTCTTCTCTCTCTCTCTCTCTCTCTCCGCTGTCTCTTCTCTCTCTCTCTCGCTCTCTCTCTCTCCTCTTTCTCTTTTCTCTCTCTCTCTCTCCTCTGTCTCTTTTCTCTCTCTTCTCTATCTCTTTTCACTCTCTCTCTCTCTCCTCTGTCTCTCTTCTCTCTCTCTCTCTCTGTCTCTTTTCTCTCTCTCTCTCTCCTCTGTCTCCTTTCTCTCTCTCTTCTGTCTCTTTTTTCTATATCGCTCTCTCTTCTCTCTCTCTCTCTCTCTCCGCTGTCTCTTCTCTCTCTCTCTCGCTCTCTCTCTCTTCTCTTTCTCTTTTCTCTCTCTCTCTCCTCTGTCTCTTTTCTCTCTCTCCTCTATCTCTTTTCTCTCTCTCTCTCTCTCTCTCTCTCTCTCTCTCTCTCTCTCTTTTCTCTCTCTCGCTCTCTCTCTCTTCTGCTGTCTCTGTTCTCTCTCTCTCTTTTCTCTCTCTCTCTCTCTCTCTTTTCTCTCTCTCTCCTCTCTTTTTCTCTCTCTCTCTCTCTCCTCTGTCATCCTCCGAGAGAATGAGAGATTGATAATCAAATAAACTCTATCAGATCCAGGTCTTTGCAGGTCATCAGCTTGCACACATCATAACCTTACTGTGCATATCACTTTTCGGTTGACTCGTTTTATTGCCAAAAGATCCATGAGGTATAAGCATAGCTTTATGTTCATATCGAGCGAGAATGGTGATTGTGAAAAGAAGTTCAACTGGAATTACCCCCACTGCTTTGAACTGAAAAGTATTTGCTTGGTCAGCAAAAAAGTCCCTACCTTCCCTGTCAGATGTCAGTCAGGTTGGGGATTCACTCATCTCTGTGTGCTTCACCTCACATCCACTGCCTTAAGCAGCCAGCAAAGGGAGCTGACAGTGTGTTGTTGCAAATGCTGAGCTGAAAATAAAAAGCCTCACAAAAATGGGCATGTAAGAAACTTGGCTTAAATCATCTTCTTGGGCCCTCAGGTCCTCTAAGGTCCGGAACTTCATGTTCAGAGAAGTCTGCTGACGCTACAATACATTAACATATATATGAGAACGTTTTCACACCTGAGATTTCACAGTGGGTTTGAGTAAACTCATAAAAGGAGACCATGGTAATGGGTTACTGAAATTAGATTTGGTGCCCCCTGTTTGTCCTCAGTGTATTACATCAACAGACAGAGATTCATTAATGCAAAATCATCACTCGCAATAGGAAAATAAATGCAACAAAAAGTGTTTGCTCAGAGTGAATATTCAGCTGTTAGGACATTTAATTGGATGAAAACTGGGTTAATCATTGCTTTTATGTAAAATTATTGTAACCATGATTTTAACCAAAATCATTTTATGGCCAGATCTAAAGCTGTTCCCTCATGTTCTATACATCCCAGGACTCAGAAAGGCTACCTGAAACAGATGACCACACTATCTGCACCACAGGTAGGCCAACGTGAAGCCAAACACACTGGGAATAGAGACAGAGCCAAGTGAAGGGAGAGTGCCCATTCAGCAGATGGTCAGCAAATTGAGAGGGAGCGAGCCTTTGCGATTGTGTAACACACATCCTAAGGCAGTTGTGAGATGTGTTCATTTAAAGAGATTGAACAGGATCTTAAGCACTTACAAATTTGTAACATATTGTACAAATCGGAATTCATAACATATACTAATAGCAGGAACATTTATTTGTTATTTTTTGCAGTACGTAACATACAATACGAAATGGATAACATTGTGCACAATTTTCAGGGACCTGTTTTGGCTCGTGGGCTCTACTTTCAAAACGATTGGCTGCAATTATACAAAACCTTTAAAACACATCTTTCAGTCCTCACTGCAGCTTAGACTTAAAGTGCTTTTTAGGTACTGATGTGTTTGTATCTACTGTAGGCCTATACCAGGGCACTGTGTGTGAACTATTGGCATCCGGTTTTCAGTTGAAAGCCAGGACACAGAAATGCAAATCATGGGGTCCAAAATGTTACTGTACTGTCGTTTTGCTGTTGAGGTATAATCACATTTTGATGGACTTCAAGATTGTACCATTAACTTTTTTTCAGCGGTATCATGAACCTCCTAATACAGTGTTGCATGTGTGAACTCAGCAGTCCTCCAAGCTGTATGGACTGAAGGATAAATAGTTAGGAGTCAACTTTAGAAAAACTGTTCCACCTTGTGTACCTTCAAAAAAATGATACCTCCATTATTCTATGCTGTGTCTCTGCCAGGTCCAAGTTTTCACCACATTCAAAAGGAGACATGTTATTGTAGCCTACACATTCTTGATGCTTGTTCCCAGTCTCAGTCATGTTTAGCTAGAAGAGTGTATATCTGACAGAGGCAGATGGTCAGTGAGGAACAGGAGGCAGAGAAAAGTGTAGCTACAATACAGCAACATGTATTACACTAACACTAAAGGCATCTCTTCTAGTAAACTGTGCATTTGTTCTCTCATTCTCTCTCTCTCTCTCCATTCACAATGACTGACAGCGCGTTGAGTTTAGGAATAGAATTTAAAAAACAGTAGGGGACAGTGTGGTAAGTTAAGCAAATTTTTTACATTCAGCATCACTATGTCAAGGGAAATATTGTATTCTTTCTAACAAAGATATCTGTTGAGGGGAGGGCAGCTTATAATAATGGCTGGAACAGAGTAAATGGAATGGCATCAAACACGTATTTGATACCATTCCACCTATTCCGCTCCAGCCATTACCATGAGCCACCAACCTCTTGTGGTATCTACATATGTTTCAGGATGTTGTGTATCCCTCGAAATAATCAGAATTCATGTAAACAAAACAGTTTTGAAAACATTGCTTGTCCAACAAAAGTGGTCTCATAGGACAACTTACCCCGGGTATGGGGTAAGCTGAGCATAGGGACAGGGTAAGTTGAGCCGCTTTGGGGTAAGTGAGTAATTGTGTCCTGTGACAGTGGGTGACACATCTCCTTCGCATAAAGTTGATCAGGCTGTTGATTGTGGCCTGTGTAATGTTGTCCCACCCCTCTTCAATGGCTGTGTGAAGTTGCTGGATATTGGCGGGAACTGGAACAAGCTGTCGTACACGTCAATCCAGAGCATCCCAAACATGCTCAATGGCTGACATGTCTGGTGAGTATGCAGGCCATGGAAGAACTGGGACATTTTCAACTTCCAGGAATTGTGTACAGATCCTTGCAACATGGGGCCATGCATTATCATGGTGAAATATGAGGTGATGGCGGCAGATGAATGGCACGACAATGGGCCTCAGGATCTCATCACGGTATCTCTGTGCTTTCAAATTGCCATCGATAAAAGCAATTGTGTTCGTTATCCATAGCTTATACCTGCCCACACCATAACCCTACCACCCCCATGGGGCACTCTGGTCACAACGTTGACATCAGCAAACCGCTCGAACACATGACGCCATACACATGGTCTGCGGTTGTGATGCCGGTTGGTCGGACTGCCAAATTCTCTAAAACAATGTTGGTGGCGGCTTATGGTAGAGAAATTAGCTCTGGTGGACATTCTTGCAGTCAGCATGCCAAATGCACGCTCCCTCAAAACTTGATACATCTGTGGCATTGTATTGTGTGACAAAACTGCGCATTTTAAAGTGGCCTTTTATCTTCAGCACAAGGTACACCTGGGTAATGATCATGCTGTTTAATCAGCTTATTGATATGCCACACCTGTCAGGTGGATGGGTTATCTTGGCAAAGGAAAAATGCTCGCTAACAGGGATGTAAACAATTTTTTTCACAAAATTTGAGAGAAATTTGCTTTTTGTGCATATGGAACATTTCTGGGATCTTTTATTTCAGCTCATGACCAACACTTTATATGTTGTGTTTATATTTTTGTTCAGTGTATAAAACAATCTTAAAACAATCTACTTTAGATACAAGCATCATGAAACCTCTAACACAATACATTAATTTGACTTGGTGTGTCACGACTTCCGCTGAGGCTGCCCCTCCTCCTGGTTCGGACAGGCTTCGGCGTTCGTTGTCACCGGAGTACTAGCTACTGCTGATCCCATTCTCATCACTCCACTTGTCATGTCTTGTCAATCACACACACCTGGTGCTCATTCCCCTAATTAGTATGTGTATAAGTGTTCCCTCTGTTCCCCTTGTCTTTGTGAGTGATTGTTTGTTGTGAGAGCGTGTAGCTCGGTTGAGCTACTATTCACTGTGTTCATGCCAAGGTGGATGTTTTCCCTTGTATAGTTTCATTTGACGCTTTGGGCGTTTGATTTATGTAAACGGAATAAACTCTGGACTTCGGTATTTTACCTCCTGTGCCTGACTCCTTCATTCACACCTCGTCACAGAATCTCTCACCTGATCTGATATGGAGTCAGCAGGAGAAGACCCCATGCCTGGAGTTGTAGCAAGGGTCCAGGAGCTGTTGGCCAGCTTGGGGGAAGCGATAGATCGGGTTCTTCAGGTGGTACAACGCCTGGAGAGGAGAGGATCCGATCTATCGAGACCAGCTGGTCAACCGGATCAGCCACCTACACCCCAGCCCCTGGAGGGATCCAGATATCCCGGCCACCAGCGTTTGATGGGATGACAGCGCGATGTAAGGGATTCCTACTCCAACTGGAGTTGTATTTCTCCAGCATCAGGCCGGCACCCCGGGAGCGGGAGACGGTATCTGTTCTCGTTTCCTGCCTTTGTGGGAGAGCCCTGGAGTGGGCCAACGCGGTGTGGAACGAGGTAGGTACCGCGTTGGAGGACTATGGGGAGTTTGCTTGCCTCTTTCGGGCCGTTTTTGATCACCCGCCTGAGGGTCGAGGGGCGGGCGAACGACTGGTTCATCTGAGGCAGGGGACGAGGACCGCTCAGGACTATGCGCTGGAGTTCCGGACGGTGGCAGCGGGGTCCGGGTGGAACGAGCGGGCCCTGATTGACCATTTCCGGTGCCACCTAAGGGAGGACGTCCGACGGGAGCTAGCCTGCCGGGATGCCATGCTATCGTTCTCCCAACTGGTGGACATTGCCATCTGGCGGGACAATCTGCTAGCAGCCAGAGGACGTCCTGGTAGGGGTCTGCCCGTTCCCACTCCGGACGACTCTGACCCCGAGCAGATGGAGCTGGGGGGAGCCGCAGGTCGAGAGAGCGCAGGAGGACAGCGACAGTGCCACTCTGGTGGCACGAAGAGACAATCCACCTCACGTCGCAGTCAACGTTCTTTTGGGTCTGGAGGCGGTAGGCAGGGTACTCAGGCATCACCCCGGGTAACGAACACCCAAACGTGTTCAGAGCCCTTTGCGGCACACTGTACTTTATCTATCTCCTTTCCCGATCACTTGGTAGGTTCCCAGTGTAAGGCGCTAGTCGATTCAGGCGCAGCTGAGAATTTTATGGACAGGGCATTTGCACGCCATCAAGGGATTTCATTGGTTCCCCTAACCATTCCACTCCCCATCAGAGCACTTGATAGTCGACCATTAGGGTCTGGGTTGGTTAAGGAAGTTACGGTACCAGTCACCATGATTACGCAGGAGACGCATGTTGAGCAGATCACCTTTATGATTATTGAGTCTCCTGCTTACCCTGTAGTCTTGGGTATCCCGTGGTTAGCCCTTCACAACCCCAATTTCTCATGGCCGCAGAGGGTTCTTACGGGGTGGTCACGTGAGTGTCTGGGTAGGTATCTAGGTGTTTCCGTTGGTGCGACCACAGTGGAAATTCCAGACGGTACCCCCACCGTGCGCATTCCCCCCGAATACCATGATCTGGCGCTCGCGTTTTCCAAGACGCAAGTGACTAAATTACCACCTCATCGGGAGAGGGATTGCGCAATAAACCTTCGGGTAAACGTTGTACCTCCCAGGAGTCATGTGTATCCCCTGTCGCAGGCTGAAACGGAGGCTATGGAAACATACGTCACCGAGTCCCTGCGCCAGGGGTATATACGTCCCTCCACTTCACCTGCCTCCTCGAGTTTCTTCTTTGTGAAGAAGAAAGATGGCGGTTTACTCCCGTGCATTGATTATCGACCACTGAATAATGTGACGGTACGATTTAGTTATCCTCTTCCCCTCATTCCTTCAGTGATTGAGTCAATGCATGGGGCCCTGCTTATTCACCAAATTAGACCTCAGGAGTGCCTACAACCTGGTGCGTATTCGGGAAGGGGATGAGTGGAAAACAGCATTCAGCACAACCTCGGGGCATTGTGAATACCTGGTGATGCCCTACGGTTTGATGAATGCTCCATTCGTTTTCCAGTCCTTTGTGAACAATGTGTTTCGGAACATGCTTGGTCGCGGTGTCATGGTCTACATCGATGACATCCTGGTGTATTCCGCTACGCACGCCGAGCATGTGTCCCTGGTTCGCAAGGTACTTGTCCAACTGCTGGAAAAGTATCTTTATGCCAAGGCAGAGAAGTGTGAGTTTTTCCAGCAGTCAATCTTCTTCCTCGGATATCGCATTACCACCACAGGTGTGGAGATGGAGGGAGACCGCATTGCAGCCGTGCGTAATTGGCCGACTCCAACCATGGTAAAGGAGGTGCAGCGCTTCCTTGGCTTTGCCAACTACTATCGAAGGTTTATTCAGGGCTTTGGCAAGGTCGCAGCTCCCATTACCTCCTTGTTGAAGGGTGGGCCGTCCCGGCTCCGCTGGTCTGCTGAGGCTGATTTGGCCTTCAGTAGATTGCGGGGTCTGTTCACCTCAACCCCGGTACTGGCTCACTCCGATCCATCACTACCGTTCATAGTGGAGGTGGATGCATCCGAGGTAGGGATAGGAGCTGTCTTATCCCAATGCTCGGGCATGCCACCCAAGCTCCGCCCCAGTGCCTTATTTTCTAAGAAGCTCAGCTCGGCGGAGCAGAACTACGGCATTGGTGATCAGAGCTACTGGCTGTTGTCCGAGCTTTGACGGTGTGGAGACATTGGCTCGAAGGGGCGAAACACCCTTTCCTTGTCTGGACAGACCACCGTAACCTGGAGTACATTCAGGCAGCGAGGAGGCTGAATCCTCGCCAGGCCTGGTGGGCCCTCTTCTTCATCCGGTTTGATTTCACACTCTCATACATTCCGGGTACGAAGAACGTGAAGGCAGACGCACTGTCTCGGCTGTATAACGCAGAGGAGAGGCCCAGAGACAACACCCCCATACTCCCGGCTTCATGCATTGTGGCGCCGGTAGTAGGGCGATGGACGCAGATATAGCGCAGGCATTACGCACAGATCCATCTCCACCGCAGTGTCCAGCTGGGCTGCAGTACGTGCCTGCGCTTATCCGTGATCGTCTAATCTACTGGGCACACACGTCACCCTCCTCTGGTCATCCAGGTATCGGTCGTACAATGCGCTGCCTGACCGAGAAGTACTGGTGGCCTACCTTGGCTAAGGACGTGAGGGTGTATGTTTCCTCATGCTCAGTGTGCGCCCAGAGTAAGGCACCTAGGCACCTCCCAGCGGGTAAGCTACAACCTTTACCAGTTCCACAACGACCATGGTCTCACCTGAGTATTGATTTTCTCACTGATCTTCCCCCCTCCCAAGATAACACCACTATCCTGGTCGTTATGGACCGCTTTTCAAAGTCCTGCCGCCTCCTTCCTCTGCCTCCCCACGGCCCTACAAACTGAGGCTCTGTTTACTCACGTCTTCCGGCACTACGGGGTACCGGAGGATATAGTGTCCGACCGAGGTCCCCAGTTCACGTCTAGAGTCTGGAAGGCGATCATGGAATGTCTGGGGGTCTCGGTCAGCCTGACCTCTGGATTTCACCCCGAGAGTAATGGGCAGGTGGAAAGGGTGAATCAAGATGTGGGTAGGTTCCTGCGGACCTACTGTCAGGACCGGCTGGGGGAGTGGTCGGTGTTCCTGCCATGGGCAGAATATGCTCAGAACTCTCTCCGCCGGTTTGTGGGGCCGTTTAAAGTCCTGAGGAGAATAAACGAGGTGACATACAGGTTGTTACTCCCCTCTGATTACCGGTATTTACCCCTCGTTTCATGTGTCTCTCCTCAGGCCGGTGGTAGCTGGTCCGCTCCAGGAGTCTGAGGTGCGGGAGGTTCCTCCACCTCCTCTAGACATTGAGGGGGCCCCGGCATACTCGGTCCGTTCCATCCTGGATTTGAGGCGTCGGGTGGGGGGCATTCAGTATCTCGTGGAGTGGGAGGGGTACGGTCCGGAGGAACGGTGCTGGGTCCCAAGGCGGGACATCCTCGATCCCTCCCTGTTGAGGGATTTCCACCGTCGCCATCTGACTCGCCCTGCTCCGCGTCTTCCTGGCCGTCCCCGAGGCTGGGGTCGACGCACTGCTGGAGCCGCGGGGGGGGTACTGTCACGACTTCCGCCGAGGCTGCCCCCCCTCCTGGTTCGGGCAGGCTTCGGCGTTCGTCGTCAACGGAGTACTAGCTACTGCCGATCCCATTCTCATCACTTGTCTTGTCAATCACACACACCTGGTGGTCATTCCCCTAATTAGTATGTGTATAAGTGTTCCCTCTGTTCCCCTTGTCTTTGTGAGTGATTGTTTGTTGTGAGAGCGTGTAGCTCGGTTGAGCTACTATTCACTGTGTTTATGCCAAGGTGGATGTTTTCCCTTGTATAGTTTCGTTTGACGCTTTGGGCGTTTGATTTATGTAAACGGAATAAACTCTGGACTTCGGTATTTTACCTCCTGCGCCTGACTCCTTCATTCACACCTCGTCACATGGTGAAAATTAGTTTTTTGGACCTAACTTGCTTACCACATTTTCCATGTGGTTTCTTCCTTCACAGACTCCATGAAATGATGACCTCTTCCTAAATATTTGGTCACATGATTAATTTTGTGTATTATTTTTTCTTTTGAAATGAGGGATGGCTCAACTAACCCTTTGACTCGATTTACCCCACTCACCCCTACTCCCCTACTTTACCTCTCACTCAAATCTTAGAGCCAGAATACCTACTATACAAGACAACCATTAGGAAGGATTTCAAGACATGGTCCAAATTTGAATACCTTCGTCACTGACATATAGTAACATTTTGGTGCACCCAAGTCCATCCATAAAGCTCTGACTATGATGCTTTGCTATAGAGCTTACTTTAGTGCCCGCGTGTCCTCACAATCAGGATAGAATTGTACCCACCACCCCCAACTCCACATTCACACACACGCACACACGCACACACACGCACCTCCTCCCACCCTCTCACACCTAGGAGTGTGTCCTGATTATGTTTGATGTGAAGTGTTGATAGGCATCTGTCAGATGCCGCTCCCCTTATCTACTCCCTGATAAGATAACTTCTATTGGCTCCTGTGTATGACAATGATGTCCTCAGGAAAGTCATGACCACAATAGTTGGATTTCACCTACAGAGAGATAACAAGGGAAACAGTGCTTAAGGAATGTAGAATTGGTTGATTCATACATGGTTACAGGCTTTTCGAAATAAAAAATCAACACATTTCTCCTATCTTATTTACTGGAGCTATGAGTAGCTACAGTAATTTTTACCATTATCAATGACAGACTACACTACTGTATTAAAGCAGCTAAGCAGCACTGCGTCAACAGTGTGTATAATTGAAAGGTTATTGGGGTATGATATCCTCTGTCAGCGAGAAATACCGCAACTACCTGGGGAAGGGCATTTAGATTCAGAGTTGTCTGCCTTGACTCGCTGTAAATGCATCTGATGGCCTCCAAACGTTCACGATATTTCAGCAGGGTGTTTAAATGGACGATCTGAACCGATTACCTCCAACTCCCATCAAGGTGCACAAAGTACAGTTTCAGAGAAGCAGCTCAGACTGACACAGCACATGCCTGCTGAGAGACATCAAACACTTTGTCTATTACATGTTATAAATAGATTTATATGATGACGATACAGAACATGGTATATGATATTATTAATATGTTTATCTTATACCCTTTTCACACTACTGCGCTGGCTCAGATATGTTTTCAAATTGTCCTTTTCAGCACGGTTCCAGCGACTATGGTGGATACGTATCCAGGCCAGCTCACTACAGCTTGGTTTAGCTTGGCTTGGCTAGGCTCAGTAGTGTGAACCACCATTTATTGTTGTTTATGTCAGGCACAACAGGTATGTTGGAAGGTTGAGACGTCCATGTAGATATCTGTGTGTTTATGCATGCTGTAAAATATGAATGTACCATTGGGCAACAGTATTGCAAGTAGTAAACAGCCACGCAGGCCTCTAGATGGGAAACAGCCACCCCTCATACAGGGAGGGAAAAAAGTATTTGATCCCCTGCTGATTTTGTACGTTTGCCCACTGACAAAGACATGATCAGTCTATCATTTTAATGGTAGGTTTATTTGAACAGTGAGAGACAGAATAACAACAACAAAATCCAGAAAAATGCATGTCAAAAATGTTATAAATTGATTTGCATTTTAATGAGGGAAATAAGTATTTGACCCCTCTGCAAAACATGACTTAGTACTTGGTGGCAAAACCCTTGTTGGCAATCACAGAGGTCAGACCTTTCTTGTAGTTGGCCACCAGGTTTGCACACATCTCAGGAGGGATTTTGTCCCACTCCTCTTTGCAGATCTTCTCCAAGTCATTAAGGTTTCGAGGCTGACGTTTGGCAACTCAAACCTTCAGCTCCCTCCACAGATTTTCTATGGGATTAAGGTCTGGAGACTGGCTAGGCCACTCCAGGACCTTAATGTGCTTCTTCTTGAGCCACTCCTTTGTTGCATTGGCCGTGTGTTTTGGGTTATTGTCATGCTGGAATACCCATCCACGACCCATTTTCAATGCCTTGGCTGAGGGAAGGAGGTTCTCACCCAAGATTTGACGGTACATGGCCCCGTCCATCATCCCTTTGATGCGGTGAAGTTGTCCTGTCCCCTTAGCATAAAAACACCCCCAAAGCATAATGTTTCCACCTCCATGTTTGACGGTGGGGATGGTGTTCTTGGGGTCATAGGCAGCATTCCTCCTCCTCCAAACACGGCGAGTTGAGTTGATGCCAAAGAGCTCGATTTTGGTCTCATCTGACCACAACACTTTCACCCAGTTCTCGTCTGAATCATTCAGATGTTCATTGGCAAACTTCAGACGGGCATGTATATGTGCTTTCTTGAGCAGGGGGACCTTGCGGGCGCTGCAGGATTTCAGTCCTTCACGGCGTAGTGTGTTACCAATTGTTTTCTTGGTGACTATGGTCCCAGCTGCCTTGAGATCATTGACAAGATCCTCCCGTGTAGTTCTGGGCGGATTCCTCTCCGTTCTCATGATCATTGCAACTCCACGAGGTGAGATCTTGCATGGAGCCCCAGGCCGAGGGAGATTGACAGTTATTTTGTGTTTCTTTCATTTGCGAATAATCGCACCAACTGTTGTCACCTTCTCACCAAGCTGCTTGGCGATGGTCTTGTAGCCCATTCCAGCCTTGTGTAGGTCTACAATCTTGTCCCTGACATCCTTGGAGAGCTCTTTGGTCTTGGCCATGGTGGAGAGTTTTGAATCTGATTGATTGCTTCTGTGGACTGGTGTATTTTATACAGGTAACAAGCTGAGATTAGGAGCACTCCCTTTAAGAGTGTGCTCCTAATCTCAGCTCGTTACCTATATAAAAGACACCTGGGAGCCAGAAATCTTTCTGATTGAGAGGGGGTCAAATACTTATTTCCCTCATTAAAATGATAAAATCAATTTATAACAGTCTCCAGACCTTAATCCCATAGAAAATCTGTGGAGGGAGCTGAAGGTTTGAGTTGCCAAACGTCAGCCTCGAAACCTTAATGACTTGGAGAAGATCTGCAAAGAGGAGTGGGACAAAATCCCTCCTGAGATGTGTGCAAACCTGGTGGCCAACTACAAGAAACGTCTGACCTCTGTGATTGCCAACAAGGGTTTTGCCACCAAGTACTAAGTCATGTTTTGCAGAGGGGTCAAATACTTATTTCCCTCATTAAAATGCAAATCAATTTATAACATTTTTGACATGCATTTTTCTGGATTTTTTTGTTGTTATTCTGTCTCTCACTGTTCAAATAAACCTACCATTAAAATTATAGACTGATCATTTCTTTGTCAGTGGGCAAAAGTACAAAATCAGCAGGGGATCAAATACTTTTTTCCCTCACTGTATTCACCCCCTTTGCTATGAAGCCCCTAAATAAGATCTGGTGCAACCAATTACCTTCAGAAGTCACATAATTAGTTAAATAAAGTCCACCTGTGTGCAATCTAAGTGTCACATGACCTCAGTATATATACACCTGTTCTGAAAGGCCCCAGAGTCTGCAACACCACTAAGCAAGGAGCACCTCCAAGCAAGTGGCACCATGAAGACCAAGGAGCTCTCCAAACAGGTCAGGGACAAAGTTGTGGAGAAGTACAGATCAGGGTTGGGTTATAAAAAAATATCAGAAACTTTGAACATCCCACAGTGCACCATTAAATCCATTATTAAAAAATGGAAAGAATATGGCACCACAACAAACCTGCCAAGAGAGGGCCGCCCACCAAAACTCACGGACCAGGCAAGGAGGGCATTAATCAGAGAGGCAACAAAGAGACCAAAGATAACCCTGAAGGAGCTGCAAAGCTCCACAGCGGAGATTGGAGTATCTGTCCATAGGACCACTTTAAGCCATACACTCCACAGAGCTGGGCTTTACGGAAGAGTGGCCAGAAAAAGACATTGCTTAAAGAAAAAAATAAGCAAACACGTTTGGTATTTGCCAAAAGGCATGTTGAAGACTCCCCAAACATATGGAAGAAGGTACTCTGGTCAGATGAGACTAAAATGTAGCTTTTTGGCCATCAAGGAAAATGTCTGGCGCAAACCCAACTCCTCTCATAACCCCGAGAACACCATCCATGTTTTTCATCGGCAGGGACAGTGAAACTGGTCAGAATTGAAGGAATGCTGGATGGCGCTAAATACAGGGAAATTCTTGAGGGAAACCTGTTTCAGTCTTCCAGAGATTTGAGACTGGGACGGAGGTTCACCTTCCAGCAGGACAATGACCCTAAGCATACTGCTAAAGCAACACTTGAGTGGTTTAAGGGGAAACATTTAAATGTCTTGGAATATGTATGAAAAATGTATGCACTCACTAACTGTAAGTCGCTCTGGATAAGAGCATCTGCTAAATGACTAAAATGTAAAATGTAAAATGTAAAAAATGAATAGCCTCGTCAAAGCCCAGACCTCAATCCAATTGAGAATCTGTGGTATGACTTAAAGATTGCTGTACACCAGCGGAACCCATCCAACTTGAAGGAGCTGGAGCAGTTTTGCCTTGAAGAATGGGCAAAAATCCCAGTGGCTAGATGTGCCAAGCTTATAGAGACATACCCCAAGAGACTTGCAGCTGTAATTGCTGCAAAAGGTGGCTCTACAAAGTATTGACTTTGGGGGGGGGGGGGGGGGGTGAATAGTTATGCACGGTCAAGTTCTGTTTTTTTGTCTAATTTCTTGTTTGTTTCACAATAAAAAATATTTTGCATCTTCAAAGTGGTAGGCATGTTGTGTAAATCAAATGATACAACCCCCCCCCAAAAAAATCAATTTTAATTCCAGGTTGTAAGGCAACAAAATAGGAAAAATGCCAAGGGGGGTGAATACTTTCGCAAGCCACTGTAGGTCCTGGACAGCAGGAAGCTTGGCCCCAGTGATGTATTGGGCTGTACGCACTACCCTCTTTAGCGCCTTATGGTCGGATGCCGAGCAGTTGCCATACCAGGCGGTAATGCAACCGGTCATGATGGTCTCGATGGTGCAGCTGTAGGACTTTTTGAGGATCTGGGGACCCATGCCAAATCTTTTCAGTCTCCTGAGGGTGTTGTTGAGCCCTCTTCACGACTGTCTTGGTGTGTTTGGACCATGATAGTTTGTTGGTGATGTGGACACCAAGGAACTTGAAACTCTCGACACGCTCCACTACAGCCCCGTCGATTGGGGCCTGTTCGGCACCCTTTTTCAGTAGTCCACGATGATTGGTTTGCCTCAACAGAGGTTTTAGTGAATGGCAGCTCAGGAGCATTATGGCAGACATCCACACAGTGGTCTATGATAACTAAGGCTAAAGTGTGTGAGGAGAGCTAATACACTCCTATTTTCTTCAATACAGACCGGACCACTACTAACTCACATTGGCGGGCACAGTATCCATACAGTACAGAGGGCTTTGTGTAGATAGAAGACAGTGGATGGAGAGTGGTACTGTAGAGAGTTTCAATTTCTATCCTTTTGAGCGGCTCATAAAAAAAGCTGGAATAAGGGAGACACTTTTCAGATGATGAAAGGATATGTCAATTGGTCTCAAATATATTTATGCAAATACTTGAGTGACATTTACATAATACAAATTAAACTGTTATAAGATGCCCCAGTGAAACATCACAGTAGGCTATGTCTCAATCAAAAGTGAGGTTTCCTATAGTTTGTAATAATTTTATAATAATTTATTACACAATTTCATCAGTGTTTTAATGGATTGGATATGGACCTTATAGACTTTATATGCTACTGTATATCCATTAGTAAATATTTATTGATATGAAATGGAACAGTCTGCCTAAATGATTTATCACAGTCACCTCCATTGATTCACTTCCAGATAGCCTATCTCACATGTGCGTTTTATGCATGAGTTAAATGTAATTAGATTACAACCCAGTATGCAAAATAAATCCTCCCATTTGTTATTTTCCACTTTCCCTACACCCAAGGCTATACATTCCTACCACCAGCGGGCGAGTGGAGTTGCCGTTCAAGACATGATTTGCATCTCTGGCAGGTAGCCCCCACTCATAGGTACCTATAAGCCCTTGGCAGGCCGCTTTTGTATCTCTGGCATTTAGACCACTCAGAGGACAGCTATAAACCCTAGGCAAGCCATCTAGACATGAGTTAATTTGAAAGACAATAGCAAGGAATTTCTCTAATCTCAAATTCGGCCTGCCATCTTCCAGCTAACCACAGCCAGCCAGAGGCTGCAAGCAGTTTTTGTTGTTACATTTGTTGTGATTTTAATTTGATTTACCAATGCAATAGTTATGTCACCTTACTCCACTACGAATGTATATGCTTTCATATAAAAAAAAAAAAAAAAGTTAAATATAATGATATGCTGCCACTGCACTGTACTTTATTACATTTACATTTACGTCATTTAGCAGATGCTCTTATCCAGAGCGACTTACAAATTGGTGCATTCACCTTATAGCCAGTAGTACAACCACTTTACAATGTGTGTTGTTGTTTTTTTTAGGGGGGGGGGGGGGGGTTGGGGTAGAAGGATTACTTTATCCTATCCCAGGTATTCCTTAAAGAGGTGGGGTTTCAAATGTCACTATGCACATGGGCAAACAAGGTCCATACTATATCCTAATAGGCTATGTTTTTAAATCTTATTTTCATTTATATCTTATTTTATTTTATCTGCATGCCTATTGTACTTGATTTAGTTTATTTACTATTTTTATTAGTATGTTATACTGTATATTTACAATGTAACTTATTTGATTGCTTTCCTATGTTACTTATTTGATTACTATGTCACTTTTTTCGCCATTGCACTATATGAGAAGCCTGCAAGTACATGACAATACAATTTGACTGGATTTGGGTTTGATTTGTAGTCACCAGTGGATCCAGGTGACCAGGACCAGGACCATTTTTCAAACACCTGAAACAGCTTTTTCCTGCAATCTAGAGCCATAATCATTATGCTTAATTTACTTAATTGTCTGCATATCTAAGCTTACCTCTTGTATGTAGTTCTGTCCTTGAGCCGTTCTTGTCTATTAATGTTCTGTATTATGTCATGTTTCATGTTTTGTGTGGACCCCAGGAAGAGTAGCTGCTGCTTTTGCAACAGCTAATGGTGATCCTAATAAAATACCTAAAATACCTCTTGAGCTGTCTGTATCCTACTGATTGGTGGTTCTTTTTTAAAATAAAATAAATATGTTTCTCTGCTAAAATCTGGGTAAAAGATTGAAAGGAATGTGAGTCTTATTCAGTACATTTAGTTATTGCTTGCTTTTCTAAAGTCTACCATGCCAGCTAAGATAGTTAGACAAGCTAGGTACTCTAACTTGATTGATAGTCTGAAATGGCTTCTTGGTAGCTCTTGAAAACTCTAGACATAATTCTGCCTTCTCCCTAAAGTTCTTAGCCATTAGCTTTGCCCATGACTGCCTCATGTCAACTACAATCCCAACGCTGTGTTTTAACGTTTAGAAACGTCAATAATCATTGATACAGCTTTTGAAACATATGTCCCTTATCTTTATCAGCGAGAAATAATCATAAAAAAAAAAAAGATACACTTACTGTAGTAGTTTTGCACAGATCCATACAGCTATGGGTGCCTCCATCCGACAAAACTACATTTCCACAACACTTCCCGAGTTACGTTTAGACACAGGTGTTCGGCGCATGCTAGATAGCTAATTAGCACAGGTGGTCGCCTCATCTTCTGTCTGTTTTCTGTAAAAAGCGCTGTAACATGGAGATATTGCTGTGTGGGAACACTAACCCTAACAAGGTGTGTATCAATTTAACTTTTTGAAAATTATTTCTCATTGATATGAAAGATAAGGTCCTTAAGCTTCCAAAACCATACCACAAGCGATGCATGTTAATGTTCAGCTTGAGCATCGGGGACCTTAACAAAACTCCCCCCTACAATGATTTATGTGTAATGTAAATTAGCAAACCTAGCAATTTTATGAAGGTGGCTTTAGCCCAGATAGGTTCCCAATCTGCCAACCTCATAACTAGCTACCAAGAAGCTAGCCCTTGATCATGACTCTCAGTTCCATTACATGATCAAGGGCTAGCTTCTTGGTAGCTAGTTATGAGGTTGGGAGATTGGGAACCTATCTGGGCTAGCTAAAGCCACCTTCATAAAATTGCTAGATGGCTAGTAGTATTACAGAGAAACAACAACTACAAAAATTACTTTAAAAAAATAACATTTTTTTAACAGGACAAATCTAAGTGGACAAGTGCCCATGTGCCCCCTATGGGCATGAAGCCTCTGACAGGACTGGCCCTCATGATCTTTTATTTATTTTTATTTTTTTATTTTTTTACAATACTTTTCCACAAACCTTTTTCAATGGCATCCAATGTATCTTAAATAATAAAAATCAATAAATATATACAAATAAGTGGCGACAGGGAGTAGGCATGCAGCTGTCTTGACGCTGAAAACAACGTATTGTCTCCAACTGGCAGCTGTAGTGTCACAGGTCAGGAGAAGGACGGGTGGGCTGAGGAAAACGGCATGTGAGAAAGACAGGATATGTGAGATCGACAGGAGCACAGATTCCGCTTGACAAAGCAGCCCATCGCCGGCGCCCGGTGAATGCGGCCGATGGGCAAAAAAGCTATCGCACCGCACTCCACCACTCATTGCTAATCGGGAAGAAAACGTAATGCAAAGAATCCTGCACTTTTATATAAACAGTAAAATTGTATAATCGTCAAAAGTAAATAATTAAGCACACACCAAACATTTGCCTCCTCATTACCATTAATAAAAGAAAAGGCGCATTATTGTTATGAGCGCCCTGCTATAGGCTAATTGATTTATGAGATCCACGGCTGTGCAAACATTGGCCGACAGCTTTCCTGCGTCTCACCAAGAATGTCAAACGCTCCTCTCGGTCACAGGGACGATTAGGAATGTCTGGGTTTTGTTTAAACTCTGCTGCCTTCATCCCTACAATCTAGTTCTTCTCTCTGTGTCGGGGACAGCTGTGCTGCTGCGCTTCGCTATTTCCCGGACCCTGAGAATTACTCCGTTAGATCAACACTCAAGCCACCTATCACCGCTTTCCTCTCAGATCAGTGTAACTGTATGCTGAAGCAGTGCCATCGAACTTCGAAACCCGCTCGGTCTGGGATGGATTCACCGCAGTTTCTAACACCATTTATTACCAAGTGTCAGGGCTAAGTAGTTTGCAGGAATTCCGTAGTTGGGGACTGTGGGGAGATAATATATCCTCTATTTTGTTTCCTTTGTAGAGGTGGAATAAAGAACTTCCCACCACACCATCATCAATAATGGGAATATATCTGCATTTGCTGCTTTTGCAGTATTTTGTTTCCAATTGTGTGTGCAATGCTCTCACGTTCGTCGAGGAACCCACAGATAAGCAAGCGAAGTCGGATGGATATTGCGGCAGGATTTTACGGGCACAGACACAGGGTACACGGAGAGATGGCTACAATGAGTTTCGGCTAAGAGTCGAGGGGGACCCAGAAAATTACCAACCTGCAAGCACCTACCGAGGTATATAACAATAAGAGCACATTTTACGTATCGTTACTTGCTTGGCTTTTCTTATATTCACCAAATTGGAGTGGCTTTGAAAAGGACAACTCTCAGAAAGTGTAGCCTACTTCAGTAGCCTAACACTAAAGTCAAGTTTAGATTCCGTGCGCAAGTCACTTCCATTGCGTAATTGTGACAAATGTAGCTAACCAGAGCTACTAATCACACCTCAATATGACGCCCGAAGACAAGTGCAATACATGTATCAAAACAATTGGACCTGCATTGAACAAAAATATTAGTGAAAGGAACACATATGATGCGTTTGTTATTGCAGCTATGGCACTCTCAGAAAAAAGGTGCTATCTAGTCAGTTGGGTATGCCATAGTCTGGCGTTGCATACCTCCACAAATCACTTAGTTGTCCCAGCTCCCTTGGAGGTCTAGAGAATTTTGTATTGCAAAAACGGTTTGAATGGTGCGCGTCATTGTTTTCCGTCTGACTAGTTGTTGCCTATGCTACTTTTAAGTGCTAGTTTTCAAGTTATCAAGTGTGGCTGACAGTCTATGATTTATATTTATTGAAATTGAAAGTGTATTATGCTGGTAGTCAAAGGTCACAACACGTTCTAAACCGCTCTGGTGACAAACACACCTTTTTCCTTGTCTCCATTTGTCAACATTGAAGCTGGCTGCGAAAATATTGTGAAGATTGCCCATTTATTTTGTTTTTGTAAGGACGCAAAAAACTGAGGCAGTGGGAGAACCTATTCAAGTAAGTAAATACATGTTTAAAATAAATAAAAACACATGTATTATTAGCTAGCTAGGTGGCTACAGTGGGCCACTTTGTAGGTTAACTCAACTGAGCTGCTAGCTAGATGGCTAACATTACACACTGTTTAGCTAAGTGAATTAAATGTCATCAGCTAGCTAATTTCCTATTAGCTAGATATCTTGGTGTAATCATTCTAAATTAAAAACAGTCTCCAAATACATTTGTAGATAACAGCCATGGAAAAGGGTGAAATTGCAGCTCCAGCGGTCAGTAAAGGGAGATAGTAGGCTACAGGATAGGGCAGGTAATTTTGTGGGAGGACATTATGAAAATATTCTCCAGTTTCAGTCCATAGAGGGGAAAACCTTAAGGCCAGAGATAATAGCAACATAATATTCAGTGCTGTCTAATTTTAGTATAATGAAGCCTGTTTCTTTGTGATGTTTTCTGTCCTCAGATATTGAAAACTGTGAAAGCCTGTTCGCAGATTAAAAGAGGTCCCAATGAATGTCACAAGAGACTAAGTGTATATCCTATATGCCATGAGTTATATGTAGGCCTACTTATGTTACCAAATACATACAAAAATACAGTTAAACATCACACACAATGTATAAACCTATTACAATTTGAGCAGGCCAACCCTGCTGGAGGTCTGCAGGGTTCTGTTTCAGCCCAGCAATAACAAACCTGATTGAACTTATAAAATCTAAGAGTTCATAATCAAGTGTGCTATTGCTGGGCTGGAATAGAAGTCTGCTCACCCAGTAGATCAGGGATCAGTGGAGCAAGGTTGGCCACTGCTAGTATGGAGTTGTTTTTGTTCCCCTGAAATGATGCTTTAGTAATAATAACCTACAATGATCTATTGTTGTTTAGACTAATCTTTACATACAAGTAATCTTATTTGTACATTTTGAAGTGATGAAGTGTTGATTCTTTGAAGTGAAGTGTTTAAACTTGTTTTAATTGTTAAACTATTATTCAAAATGAACTAGTGTCAATGTTGATTAATCATATCACAATCCTGCAATAAAGAAGGGAAGGGGTTCTGTCTCTAATGTGTCTGTGTATCTGTGTGTATTCTCAAATGAGCATTACATTTTTGTCTAGTTGTAAGTTCTCCAATCTATTTTATTTGATTGTCTCTCTCAGTATATCAACTATGTGAATCCATTTTGCAGCTTATCATATGGCATGCACTGCCAATGCAGCCATAGGCCTATAGTATGATGGCATTACTGGCCTTATGGGCATCTGTCATCTGAAGCTCAATTCACACATTGTTTACATGTTGAGCTATATGTTCTCAATTTTAAATGCTACCAGTAGACAATGTATATGAGGGTAACCATATACCAGATTTGTAAATGCCTTTTAAGGGCTGACATAATTTTAAAAAATGCAAATCCACCCCTTGTAATTTAGGTACAGTATGAAAATAAGTAGATGACAATTAGGCTAAAGGAGATGAACATTACAGGTAACAATTAGGCTACAGGAGTTGGTCATTACAGGTAACATTTTATGAGGTTCATTCGATTTTTTTCATTAATTCTAGCAACGTTGCTTGCAAAATGACTGCAGTTGTTCCCATAGATAGACAGTACATTGTTGGTCTATATATCACTGACCCTGTATAAGCTAGCAACTGGGCTAACACCTATTAGGTCAATAATATGCTGTTTTTATTAACATTTTATTGGCTTTATAATCATGAGAGAAATTTAACTAGCTAGTAGCTAGCTCGTTAGTTATACCTAGGTAGTTTACAAGGTTAGCTGACTTTTCTCAAAACTAACAATCGTGGCTAGCTACTTCTAGTCCCTCATGCTAGCCTTTACAGCCAAATATCACTTCAGGAACGTCAAAATAAGAAATATTGACATGGCCAGCATTGTAGACCATTTCCCCTCTTGCTGCAGCTTTAGCTCACCTCGAAATAACAGAGAAATGCTGTGGAAACCAGCATTTTAAGTGTTTCGTCACCAGTGCACGTTTTGCTGATATTTTTAGTCTCACGCACTGTTGCTACTATGGCATTAATCTGGTGAGCACCTTTGGAGCTCCGCCCAAGCAAGGATATGATTGGTTTGACGTGTTGTGAGGCGTCACTGATTTACACCGGGTTCCGATTTCTGCCATGGACCTTTCCCAGGCTTCCCGTTTTAGGGAAGCCTGGTTCGTGACGAGGATAGGTATGCCATACCCTAGCTCAAGACCAAACATTTTAAGTAGTCAAAAACAGTGGTGGAAAAAGTACTCAAAAGTCATACTTGAGTAAAAGTAAAGATACCTTAGAAAATGACTCAAGTAAAAGTGAAAGTCACCCAGTAAAATACTACTTGAGTGAAAGTCTGAAAGTATTTGGTTTTAAATATACTTAAGTATCAAAAGTAAATGGAATTGCAATTGTCAAATATATATATATATATATATATATATATATATATATATTTTTTTAAAAACATTTATTGCCTTATTGTAATCTGATAGCCAGGGGTTAATTGAATTGGGAATTGGGAGGTGGGGGAGCCCTCCTTCTTGGTGACCATTCGAAACCAAAAGCTATTTTATTGCTATTAAAATATAGGTTGTGATAGCTGTATGCCTAATTGATGTTTTCATTCATTCGCCCAGTAGGCTAGTGCAATTTTCGTTTCATGCATTGGTATGAAAATAAACACAACTGAAGAACTTGCTATTTAGAGCAGTTCCCCAAAATACATGTCCTGTTTGTTTTGGCTTCAAAGACAAGAACAGTTGTAGGCTATAACAAATGTGCATTGTAATACAGTGACAGAATGATAGGCTTACTTGAGATAATGCAAATCATTAATGATTACTTAATTGTGGTAACTTTTTTAGGCATACTTCATCATTATCCCCTGCCTGCATCCCTAATCCCTACATGTAGCCTACCTGCCTATGGTATAATGTATGTTAACCTCTCAATCAGTCTTGATTGACCATCTTCCTCAATTAAAATGAGATATTCTTACAGATCAATCTGGCTGGCAAAACGTCATTAAATAGGCTATTGCTAAGTTATGTAGCTATAGTGTGGACGTAGGGCTGTTTGTTTTTATATATACAGTGGGGAGAACAAGTATTTGATACACTGCCGATTTTGCAGGTTTTCCTACTTACAAAGCATGTAGAGGTCTGTAATTTTGATCATAGGTACACTTCAACTGTGAGAGACGGAATCTAAAACAAAAATCCAGAAAATCACATTGTATGATTTTTAAGTAATTCATTTGCATTTTATTGCATGACATAAGTATTTGATACATCAGAAAAGCCTAACTTAATATTTGGTACAGAAACCTTTGTTTGCAATTACAGAGATCATACGTTTCCTGTAGGTCTTGACCAGGTTTGCACACACTGCTCCATACAGACCTTCTCCAGATCCTTCAGGTTTCGGGGCTGTCGCTGGGCAATACGGACTTTCAGCTCCCTCCAAAGATTTTCTATTGGGTTCAGGTCTGGAGACTGGCTAGGCCACTCCAGGACCTTGAGATGCTTCTTACGGAGCCACTCCTTAGTTGCCCTGGCTGTGTGTTTCGGGTCGTTGTCATGCTGGAAGACCCAGCCACGACCCATCTTCAATGCTCTTACTGAGGGAAGGAGGTTGTTGGCCAAGATCTCGCGATACATGGCCCCATCCATCCTCCCCTCAATACGGTGCAGTCGTCCTGTCCCCTTTGCAAAAAGCATCCCCAAAGAATGATGTTTCCACCTCCATTCTTCACGGTTGGGATGGTGTTCTTGGGGTTGTACTCATCCTTCTTCTTCCTCCAAACACGACGAGTAGAGTTTAGACCAAAAAGCTCTATTTTTGTCTCATCAGACCACATAACCTTCTCCCATTCCTCCTCTGGATCATCCAGATGGTCATTGGCAAACTTCAGACGGGCCTGGACATGCGCTGGCTTGAGCAGGGGGACCTTGCGTGCGCTGCAGGATTTTTATCCATGACGGCGTAATGTTTTACTAATGGTTTTCTTTGAGACTGTGGTCCCAGCTCTCTTCAGGTCATTGACCAGGTCCTGCCGTGTAGTTCTGGGCTGATCCCTCACCTTCCTCATGATCATTGATGCCCCACGAGGTGAGATCTTGCATGGAGCCCCAGACCGAGGGTGATTGACCGTCATCTTGAACTTCTTCCATTTTCTAATAATTGCGCCAACAGTTGTTGCCTTCTCACCAAGCTGCTTGCCTATTGTCCTGTAGCCCATCCCAGCCTTGTGCAGGTCTACAATTTTATCCCTGATGTCCTTACACAGCTCTCTGGTCTTGGCCATTGTGGAGAGGTTGGAGTCTGTTTGATTGAGTGTGTGGACAGGTGTCTTTTATACAGGTAACGAGTTCAAACTGGTGCAGTTAATACAGGTAATGAGTGGAGAACAGGAGGGCTTCTTAAAGAAAAACTAACAGGTCTGTGAGAGCCGGAATTCTTACTGGTTGGTAGGTGATCAAATACTTATGTCATGCAATAAAATGCAAATTAATTACTTAAAAATCATACAATGTGATTTTCTGGATTTTTGTTTTAGATTCCGTCTCTCACAGTTGAAGTGTACCTATGATAAAAATTACAGACCTCTACATGCTTTGTAAGTAGGAAGACCTGCAAAATCGGCAGTGTATCAAATACTTGTTCTCCCCACTGTATATAGGCCTATTCAGTATATAATGAGCACCAAGATAGTGCAACTACTAATATCAGACAAAGACAAGCTGGACAGGGAAAAAAATGGTGCTGTATGTTACAATGAATATTCTCGGAGCCGCATTGTTGATACATAATGTTTCAATATTCTCAGAGCCGCCTCGTTTGTTGATACAATGTTTCAATGTTCTCAGAGCCACTTTGTTGATACAATGCTTCAGTATTCGCAGAATGTTTACCTTCCTTGGCGAGTAATGCAGGCAAATGCAAAAATTTGCGGGAAGCGCACGAGACAATGTTGGTGGGAAGCGCATGAGACAATGATACTGTCATAGTAAACTGTATGCACCGTTCCAGAAGGGTGGCTTCATACAGGCTATAGAAGGGGATCGGCAACCTTCACGTGGAGTGCCAATTTACAATTGATCCTACCATTTCTAAAGATCTGCATGCCAGTTATGATTTTCATATACGCATTGTAGGCTACCTAACTGTGCCCATAACATTTCTAACTGCCCACAAACAAAATAATGATATAGCTCGCTGCTAGACAGGTGCTGTTCATTCAGCACCACGCCATGGAGTTCCACTATGCCTACCTGTACCGAGAAGTTGTCCATTCAGCAGTGCTGAATCACGGGCGGGGCCTTAGCTCCATATATGTGTAGGTTTTCCTTGGACGTTTTTTTAGTCGTTCTTTGGTCGAGTTTGTTTGTCTTCATGCGTCCCTGTCGATTGTAGGCCTAAGTAAGTCCTTTGATGTATGCATTTATTTTAATGCATGTGTAGGATTTATCTGGCATAGTTTGCATTCGTGATCAGCTGTTTTATGCACTGGTTACTTTCACATTAATGTCAGCATTTGAAGTCGGCCTTGTTGTGACAAACATAATAGATTAATTAATATAAATACAAATCTGTTTTAACACCCATACCCTAGGTTTAGCTGAACTGACACCACTGGGGGGATACAAGGTAATAGCCTACAGGTGTTCTTTGGCCTGTGGTAAGTGGCTCATTATCACTATATAATTCACTGTTGTGTGATTGTGAGCAGCATTTTTTCCCTTGGACTAATAAACCAGGTGTGCTTTTGAATGAGCTGGGCTGGTCAGTAGTGTGCAATTAGTAAATACAATTATATTATTACATTCTTCATAACTCTCTCATCATAGTTTCTGATACGTGTCTGAATATCATATAACTGCTCCCAGTGACCCTACGTTAATAATACAAATTATTTTCACTTAAAAACTCCTCTCAGCAGCTGAAATGGCCTCTTTCTCCCCCATTAGATAAAAAAAAAAAAGTAGTTTCCACTTTATAATTACATTATTTTCTAACGATCGTGTAAATACATCTACAATGTTTATATTTTATAATGTACCCAGTACAGCCCAAGGAGGATGCATTGTGTGTTGTCAGTTTGCAGAAAAACCATAAGCTAATATTGTTAGTAAAGCTGACTTTTCAAAGATGAATCTTTTACCACCGCAACACACGCTACATTTGACCCTGTTGAAATCACTGGCTGGGAAACAGTCAAACAGCAGGCAACTAATGAGCTGCTAGCAGCGCATACCTTTAGCCCACATACTGTAGTAGGCTCCTCCAGCTGAGTTTGTTTCTCTCTCAACAGTGCCTGGGAGGGTCTGCTCTTTGGATGGGGCTACATTACATTATCTTTGATCTTTGATAGGATCTTAATTTGATCACTTCCCACGGGGGGCCAGTATGAAAATGTATGCACTCACTAACTGTAAGTTGCTCTGGATAAGAGCGTCTGCTAAATGACAAAAATGTAAATGTAATCACTCATTTGTTGCTGAGAATTTTCCTGCACCGCAGGAAATGCAGATGAGCTTCACGATTTACATAAATTCACAGAAAACCTGCAATAACATACGGTTATATACACTACATGACCAGAAGTATGTGGACACCTGCTCGTCGAACATCTCATTCCAAAATCATGGGCATTAATATGGAGTTGGTCCCCCCTTTGCTGCTATAACAGCCTCCACTCTTATAATATAATAATAATATGCCATTTAGCAGACGCTTTTATCCAAAGCGACTTACAGTCATGTGCGCATACATTTTTACGTACTCTTCTGGGAAGGCTTTCCACTAGATGTTGGAACATTGCTGCGGGGACTTGCTTCCATTCAGCCACAAGAGCATTAGTGAGGTCGGCCACTGATGTTGGGCGATTAGGCCTGGCTCGCAGTCGGCGTTCCAATTCATCCCAAAGGTGTTCGATGGGGTTTAGGTCAGGGCTCTGTGCAGGCCAGTCAAGTTCTTCCACACTGATCTCAACAAACCATTTCTGTATGGACCTCGCTTTGTGCACAGGGGCAATGTCATGCTGAAACAGGAAAGGGCCTTCCCCAAACTGTTGCCACAAAGTTGGAAGCACAGAATCGTCTAGAATGTCATTGTATGCTGTAGCGTTAAGATTTAAGGGGCTAGCCTGAACCATGAAAAACATCCCCAAACCATTATTCCTCCTCCACCAAACTTTACAGTTGGCACTATGCATTGGGGTAGGTAGTGTTCTCCTGGCATCCGCCAAACTCAGATTCGTCCGTCGGACTGCCAGATGGTGAAGCGGGATTCATCACGCCAGAGAATGCATTTCCACTGCTCCAGAGTCCAATGGTGGCGAGCTTTACACCACTCCAGCCTACGCTTGGCATTGCGCATGGTGATCTTAGGCTTGTGTGCAGCTGCTCGGCCATGGAAACCAATTTCATTAGCTCCCGACGAACAGTTCTTGTGCTGATGTTGCTTCCAGAGGCAGTTTGGAACTTGGTAGTTAGTGTTGCAACCGAGGACAGACAATTTTTACGCGCTACGCGCTTCAGCGCTAGGCAGTGCCGTTCTGTGAGCTTGTGTAGCCTACCACTTTGTGGCTGAGCCATTGTTGCTCCTAGACGTTTCCACTTCACAATAACAACACTTACAGTTGACCGGAACAGCTCTAGCAGGGCAGAAATTTGACGAACTGGCTTGTTAGAAAGGTGGCATCCTATGACGAAGCCACATTGAAATTCCCTGAGCTCTTCAATAAGTCCATTCTACTGCCAATGTTTGTCTATGGAGATTGCATGGCTGTCAGCAACAGGTGTGGCTGAAATAGCCGAATCCACTAATTTGTATATATAGTGTATATTAACAGTATTACACTTTTCATGTAGTCTAATTTTGGCCAGGTAATAGCCTAACCACAGATCAAGCAACATGAACAAATCCTGTTGCTGCAAGATTATTTTGCAGAGACAATACTGGTCAAATTAAGATCTAACATCTGTATATTCCCTAAACTCCCCTCCTCTCCTGTTTCCAGTGACTCTGCACGCCTCCAGTCCTTCCTATTTCAGAGGCTTTACCCTTATCTCTCTAAAGGAGGGGAAGGAAGGAACCACAGATGACCACTATGCTGGCAAATTCCAGGTAATGTACTGTGCATGTACACTACAAGTCAAAGGTTTGGACACACCTACTCATTCAAGTTTTTTTTTGTTATTTTTTAACTATTTTTTACATTGTAGAATAATATTGAAGACATCAAAACTATGAAATAACACATATGGAATCATGTAGTAACCACAAAAGTGTTAAACAAATCAAAATATATTTTATATTTGAGATTCAACAAATAGCCACCCTTTGCCTTGATGACAGCTTTGCACACTCTTAAAGGAAAGGAAATAATTGTCTCCTTTGCTCAGCTCATGATGATAATAAACCACCTACTGAGTGAGAGTGCTCTCCAGCAGTGAGAACAAACTTCCTCAATTACCTGACCACATGAAAAGGAATAAACACTCCCACAACCTGCTCAGCCTCAGCCCACACTCCGCGCTCTGCATCCTTCAGCTCCCAGAGTGTGTAACCGTTTTCTAGTCTCAAGATTCGAATCCCATTTTCATTTGGCCTCTTCAAATTAACCTTATGTCACCCATAATAGATAATAAAATACATTCATTATGCATTATGGTTCTGTTGTTAAGAACATGGTTATATTACAATGTCATTACTACTGTATGGTTGTAGGTCTTTGTATTGTAAAGTGGGACTGATTGTCATCACTTAATTGGACAAATAATTGACAAATGATTCAATGAGATCAGCATGATACAGCTAAATTAATTTCCCATACTCAAGACCATCTGCTGGGAGGTATGACCAAACAATGGTCTGAATCGAAATGTTAATCAAACTGAAGTATGTGCAGATAAAGTTTGCATAATACTTTTCCAAATGATGTGAAGGGATGATGGACATTTGAAGAACATTTCTACTATAAAAATTAAGCATGATCAATGCACAATATCCTCCAACAAATAATCCTTGTTGTTGGCTACTCTCCTGGAATGTGCCTGGCGTCCATTTCTAAACATAAAAATGTACAACCTCCAAGAGTCATACTGCTTTTATGTTTAGAACAAATATTATTTTTCTTCACACGTTACGATGAGACCCCCACTTGTGCCTTAGGCCTCAGAGAAACCACCACAGTTTTTCTAACTCTCCTAACTCTTATTTATATAGGCCAGAGACATGCTCAGGGAAGAAAACTAAGTTTGTTTGGAGAGACAAGATGAGCCCAGATTAGATAGGATCTTGTGTTTACAGAGATTAAAAGCATCACTTTGTTTCTGGGTTGCCATGGATAGACAGACAAACTGACTCAGTTGGATATCTTCTCGTTAGGTCAATGGCTGCAAGTACATTAAACACAGCAAGGCAAATACAAATGACTGGTGGATGATCTACAGAGGCAGACACCTTAGAGAAGGGCTATTACACCACAGCAGGATATGACATGGTGAGGGGAGGTACAGGTCAGGGGAAATATATTGACACTTTGACCAAGTTTCAGTAGCTCCCTGTGTCGCCATGACAGTGGCTTCAGCCTTAAGTCTGTTCTTGCTGTGTTGATTCTGATGTAGGGAAAGACAATTTGCACCACTCATTTTCTCACATTTAAGAAGCAGAACTCAACTTCACACCTTTTAAAAGGCAAAACATCTGGCCTGGTTTCTTTACAGCGTCATAATGTTAGTTCTTCACTCATTTTATGGCAGCCGCTCTTAAGAGCTTTCTATCCAAGTGATAGACATGTCTGCTGTGTAAACGCTTTTCTCACTAACCCAGCCTGCGCAAAAAGCTTTCAGGGATTGGAACAGGAGGAGTGTTTTCCATGACTTCCTCTGGGATCCCAGCCACTTTACTGTATGTAAAGAGCACAGTTCATCATTGGCACTTTTATTTGGGCCAGAGATTGCCCGCGACAGTTATTTAGTAGCATCCTTGAGCTAGCTCTCCAGGCTGAAGCTCGCTGCAGCATTACAGACTAAAGGAAATGCCCAGGAAGCCTTGGACCCTTACTGTAAATACTGTCAAGCCAAGAATGACCCAGTGATGTATTACATTTACATTTTCGTCATTTAGCAGACGCTCTTATCCAGAGCGACTTACAAATTGGTGCATTCACCTTATAGCCAGTGGGATAACCACTTTACAATGTTTTTTTTTTTTTTTATGTTTTTTTTGGGGGGTGGGGTGGGGTGGGGTAAGGGGGGGGTTAGAAGGATTACTTTATCCTATCCCAGGTGTTCCTTAAAGAGGTGGGGTTTCAAATGTCTCCGGAAGGTGGTGAGTGACTCCGCTGTCCTGGCGTCGTGAGGGAGCTTGTTCCACCATTGGGGTGCCAGAGCAGTGAACAGTTTTGACTGGGCTGAGCGGGAACTGTGCTTCAGCAGAGGTAGGGGAGCCAGCAGGCCAGAGGTGGATGAACGCAATGCCCTCGTTTGGGTGTAGGGACTGATCAGAGCCTGAAGGTACGGAGGTGCCGTTCCCCTCACAGCTCCGTAGGCAAGCACCATGGTCTTGTAGCAGATGTGAGCTTCAACTGGAAGCCAGTGTAGTGTGCGGAGGAGCTGGGTGACGTGAGAGAACTTGGGAAGGTTGATCACCAGACGGGCTGCGGCATTCTGGATGAGTTGTAGGGGTTTAATGGCACAGGCAGGGAGCCCAGCCAACAGCGAGTTGCAGTAATCCAGACGGGAGATGACAAGTGCCTGGATTAGGACCTGTGCCGCTTCCTGTGTAAGGCAGGGTCGTACTCTCCGAATGTTGTAGAGCATGAACCTACAGGATCGGGTCACCGCCTTGATGTTAGCGGAGAACGACAGGGTGTTGTCCAGGGTCACGCCAAGGCTCTTCGCACTCTGGGAGGAGGACACAACGGAGTTGTCAACCGTGATGGCGAGATCATGGAACGGGCAGTCCTTCCCCGGGAGGAAGAGCAGCTCCGTATTGCCAAGGTTCAGCTTGAGGTGGTGATCCGTCATCCATACTGATATGTCTGCCAGACATGCAGAGATGCGATTCGCCACCTGGTTATCAGAATGAAGAAGAAACATGGCAAAGTGGCTGTTACAAATAGCTTGTTAAATAAGACTAATGAACTATAGAAATTATAGTTCAATCAATTTTTTAAATGTAAAGCCAATCTGTTAATGCAGTATATATTAATATAGACAGTATAAATCCATATATTGATACTCTGAGGAAGAATAGCACACTCTTAGAAAAAACAGATCCAAAAGGATTCTTCAGCTGTCCCCACAGGATAAGCTTTTTGGTTTCAGGGAGAACCCTTTTAGGTTCCACGTAGAACCCTTTTAGGTTGCACGTAGAACCCTTTTTGGGTTCCACGTAGAAACCTTTTGGGTTCCATGTAGAACCCTCTGTGGAAAGGGTCCTACATGGAACCCAAAAGGGTTCTTCCTGGAACCAAAAAGGGTTCTTCAAAGGGTTCTCCTATGGGGACTGTCACGGTTTCGGCCGAGGCGGCCCCTCCTCCTTGTTCGGGCAGGTTTCGGCGGTCGTCGTCTCCGGAGTACTAGCTGCCACCGTTCTATATTTCTTGTTTGATTGGTTTTGTCTGTTTGTCACACCTGTTTTGTGTTATGTCTCATTAAGCACCCTATTTAGTTCCTTGTTGTTAGTTAGGTGTTGTGTGTAATTGTTTTCTTGCCGTGTTGCTGCGCTACCTATTTTTGGTGCGCTATTTAGTAGTTTGCCTCCTTGTTGTTTTAGGAGAGATTTACGCACATGTTTAGTGCGCCCGTTTGGTTACGCCTGTGCTCGCTTTTCTCGCCTCCGGGCTGTTCTTGGATTATTTTGTGTTGATCTACTAAAGACTTTGTTTGGACTTAACTTCTGCGTCCTGCGCCTGATTCCACACCACACCTACCTACAGCAACTCTTGACAGAATTACACACCACATATGGAATCAGCAGGAGCACCCACCGACGTCATGGAGGAGCGTTTTCGTGGTCAAGAGGATCGAATCAACCAGATCGGGCACGCCTTGGACCGCGTCATGAACACCCTCCATCGATGGGAGACAAGCGGGGTACCCACACCCCCACCTATCGCACCATCACCATCGGACAGCCCGCCCGTCCAACTACCGGAACCCAGTGGGATTCGGCTCTCGCTCCCGAGGGCGTACGACGGCACCGCTGCCGGGTGTCAGGGGTTCCTATTACAAGTGGAGCTCTACCTTGCCACCATACACCCGGCGCCCTCGGGATACGAGAGCGTTTCCGCCCTCATCTCCTGTCTCACCGGCAAGGCGTTGGAGTGGGCCAACGCCGAATGGAGGGGAATAGACGCCGCCACAGTCACCTATGCAGAGTTCTCCCGCCGCTTCCGTGCTGTCTTCGACCATCCACCAGAGGGGAAGGCGGCGGGGGAGCGTCTATTCCACCTCCGACAGGGGATGAGGAGCGCTCAAGAGTTTGCGCTGGAGTTCCGGACTCTGGCGGCAGATGCAGGGTGGAATGAGAGGGCCCTCATAGACCACTTTAGATGTAGCCTTCGGGAGGACGTCCGCAGAGATTTAGCGTGCAGGGATACTACACTAACATTTGACCAGTTGGTGGACATGGCCATTCGGCTGGACACCCTGCTCGCGACCCGCGGACGTCCCAGGTGGGGGCCTCCCATTCCACCCTCCAGCGCCTCCGAGCCGAGCCCGATGGAGCTTGGAGGTGCTGGCGCTAGAGGGAGGAGAGGAAGGAGCCCGAGGGGGGCAGTCTCCTGCACCAACTGTGGCCGCGGAGGGCACACCGCGGCTAGGTGCTGGGGAGGGTCCCCTGGTGAGGGAGATGGCAGGTCACACATTGGGGAGTCCTCCCAGGTGAGTAGGCGCCCTACTTACCCAGAGCTTTCTGTCGTACACATTACATGACCTGTTTGTTTCCCACAGGTTGCACCTCGTTCCCAGCATAAGGCGCTAGTCGATTCAGGCGCAGCTGGGAATTTTGTAGATCGTAAATTCTGTGTTAAGTTAGGGATTCCCCTCCTTCCAGTCGATAAGCCCTTCCCTGTACATGCCTTAGATAGTCGTCCGTTAGGATCTGGGTTGATTGGGGAGGTCACAGCGCCACTTAGGATGATGACGCAGGGGGGTCATGAGGAGACGATTCAACTCTATCTGATCGACTCTCCTGCGTATCTGGTGGTACTGGGGCTTCCCTGGTTGATTACCCATGATCCTACGATTTCGTGGCGAGAGAAGGCTCTTAAAGGGTGGTCTGCTCAGTGTGAGGGGCTATGTCTGGGTGTTTCCGTAGGGGCGACCTCGGTGGAGAGCCCGAACCAGATGCCAGCACTGCACATTCCGCCTGAGTATGAGGATTTGGCACTCGTGTTTAGTAAGACCAGAGCGGCACGGTTGCCGCCTCATAGACAGGGGGATTGTGCGATAGACCTCCAGATAGGAGCTGCGCTCCCGCGGAGCCATGTGTATCCTTTGTCACAGGAGGAGAAAAGGGCAATGGAGACTTACATTGCCGAGTCTCTGAGACAGGGATACATACGGCCTTCCACTTCTCCCGCGTCCTCGAGCTTCTTTTTTGTGAAGAAAAAGGATGGAGGTTTGCGTCCGTGTATTGATTACCGCGGTCTCAATCAGGTGACTGTGAAATATAGTTATCCACTCCCGCTGATTGCGACCATGACGGAGTCATTACACGGGGCATGGTTCTTCACAAAATTGGACCTCAGGAGCGCATATAACTTGGTGCGCATTAGGGAGGGCGATGAGTGGAAGACAGCATTTAGTACTACCTCCGGCCATTACGAGTATCTCGTCATGCCATATGGGTTAGTGAATGCTCCATCAGTCTTCCAATCGTTTGTAGATGAGATTTTCCGGGACATGCAGGCGCAGGGAGTAGTGGTGTACATAGATGATATTCTTGTGTACAGTTCTACTCGGGCCGAGCATGTAGCCCTGGTGCGCAGGGTATTGAGGAGACTGTTGGAGCATGACCTGTATGTCAAAGCCGAGAAATGTCTGTTCTTTCAGGAGTCAGTTTCCTTTTTGGGTTACCAGTTGTCTGCGTCAGGGGTGAGAATGGAGGTGGACCGAGTGTCTGCCGTGCGTAATTGGCAAACCCCAACTACAGTTAAAGAGGTGCAGCGGTTCTTGGGTTTTGCGAATTACTACCGGAGGTTTATCCGGGGTTTTGGACAGGTGGCAGCTCCCATAACGTCTCTTCTGAAGGGGGGTCCGGTGCGCTTGCAGTGGTCGGCTGAGGCGGACAGGGCCTTTGGGAGACTGAAGGACCTGTTTACCTCGGCTCCGGTGCTGGCGCACCCGGATCCCGCTTTACCCTTCCAAGTAGAGGTGGACGCGTCTGAGGCCGGTATCGGGGCAGTTCTTTCACAACGGTCCGGCACACCACCTAAGCGCCGCCCCTGTGCTTTTTATTCTAAGAAGCTCAGTCCGGCGGAGCGGAATTATGACGTAGGGGACAGGGAGCTGTTAGCCGTAGTACAGGCCCTAAAGGTGTGGAGGCATTGGCTTGAGGGGGCTCAACACCCTTTCCTCATTCTGACCGACCACCGTAACCTGGAATACATTCGGGCAGCTAGGAGACTGAATCCTCGCCAGGCTCGATGGACTATGTTTCTCGCCCGGTTTGTGTTCAAGATCACTTACATCCCTGGGTCCCAGAACGGGAAGGCAGATGCCCTGTCCCGGCGGTATGACACGGAGGAGAGGTGCGTGGAGCCCATTCCCATACTACCGGAGTCTTGTCTGGTGGCACCGGTGGTGTGGGAAGTCGATGCGGAGATCGAGCGGGCATTACGCACCGACCCTAGCCCTCCACAGTGTCCGGTGGGTCGGACGTACGTCCCGCTCGAGGTCCGGGATCGGCTGATTTATTGGGCTCACACGTCACCCTCCTCTGGACATCCAGGTATTGGCCGGACAGTGCACTGCCTTAGTACGAAGTACTGGTGGCCAACGTTAGCCAGGGATGTGAGGGTTTATGTCTTCTCCTGCTCAGTGTGTGCCCAGTGTAAGGCGCCCAGACACTTGCCCAGGGGTAAATTACAACCCCTGCCCGTTCCACAGCGACCCTGGTCTCACCTCTCGGTGGATTTTGTTACCGACCTTCCCTCCTCTCAAGGGAATACCACCATCCTGGTCGTTGTGGATCGGTTCTCGAAGGCCTGTCGTCTCCTTCCCATGCCGGGTCTTCCTACTGCCCTACAGACCACTGAGGCTCTATTTACTCACGTCTTCCGGCATTACGGGGTACCCGAGGATATAGTGTCCGATCGAGGCCCCCAGTTTACCTCCAGAGTCTGGAGAGCCTTTATGGAACGGTTGGGGGTCTCGGTGAGCCTTACCTCGGGTTACCACCCGGAGAGTAATGGGCAGGTCGAACGAGTCAACCAGGATGTGGGTAGGTTTCTGAGGTCATATTGTCAGGGCCGGCCGGAGGAGTGGGCGAGATATGTGCCCTGGGCCGAGATGGCACAGAACTCTCTCCGCCACTCCTCCACTAGACTAACCCCTTTCCAGTGTGTGTTAGGGTACCAGCCGGTTCTGGCACCTTGGCATGAGAGCCAGATCGAGGCCCCTGCTGTGGATGAGTGGGTGCGGCGCTCGGAGGAGACGTGGAACGCTGCACACGTCCATCTGCAGCGAGCCATCCGTCGACAGAAGACGAGCGCCGACCTACACCGCAGTGAGGGGCCAGTGTACGCACCTGGAGATCGAGTCTGGCTCTCAACCAGAAACCTGCCCCTCCGCCTGCCCTGCCGGAAGCTGGGTCGGCGGTTTGTGGGGCCTTTTAAAGTCCTGAGGAGATTGAACGAGGTGTGTTACAGGTTACAACTGCCCATTGATTACAAGAATATTAACCCCTCGTTCCATGTGTCTCTCCTCAGGCCGGTGGTAGCTGGTCCACTCCAGGACTTTGAGATTGAGGAGACTCCTCCGCCCCCGTTGGACATCGAGGGGGCTCCGGCGTACACTGTTCGGACCATCCTGGATTCGAGACGCCGGATGGGGGGTCTCCAATATCTCGTGGAGTGGGAGGGGTACGGTCCGGAGGAGCGGTGCTGGGTGCCGAGGAGGGACATTCTGGATCCGTCCCTGCTGACCGAATTCCATCGTGGTCATCCTACGCGCCCTGCTCCGCGTCCTCCTGGTCGTCCCCGAGGCCGGGGGCGGCGCACGGCTGGAGCCGCACGTCAAGGGGGGGGTACTGTCACGGTTTCGGCCGAGGCGGCCCCTCCTCCTTGTTCGGGCAGGTTTCGGCGGTCGTCGTCTCCGGAGTACTAGCTGCCACCGTTCTATGTTTCTTGTTTGATTGGTTTTGTCTGTTTGTCACACCTGTTTTGTGTTATGTCTCATTAAGCACCCTATTTAGTTCCTTGTTGTTAGTTAGGTGTTGTGTGTAATTGTTTTCTTGCCGTGTTGCTGCGCTACCTATTTTTGGTGCGCTATTTAGTAGTTTGCCTCCTTGTTGTTTTAGGTGAGATTTACGCACATGTTTAGTGCGCCCGTTTGGTTACGCCTGTGCTCGCTTTTCTCGCCTCCGGGCTGTTCTTGGATTATTTTGTGTTGATCTACTAAAGACTTTGTTTGGACTTAACTTCTGCGTCCTGCGCCTGATTCCACACCACACCTACCTACAGCAACTCTTGACAGGGACAGCCAAAGAACAATTTTAGGTTCTAGACAGAAACAAAAGGTGCTAAGAATGCAGATATTTTCACTGTTTGAGAAATATATCCCATAATAAGATTTGATATCAGAGATTTATATGGGTTTCTGTAGTAATATAATTGTTTGATTGGTAGGAGGCTCAAGGCAAATGTTAGTGCTCTCGAGTCCGGAGATTTCCATCGAGATGGGAAGAAACCTGTTACTTTTAAATCATATGTTGATGTGACATTTGCATCGTGTCAGAACGTTACATCCGCCCCAAGTTTCTTGCCAAACTATCATCTATTCCATGTCTTGATTTTCCAAGGGGGCTGCAAAGCATCTGTGTTTGCTCTGTCACCAGGGAGAGAATGACTATGAAAACAGAAGTATTCAGCTGCTCCTCGAGACCCAGACCGTGCCTCCCCAGGCAGCCACAGAGGAGCTCTGAGGAGAGCTGGGCCACTCAGCCAAGCCAAGCCAGGAGCCACAATTAAAACAAACGCTCCACTTTCCCAGCTCCTCTCCTCCTGGCGGCTCTGTCTCTGCTGCTTGGCTGCAGTTCAACCCCGATATGACAGCCACTTAGATTCCGTTTTGGGAGGAAACTGCAGCGCTGGCCTCCCGGGGGGGGGGTAGTGGGTTTACAAGACAATGGACCCCCCTTCCCTCCCTCCCACAGGGTGATAAAATAGATATACGCTGGCTGTGCTGTAAGAAATGCAGTTTCTGAAATAACTCAACTCCAAGTTCAGCCTCCTCCTATCAATTGGTTGTTTTCCTGTGCACTGTCAGTTGTTTGCAGCTGCCTGTGACTGACAGGACATCAATGGTGAAGAGGCACAACAATACATTTCAGTATGAGTATAAGGAGACCTACGAAATAGCATGGAGGAACCCTGGTTGAGCAGGGAGCTTATGAGTCAGAGAGAGCAAATATAGAGAGAGAAAAAAAGAGAAAGCCAGAGACGGAGAGCGAGGCTAGTTATAGTGAGGGAAGACAGGGCTCACCAGGGTGCCTTAGACACAACACTAATTGAAATAATCATCAGCGTCAATAAAGACTCTTTATTTTTCTAAAAGACCTCTGGAGAAAATTCTTCCTCTTACTTTCTGTCATGTGTGAAGCATCTGGCTGTTAGGTCAATGTTATGGTGGTCAGGGCAGCTGGAGAACATTCAAGGGGGCCAGAGCTCATCTCTGTGTGAGGCTGCTGCTCGTCACACCTGGTTTTTATTACTCTCTCACGGCCATGACATAGAGGGCTGGACACGCCATGGACTCACAACACTGTTATTACACTGTCTCATTGCCTAACTTGGAGTATTATTTTATTACTGTCCCACTTTATTGCACCAAGGATAGGTGAAGGACTGTTATGCACTGTACAGTCAACTTTCAGTCAACCAGTCACATTTGTAAAGAGATGAGGTGAAACAGAACTACAATGTCATATGTCATCTGTGAGTTTCTATCTGTTTTGAGAGGACAAGTTCACATAAACTAGAGAAAACGGTTTGTTACACTACATGTGTAATGTCAGTGTTGGCATCTGAAAAGGATTCCATTTGAAAACATTCAGCCACATGTGACTGTGAAATACACTATTGATCCTGTTATGGGGGAGTAGTAGTGGAGTGTGTCGCAGCAGCGAGGTGATTACAAAATACATATTACAGCCTGTCTCTGACACTAAACCATCGGTTTATTACAGGAGCCCTGAATTATAGTACCAATTAAATGCAACCAAACATGCATAGCAGAACATATTGATCAACAATGAAAATGAATCATAAGTCTCAGGCCAGAGTTGTGATAATTAAAAGTTTAAACTTTTTTTGGCAAGTACCACGGTTGAAAGTTAGTAATTTCTCAAAAGGATTCTTTAATTATAAAAATAACGAAAAGTTAATTGACTCAATTACTTTCTTGCAGCTATAACTTTTTTGTTTTGCAAAAAACTGAATAGCTTTTCCCAAAAAGTGAGGTGGTGAGAAATTGTGTAGTTGTGACTGACTGGTTTCCTGTGTTCCCTAGATTATAGATGAGGAAGATACCCAGTTCATGACCAACTGTCCCCCGGCTGTGACGGAGAGCACCCCCCGCAGGAGGACCAGGATACAAGTGTTCTGGACAGCACCCCCTTCTGGCAGTGGCTGTGTCATCCTCAAGTGGGTACCTTTAATATTGATACTACGCGACTACTACTACTACCACTACTATAGCCACAGGAAGATGTTTTGGGTTGGGGGGGTGCTGAGGAGTATTTTTGTCCACTCATACAGGAGTAATAAAGCCCTAGTTCATACATAAGTAATAAAGCCCTAGTTCACACTGGAGTAATATAATTTTGTGATTTGTATTATATATATATATATATATATATATGTATATATATATATATATATATATATATATATTTTTTTTTTTTAATGTCTATTTATCAAAGAATGCTGCAGCACCCCTACTTCCTGCGGCTATGACCACTACCATAACCACTATTACTGTAACTGTTAATGCTAAAAATGATTTGTTTCAGAATACCATTTCTAATTGTTGATACAGATGCGGTTAAATATATTAGCACCCTTGCACTATTCACTATTTCTTCTAAAATAATCTGAAATTGAAAAAACATTTGGTGTTTACATGTGTATTTGTTTGATTTAGATTTTTCACTTCAAAGTAAAACAAAATTTCTGGATTATTCAACATTCAAATCTATTTGGTTGTTAGGCAAGTTATCTTGGTTACTGTGTAATTTGTCTCACCTGTGGTAAGTTGCAGGTTCCTACTGGCTAAAAATAACCATTCAACCAGTTTTGAAAAGAGAAAACAGAACATTCTGCTCCATGGTAAAGTGCAAGGGTGCCAAAATATTTGACTGCATCTGTATGACCAGTTACTTGTCCAAGTAGAATAGAAGACTAACACATCTAGTTGTAGGCGTCCCTATGTGGCTGTTCTAGGCCCCATGTCTTTGCAGTTGACTTGGGTTGCCAGAGAACACGGTTATGCTGATTAGTGGTCTGAAGAAGCAGGTGTGACTACAGACCATGGCGTTATTATGTCCCAGATCAACGCCACTCCCTCCATGGTTATAGTACTGAATTTAGTCTTACGTAATAACATTGTTTCAGTAAGTAGATTGGGAGTAACATTTTCATGACGATAAGCTTGGTGTAAAAGTTTTGGATAATTTTTAACCTTTTATGTAAAGTGTTGAGACACATTTCATACTGTTTTCCCATGCAACACAAAAAAGTGGCGGGATTGTAAATAACATTGTGTTTCTTACTCCTGGCCAGAAGCACTGATAGTCACCGATCAAGTTGAGTAGTCTTGCTATGTTAGAGCGACGTGTGGGTTAAACTCATCCCAAGGCAAATCCTATTTGAATTTGATTGCTGCCCAAAGAAGTGAGCCCTGATGTGCCTCTGTAATTCATTGGCAGTCATGAAGCGTGAGCCAGATTAATTCCAAAAGCTCCTCTTTGACAGGCATTGTAGCACTTCAGGCAGTGTTGGAATGAAACAAAATTGACAAACATTAACACACACAGGTAGACACAAACAATTGTTAGCCATTGTGACAAAATCCATGTACAATGTGTGGTCGACACACATAACATACTGTGCATACGTGCTGGTGCGCACACGTACAAAGTTGCATGATTAGCATAAAGGGAGAATAGGCAGTTTGGCCCTAATAATTCTCAAAAAGGGTTGAAATTGGGTGTTAAATAACTATTACCATGGCATATTGCTTGGTCACCTGAAAGCCCTTTCTTATGTTAAGAAATGTGAAATTGAGGTGAGATCGAATATTGAACAATTAAAGGTAGACTTTAATTGTTGCCACGAGCAGCACCGCAGATATTGAGATGAGCGAGATGCAGGACTTCGCTCTCACACAGTCACACACAGTATCTACGCATGTGTACGGGTTCGCGTCACTCTGTTACAGCATGGTAGCAAGGGCACCAAAACAGCGGAGAAGTTGAGCCTTGCGCTTTAATGCTCTTAGTTGTTGCGGAAATTGACCCACTCTACTGCTTACTTTCTGCATCTACGTCATATCGCTGAGTCTTCCTTTAAGCTCTGCTATATAGATATTTAAGAGATCCTTTTCCCTAACACATCTTGCCCTGGATTTACACTGAAAATAGTGCTGCGCTTCACTGACTTAGTGCTGGATGTAACTCACTCCTACACTGAAAATGGTGCTGCACTTCACTGACTTAGTGCTGCATGTAACTCACTCCTACACTGAAAATGGTGCTGCACTTCACTGACTTAGTGCTGCATGTAACTCACTCCTACACTGAAAATGGTGCTGCACTTCACTGACTTAGTGCTGGATGTAACTCACTCCTCTTTGCCTAGCTCTTTGAAGAAATATCCACAATAGTTACTTTTAATATATCTTCCCGTCCCATTCGACAGATGGCTTATTGCGATCCTGGTATTATTCTAATAAATGTTGCGCTGAGAAACATCTGCAATGCAAATCCCACCGTATTGCTTTCACTTTGTCTTTGCCTGTCAAAGTTAAGGTACAGCTCTCTACCTCGTACCGGAGCATTGGGCTGCCTGCCAGACAAAGGCCAATAAACACGGCTGCCAACTCTGTCCCCCGAACATCAAATAAAACTCAAATTACTGCTGGGAGAGGTCCAATCATTCTCCCACTGAATCTCATAAAGGATATCACAGCAGAGATCCCAGAACGATGCTCCTCCTCCTGCACTACAGAGTCCTGTCATTAGTGATACTTTATCTTGTATACTGAAGTGTCAAAGGCTGTTATGTCACAGGACACTGCACATAGAGCTCTTGGAGGTTTCACCAGAATAGAAGAACTGGAGAGAGCATCTCAGAGTACACGAACAAGAAAGACACAGACTCTTTGAGGGTGAGATGAAGAAGAACGAGAGATGAAGAAGGTCTAAATGGAGCTCCTGTGCTCTATCGCCACCCTCTCCTGCTCTCTATCGCCACCCTCTCCTGCTCTCTATCGCCACCCTCTCCTGCTCTCTATAGCCACCCTCTCCTGCTCTCTATAGCCACCCTCTCCTGCTCTCTATCGCCACCCTCTCCTGCTCTCTATCGCCACCCTCTCCTGCTCTCTATAGCCACCCTCTCCTGCTCTCTATAGCCACCCTCTCCTGCTCTCTATCGCCACCCTCTCCTGCTCTCTATAGCCACCCTCTCCTGCTCTCTATAGCCACCCTCTCGTGCTCTCTATAGCCACCCTCTCCTGCTCTCTATAGCCACCCTCTCCTGCTCTCTATCGCCACCCTCTCCTGCTCTCTATCGCCACCCTCTCCTGCTCTCTATAGCCACCCTCTCCTGCTCTCTATAGCCACCCTCTCCTGCTCTCTATCGCCACCCTCTCCTGCTCTCTATCGCCACCCTCTCCTGCTCTCTATCGCCACCCTCTCCTGCTCTCTATAGCCACCCTCTCCTGCTCTCTATAGCCACCCTCTCCTGCTCTCTATAGCCACCCTCTCCTGCTCTCTATCGCCACCCTCTCCTGCTCTCTATAACCACCCTCTCCTGCTCTCTATAACCACCCTCTCCTGCTCTCTATAACCACCCTCTCCTGCTCTCTATAACCACCCTCTCCTGCTCTCTATCGCCACCCTCTCCTGCTCTCTATAACCACCCTCTCCTGCTCTCTATAACCACCCTCTCCTGCTCTCTATAGCCACCCTCTCCTGCTCTCTATAGTCACCCTCTCTCCCCAGCGACACAGAGATTGCAGGTGGGCAGCAGCACTGAAGACAGAGCCAGGGCTCATGGGCTTGTGTGTAAGGGACCACAACTAAAGGATCCTAAACACTCCCACTGGAACAAATGGTCTGGACAGAAGCCCGGCCCAAACCATTGGCGTGAAGAACACAACCATGGAGAGAAAGCCATGGAAGTCATGGGTTAGTCAGGGATATATTACCCAACAATTACCCACGATTACCCAACTGAAACTGTATCCCACTGCTGCCACCAAATGTTAAGATATTGACATTGGGTTAAAGTGATATTTTTACAGAATTTGTCCTCATCTGAACCTTGATAACTTGATACACCAAATATGAATCAATTACTGTATCATATTCTAAGGTGAAATGATAGGGGGAAATGTTTTATTATCAAGTTGCATTATAACATGCAAAGTCCCTGCTGAGCTCCATACAATGTAACTGTGGGCTTCAGAACAGCTGTATGGCTGAGGATATATTGAAAGCTTCAGTTGTGATGCCATCTACTGTGGAAAAAAGTTTGGGCTTGAACTTGTCTGTTTGGCTCCTGGCCACTTAAATCCTGCGGTTTGATGAGTCTAGCACGATTTGATCTTTTATCTTCAACCCCCCGAAAAGTTGCCAATGTTCTTCCCTGGTAGATGAGCTTTAGAGAGTGTGAGAGAGAGTGTAGTCATAATGGTCACAGTGTTGATGGGCTGTCCTATTGATCAGCCTCAGTCTGGACTCCTGGCTCTCTGCACATTGGTATTCCGCTGAGGTTGATGGGGAGCAGGTCTGGCAGTGCCTCTGGCGTGCTCTCTGACGGGGTGATTTTACCACCTCTCCTCAGAGGAAACAGACAGTTGGGCCTCTTGCACGCCTCACGTACTGGAATAGAGAAATAGAAGAGCATTCAAATGGCTGGGCGTTGCTATTGGCACACAGTTGCTGTTGCACGGACAACTTTATGGCTCTCGGCAGTGTGTGTGTGCAGTGTGTGTGTGTGTGTGTGCCCCTGGGAGTTGTGTGCGAGCGCTGTATTTCTTTGTGCTGTCAGTGAATAGAAGGAATGCCATTCTTCCTCCTCTGCAGGGCCAGCATTGTGCAGAAGAGGATCATCTACTTCCTGGATGAAGGTTCCCTCACTGTCAGACTGTGTGAGAAAGGTACAGCATATCTGTCCTTTACGAATGTTACTTCTCACAGAACAGCCCCATGCTTTTATATGATCTGTTACTGTAGATTATAATTGAGATTCTGTACGTAGTCATATTCTAAAACTATTCTATTCAATCAAGCAACATCACCATTCTTATCTCGTGTGTGTATGTGTGTGCCTTTCAGAGACTGTGTTTGGGGAGACCACAGAGAAGCCCCCTCTGGAATGCTGTGCCTGTGGGACGGCTAAGTACAGAGTCACCTTCTTTGGGAACTGGTCGGAGAAGATTCACCCTAAAGACTACCCCAGTAAGTCTCTCACTGCGGTCATACAGTATATCTCCACGCCCACATGACTGTACAAAGTCCCACCAGTTGCTCCTCTGTCAGTTTTCTATGGAGTGTGAAAGGATCTGCACCATTATAGTACTGAAGCAAGACATTGTGGTTTGGGAAGAAACACAAGAAGGTGACATTTTACCCTGGACATATTCTGTTGACTAGAGTAACATACTTATATTTACATTTGAGTAATTTAGCAGACACTATTATCCAGAGCGACTTACAGTAGTGAGTGCATACATTTTTCATACTGGCAATTTGCATATATTCCAGAATGTCATGAAGAGTGATCAGATGAATTGCAATTAATTGCAAAGTCCCTCTTTGCCATGAAAATGAACTTAATCCCCCAAAAACATGTCCACTGCATTTCAGCCCTGCCACAAAAGAACCAGCTGCCATCATGTCAGTGATTCTCTCGTTAACACAGGTGAGAGTGTTGACGAGGACAAGGCTGGAGATCACTCTGTCATGCTGATTGAGTTAGAATAACAGACTGGAAGCTTTAAAAGGAGGATGGTGCTTGAAATCATTGTTCTTCCTCTGTTAACCATGGTTACCTGCAAGGAAACACGTGCCGTCATCATTGCTTTGCACAAAAAGGGCTTCACAGGCAAGTATATTGCTGCTAGTAAGATTGCACCTAAAATCAACAATTTTTTGGATCATCAAGAACTTCAAGGAGAGAGGTTCAATTGTTGTGAAGAAGCCGTCAGGGCGCCCAAGAAAGTCCAGCAAGCGCCAGGACCGTCTCCTAAAGTTGATTCAGCTGCGGGATCAGGGCACCACTAGTGCAGAGCTTACTCGGGAATGGCAGCAGGCAGGTGTGAGTGCATCTGCACGCACAGTGAGGCAAAGACTTTTGGAGGATGGCCTGGTGTCAAGAAGGGCATCAAAGAAGCCACTTCTCTCCAGGAAAAACATCAGGGACAGACTGATATTCTGCAAAAGGTACAGGGATGCTGAGGACTGGGGTAAAGTCATTTTCTCTGATTAATCCCTTTTCCGATTGTTTGGGGCATCCGGAAAACACCTTGTCCGGAGAAGACAAGGTGAGCGCTACCATCAGTCCTGTGTCATGCCAACAGTAAAGCATCCTGAGACCATTCATGTGTGGGGTTGCTTCTCAGCCAAGGGAGTGGGCTCACTCACAATTTTGCCTAAGAACACAGCCATGAAAAAAGAATGCTACCAACACATCCTCCGTGAGCAACTTCTCCCAACCATCCAAGAACAGTTTGGTGATGACCAATGCTTTTTCCAGCATGATGGAGCACCTTGCCATAAGGCAAAAGTGATAACTTAGTGGCTCGGGGAAGAAAACATCCGACATTTTGGGTCGATGGCCAGGAAACTCCCCAGACCTTAATCCCATTGAGAACTTGTGGTCGATCCTCAAGAGGCGGGTGGACAAACAAAAACCCACAAATTCTGACAAGCTCCAAGCATTGATTATGCAAGAATGGGCTGCTATCAGTCAGGATGTGGCCCAGAAGTTAATTGACAGCATGCCAGGGCGGATTGCAGAGGTCTTGAAAAAGAAGGGTCAACACTGCAAATATTGACTCTTTGCATAAACCCAATGTAATTGTCAATAAAAGCCTTTGACACTTATGGAATGCTTGTAATTATACTTCAGTATACCATAGTAACATCTGACAAAAATATCTAAAAACACTGAAGCAGCAAACTTTGTGAAGACCAATACTTGTGTCATTCTCAAAACATTTGACCACGACTGTATATAGAATCTTTCACAAAGGGAAACGTATCATGGAAAAACACAATTACATTCAAAGGTTTCTGAGGAGAGCACTGAGTGACCATAGTTCAAAGCATCAGTTGTTTTTTGATAGCGTTATATATACACTGTACAGTCAGGTCCAAAATTATTGGCACCCTTGATTAAGATGAGTAAAAAGACTGTATAAAATAAATAATACAAATACTGAGCTATGCTCAATATGATTTTTTTGACAATTATTTTATACTAATTAAATTGCTCAAAAAATTGATTTTGTTTAACAAGTAATTTGTTGTTTTTTCAAAAATATAGGGGTTAAAATGATTGGCACCCCTGTTTTCAATACCTTTCAATATCTCACCTTGCGAAGAGGGCACTGAGCCTTTTTAGTAAACGTTTTATTGGATTGGAGAACACATTGGGAGGGAGGGATCTTAGACCATTCCTCCATACAGAATCTTTCCAGATCGTTGATATCCTTCATCTGCGCTTATGGACTGCACTCTTCAATTCAAACCACAGGTTTTCAATGGAATAAAAGTCTGGAGACTGAGATGGCCATTGCAAAATGTTGATTTTGTGGTCAATTAACCATTTCTTTGTGGATTTTGATGTGTGCTTGGGGTTATTGTCTTGCTGAAAGATCCACTTCCGGAAAAATTCAGCCTCCTGGCAGAGGCAACCAGGTTTTGACGCCAAACCCACCACTGGTGTGCCTAGCCAAAGAGCTCTAATTTCATGTCATCCAGCAAATGTAAATGCCTGGAGTTTGTTAAACGGCATCGGCACTTGGATTGCAACCAGTGCTATTGTCAGATGACATGAAAATATAACTCTTTGGAAACACACACATGGGGCTATTTTGCTTCCACTGGTCCTGGTGCCCTTTGTTAAGGTCAACGGCATCATGAACTTTACCCAGTACCAGGACATTTTAGCCAAAAACCTGGTTGCCTCTGCCAGGAGGCTAAAACTTGGCCTGAAGTGGATATTCCAGCAAGGCAACCACAAGCACACATCAAAATCCACAAAGAAATTGTTAATTGTCCACAAAAATCTACATTTTACAATGGCCATCTCAGTCTCCAGACTTGAATTCCATTGAAAACCTGTGGTTTGAATTGAAGAGGGCAGTCCATAAGCGCAGACGAAGGACATCAAGGACCTGAAAAAAATCTGTATGGAGGAATGGTCTAAGATCCCTCCAAATGTGTTCCCCAAACTCATAAAACATTTATAAAAACGCTCAGTGCCGTTATCCTTTTAAGGTGAGGTATTGAAAACACGGGTGCCAATACTTTTGTTGTACATTTTACATTTGAGTCATTTTAGCAGACGCTCTTATCCAGAGCGACTTACAGTTAGTGAGTGCATACATTTTTCATACTGGCCCCCCGTGGGAATCGAACCCACAACCCTGGTGTTGCAAGCGCCATGCTCTACCAACTGAGCAACAGGAGGCCTGTACAAAATATATTTCTCTGAGCAATTGTATTAGTATAAAATAATACAATAAAAATAAAATGTTGAGCATATAATATAGCTCAGTATTGCATTATTTATTTTATACAGTCTTTTTTGCTCATCTTTATCAAGGGTGCCAATAATTTTGTACCTGACTGTATACATATACAGCGCATTCGGAAAGTATTCAGACCCCTTTACTTTTTCCACATTTTGTTACGTTACAGCCTTATTCTAAAATGGATTAAATAAATAGAAATCCTCATCAATGTACACACAATACCCCACAATAACAAAGCGAAAACAGGTTTTTAAAAATAGATGAACATTTATTAAAATAAAAAGAAATACCTTATTTACATAAGTATTCAGACCCTTTGCTATGAGACTCGAAATTGAGCTCAGGTGCATTCTGTTTCCATTGATCATCCTTGAGATGTTTCTACAACTTGATTGGAGTCCACCTGTGGTAAATTCAATTGATTGGACATGATTTGGAAGGCACACACCTGTCTATATATGGTCACACAGTTGACAGTGCATGTCAGAGCAAAAACCAAGCCATGAGGTCAAAGGAATTGTCCGTAGAGGTCCGAGACAGGATTGTGTCGAGGCACAGATCTGGGGAAGGGTACGAAAAACTTTCTGCAGCATTGAAGGTCCCCAAGAACACAGTGGCCTCCATCATTCTTAAATGGAAGAAGTTTGGAACCACCAAGACTCTTCCTAGAGCTGGCCACCCAGCCAAACTGAGCAATCGGGGGAGAAGGGCCTTGGTCAGAGAGGTGACCAAGAGCCCGATGGTCACTCTGACAGAGCTCCAGAGTTCCTCTGAGGAGATGGGAGAACCTTACAGAAGGACAACCATCTCTGCAGCACTCCACCAATCAGGCATTTATGGTAGAGTGGCCAGACAGAAGCCACTCCTCAGTAAAAGGCACATGACAGTCTGCTTGGAGTTTGCCAAAAGGCACCTAAAGGACTCTCAGACCATGAGAAACAAGATTCTCTGGTCTGATGAAACTAAGATTGAACTCTTTGGCCTGAATGCCAAGCGTCACGTCTGGAGGAAACTGGCACCATCCCTACGGTGAAGCATGGTGGTGGCAGCATCATGCTGTGGGGATGTTTTTCAGCGGCAGGGACTGGGAGACTAGTCAGGATTGAGGGAAAAATGAATGGAGCAAAATACAGAGAGGTCCTTGATGAAAACCTGCTCCAGACCACTCAGGACCTCAGGCTGGGGCGAAGGTTCACCTTCCAACAGGACAACAACCTTAAGCACACAGCCAAGACAACACAGGAGTGGCTTCGGGACAAGTCTCTGAATGTCCTTGAGTGACCCAGCCAAAGCCCGGACTTGAACCCGATCGAACATCTCTGGAGAGACCTGAAAATAACTGTGCAGCGACACTCCCCATCAAACCTGACAAAGGTGCTTCAACAAAGTACAGTAAAGGGTCTGAATACTGATGTAAATGTTATATTTCCGGGTTTTTTTTTATACATGTGCAAAAATGTCTAAAAACCTGTTTTTGCTTTGTCATTATGGGGTATTGTGTGTACATTGATGCGGAAAAAAACTATTTAATCAATTTTAGAATAAGACTGTAATGTAACAAAATGTGGAAAAGGTCAAGGGGTCTGAATACTTTCCAAATGAACTGTATACTGTATACAGTATGTGTGTGGTGTGACAGGGTCTATTCCAGCCTCAACTCTCTCAGTAATGATGAGGGCTCCAGCAATGGTAGTGCGGGCCTCACGTTGTAACTAACAATGACCTTCCAGCTACAGTACATGCAAGGTCAAAGCCAGGAGCGATCTGTCAGCCTCTACACACACACACACACTTTATGTCTTTGTCAAATTGTCTCTTTGTTTCCTTGTATACAGGACGTGCCAATCATTGGTCAGCCCTCATCGGGTCATCCCACTCCAGGAGCTATGTCCTTTGGGAGTACGGGGGCTTCGCCAGTGAAGGGGTGAAACAGGTGGCAGAGCTGGGGTCTCCAGTTAAAATGGAGGAGGAGATAAGACAGAAGGTGAGCTTGGTTAGACTCCTCTTAGTCAGACTATGATAGAAGAGAGATGCAGACAGTACATCATGGGTTCAGACCAGAGGAGGCTGATGGGAGGAGCTATAGGTAGGACAGGCTCATTATAATGGCTGGAATGGAATAAATGGAACGGAGTCAAACCTGTGGTTTCCATATGTTTGATGTGTTTGATACCATTCTATTTATTCCATTCCAGCCATTATAATGAGCCCGTCCTCCTATAGCTCCTCCAGTTCAGACCTGTTCATGTTGATCAGCTATATCTCCACTCTCTGATGTCTTGATATTTCTATTCTTTCAACTCTGTCTTTTCTGTTTCCTACCTGTCTCTGCCTCTGAAACAGCATGTCAAAGGTTGATCAGTTAATGGAAGGCCCTCCCTGACATCTTAATGAAACACATTAGTCCGTATATTGGCTGATCTGCACCACTCTGCTGTTGAATGTTAATTTCCTGCTATTGGGTGAAATGGCAACAATAGAGCGTTTAGCCCAGGGACAGATGAGATGCTGAGGGGCATTATGGGATGGCTGTGGAGGAGAGTGGGCATGGCTAATGGAGGGAGAAGTGAGAGAGGACGGCCACCTCATAGAGAATCTCAAAGAAGAACTGAACTCGAGAACCAACTTCTCTCGTTGAAAACGGCATATGTGACATCGATATTAGTCCGAAGCATTTATTCCAGTGCCAAAATTGACTACAAGGTGCAAGACAGTTTCTTGAGATTTGAGTAAAAGAGTTCGTTGTGACTTACTTGAGGGTTGGGTTTTGAATTCGACAATGCCCACTAACACGGGATAAACAGCTGAGGGGATTGCGCTCTCCAAATGGTACGTCAGAACACACAGACAGTGAGAAAGACCTGCCCAGCAGCGCAGCAGATTGGACTTTGTTTACATACTGTCAGACAACGTGGCGCATTTCTTTACTTGAGAAATACCAAACACCTTAGCTAGATGTAAAATTGCGTGACTAAAACCTCCTTGGCAAATATGTCAACATGAATTACAGATTCCTTGAGTCATCTTAGATTAATTCTGAATATTTTGAGGAAGTGATGCTGGCTTTGTTCCTATGGTGTATGATGGGGGACAAACATCAGTAACTGCTCCATCGAACCACACACCCAAGACTGAAATTAAATGTTTCTTAATGAGCAACAGAAAAAAAAACATGCAGAATTGGTGCGTTCAGGAAAAGGCTCATAACCCACGTGGGATCCTTTGTCTTTCCGACAATGCTGTGAGGGCCGACTGATCATAGGGAATGTTGACACGTTTCAGATGGATGATAGAGCGGCCTGTTCTGTTCGACCTCTTGTCACTTGCAAATATATGATAGGATACTCTGGATACGGGCCACAATCACCTGTGGCAGTGCTGCCACTTTCAACTTGTCTGTTTTTACTTTTCAATCACTCAAAAAAGTAGAACGATTGGTTGTTGTAAGACATGGCTGTGATTTTTACATTTTAGTCATTTAGCAGACGCTCTTATCCAGAGCGACTTACAGTTAGTGAGTGCATACATTTTTCATACTGGCCCCCCGTGGGAATCGAACCCACAACTCTGGCGTTGCAAGTGCCATGCTCTACCAACTGAGCTACTTTGATATCAAAGTATAATTCAAACCATAGGAATGAAATCGAAACACTCTTGCAAAAGTTATATTACTGATTGAAATTGGTTATGAAATTAAATAGTGATAGAATTACATTGGACACAGATTAGTAATGGTCCTTACTGTATAAGATGCAGATGCTTCCAGAATTCAAAGAGCAGTCTGGTGGTCGTGTTATGACTGTTTGTGGATGTGACCGTGACCGGTGTTCTCATAGCCCCCTGTCATTCATCCACTGCGGTGCACTGGCCTGTCAACACATAGTCTACACCTGTCATCTGTTTGCTTTGGAATGCCATCTCCTATATCATAGATGGGTTGGTTGTTTAGCAACACAACCGACGCATTCGCAACTATGGGGCAAAACAGATGGGGTTGGCTTAGATTGTTGACAACATGTAAACTATATTTAGTCTCCAATGTTTATTAAAAACATCAATACATTTGCACAAAGAGCACTTGTTGTCTCTGAAATACGTTGTTACAGTTGTTGGTTAGCTAGGTAGCGAATTTTAGCCACGTTAGCATTGACATGAAATCAGTCAAAAGATTTCAAAACAAGACATGGTCTCAAGAACAAGATAAAACTAGCCAAAACTATTCCCCACATGGCAGTTTAATGTCATTGTTGGTAGCTATCTGGCCATCAAGAATCAACTTGCGGACTTCTGCCTCATTGAAGCGTGCACATCGTTTTCGTGACGTTGTCAGCTAACCAATCTCTATCATACATCAATGTTGCCAACAGAGTTCTTTTTTTTAAATGTGATCCTACGTAGGCCATTTATATAATGGCTTAATAAAATAATATATATATCTACCTACACATCCTTGTCCCTGACCTGTTTGGAGAGCTCCTTGGTCTTCATGGTGCCACTTAGTTGGTGGTACTCCCTTGCTTAGTGGTGTTGCAGACTCTGGGGCCTTTCAGAACAGGTGTATATATACTGAGATCATGTGACAGATCATGTGACACTTAGATTGCACACAGGTGGACTTTATTTAACTAATTATGTGACTTCTGAAGGTAATTGGTTGCACCAGATCTTATTTAGGGGCTTCATAGCAAAGGGGGTGCATATATATGCACGCAGCACTTTTCCGTTATTTATTTTATTTTACTTCACCAATTTGGACTATTTTGTGTATGTCCATTACATGAAATCCACATAAAAATCCATTTAAATTACAGGTTGTAATGCAACAAAATAGGAAAAATGCCAAGGGGGATGAATACTTTTGCAAGGCACTGTAGCTCTAAGCCACAGCAATTCCTTCTATTTTGTTGAATTGAGACACTGGCTATTGGGTGTTGTAGAATGCGCTTTCATTCTCACACGATAAGGCTAGATTATAACATTCCGTGCTCATCATTTGACAATGTCGCACGGGAAACAATATTGTCCAGTTTTGGGGTGATTACATTTTCTAATTCTGCTGCTGACCTTGGGAAATGCTACTGAAGGAGCTCAGAATCAATTTCTAGCCAGGGAAGGGAAATAGTTTCTGCTAAACACTGGTACATAACAGTAGACTCAAGAAGATAAGGCGGGGGAAAATATGGATTAATCTGAATTAAGAGACACCATAGGGCAAGCGCTCGAGGTGAAACTCAGAATGTTAATCTCCATGCTCTGGTATTTACATTAAGTAAGGACAGAATCAAAAGAAAGGTTTCTGAACACTTTATTACAATGTTACGCTGGATATTCGTGTAAATAATGAATGAAGATTAATGTGTAAGCATGACAAAATAGCTACAATTGCCATCCTATTTCTCGGCATTAAAATAATTGAGCTGTATGAGCAAGTTTTGATTTGTATCATTTGTATCGCCTACACGCTTAGAAAAAAGGGTTCCAAAAGGGTTCTTCGGGTGTCCCCATAGGAGAACCTTTTTTGGTTCCTTCCAGGTATAACCCTTTTTGGTTCCAGGTAGAACTCTTTTGGGTTCCATGTAGAAAACCCAAAAGGGTTCTACCTGGAACCAAAGGGTTCTACCTGGAACAAAACGGGTTCTTCAAGGGGTTCTCCTATGTGGAAGGCCAAATAACCCTTTTAGGTTCTAGATAGCACCTTTTTTTCTAAGAGTGTACTGTTATTCTGAAAGTTCTTTCCACTGTTTATTAATGGTCCCATTCTGGCTCTGGTAGCCATTACTTATACAGGCATTTGTTGAAGTGCTGTGGACTGTGGAGATTGTTGACCTTGAACTCAACCAACTGTCATCCTGTATGGAGTGGGCTGTGGAACCGATGAGAGGACAATTGAAGAGAGTGAGGGTGTCAAACATGATGATTACATATTGATGAGTTTCAAGTGAGGGGGCCATATTCATAGCATAGATAGAAAGCAATACACCATTTCAGTGAAGAAGTTATTGAAAAGATTGCCCCTTTGAGTAGTCTGTTCTTAAGAAAATGGACAGTAGGACCTTGGTCCAGGTGTATTCTCCTTGCCAAAGATTTGTATTCCAGATATCATTATTATTGGGTGTTTTATGATGATCCCCATCATGCTAATATTTGTATTGTGCTAGCTATTTTCGAATTCACAGTATGAAGTTAATGAGAACCCTGATGAAATGGCTAATGCTGTAATGTTGTCCTCTAACCAAGACAATGTGGTGAGTGCCTTCAGTGTTCTCTGATGTAACAGTGCTGTGAACTTTCCATTTCCTCTAACAGTATGGTGCATGCCATTTGCATACAATTGACATCCTTGGAATGCTTAACAACACAATCTCTCTGTGTGCGTGCGTGCGTGCGTGTCTGTGTGTGTGTGTGTTTGTGTGTGCATGCATGCGATGAATCACAAAGCAGCTAACACATTGAGATTAGACATGGGCAACACGCAATGAGTAATTCAACATTTACATGTATTATTAATGGCTTACAATACACATTTAATGTAATGTCCGTAATGTAAGAACCCCCACAAACACAACAAATTGCACACATGCAAATGTACAGTTGAAGTCGGAAGTTTACATACACTTAGGTTGGAATCATTAAAACTCGTTTTTCAACCACTCCACAAATTTCTTGCTAACAAACTATAGTTTTGGCAAGTCGGTTAGGACATCTACTATGTGCATAACAAAAGTAATTTTTCCAACAATTGTTGACAGATTATTTCACTTATAATTCACTGTATCGCAATTCCAGTGGGTCAGAAGTTTACATACACTAAGTTGACTGTGCCTTTAAACAGCTTGGAAAATTCCAGAAAATGATGTCATGGCTTTAGAAGCTTCTGATAGGCTAATTGACATCATTTGAGTCAATTGGAGGTGTACCTGTGGATGTATTTCAAGGCCTACCTTCAAACTCAGTGCCTCTTTGCTTGACATCATGGGAAAATCAAAAGAAATCAGCCAAGACCTCAGAAAAAAAAATGTAGACCTCCACAAGTCTGGTTCATCCTTGGGACAATTTCCAAACACCTGAAGGTACCACGTTTATCTGTACAAACAATAGTACGCAAGTATAAACACCATGGGACCACGCAGCCATCATACCGCTCAGGAAGGAGACGCGTTCTGTCTCCTAGAGATGAACGTACTTTGGTGTGAAAAGTGCAAATCAATCCCAGAACAACAGCAACGGACCTTGTGAAGATGCTGGAGGAAACAGGTACAAAAGTATCTATATCCACAGTAAAACGGGTCCTATATCGACATAACCTGAAAGGCCGCTCAACAAGGAAGAAGCCACTGCTCCTCTGGTCTGATGAAACAAAAATAGAACTGTTTGGCCATAATGGCCATCGTTATGTTTGGAGGAAAAAGGGGGTGGCTTGCAAGCCGAAGAACACAATTCCAACCGTGAAGCACGGGGGTGGCAGCATCATGCTGTGGGGGTGCTTTGCTGCAGGAGGGACTGGTGCACTTCACAAAATAGATGGTATCATGAGGAAGGAAAATTATGTGGATATATTGAAGCAACATCTCAAGACATCAGTCAGGAAGTTAAAGCTTGGTCACAAATGGGTCTTCCAAATGGACAATGACCCCAAGCATACTTCCAAAGTTGTGGCAAAATGGCTGAAGGACAACAAAGTCAAGGTATTGGAGTGGCCATCACAAAGCCCTGACCTCAATCCTATAGAAAGTTTGTGGGCAGAACTGAAAAAGCGTGTGTGAGCAAGGAGGCCTACAAACCTGACTCAGTTACACAAGCTCTGTCAGGAGGAATGGGCCAAAATTCACCCAACTTATTGTGGGAAGCTTGTGGAAGGCTACCCGAAACGTTTGACCCAAGTTAAACAATTTAAAGGCAATGCTACCAAATACTAATTGAGTGTATGTAAACTTCTGACCCAATGGGAATGTGATGAAAGAAATAAAAGCTGAAATAAATCATTCTCTCTACTATTATTCTGACATTTCACATTCTTAAAATAAAGTGGTGATCCTAACTGACCTAAGACAGGGAATTTTTATTAGGATTAAATGTCAGGAATAGTGAAAAACTGAGTTTAAATGTATTTGGCTAAGGTGTACAGTGGGGGAAAAAAGTATTTAGTCAGCCACCAATTGTGCAAGTTCTCCCACTTAAAAAGATGAGAGAGGCCTGTAATTTTCATCATAGGTACACGTCAACTATGACAGACACATTCAGAAAAAAAAATCCTGAAAATCACATTGTAGGATTTTTTATGAATTTATTTGTAAATTATGGTGAAAAATAAGTATTTGGTCACCTACAAACAAGCAAGATTTCTGGCTCTCACAGACCTGTAACTTCTTCTTTAAGAGGCTCCTCTGTCCTCCACTCGTTACCTGTATTAATGGCACCTGTTTGAACTTGTTATCAGTATAAAAGACACCTGTCCACAACCTCAAACAGTCACACTCCAAACTCCACTATGGCCAAGACCAAAGAGCTGTCAAAGGACACCAGAAACAAAATTGTAGACCTGCACCAGGCTGGGAAGACTGAATCTGCAATAGGTAAGCAGCTTGGTTTGCAGAAATCAACTGTGGGAGCAATTATTAGGAAATGGAAGACATACAAGACCACTGATAATCTCCCTCGATCTGGGACTCCACGCAAGATCTCACCCCGTGGGGCAAAATGATCACAAGAACGGTGAGCAAAAATCCCAGAACCACACGGGGGGACCTAGTGAATGACCTGCAGAGAGCTGGGACCAAAGTAACAAAGCCTACCATCAGTAACACACTACGCCGCCAGGGACTCAAATCCTGCAGTGCCAGACGTGTCCCCCTGCTTAAGCCAGTACATGTCCAGGCCCGTCTGAAGTTTTCTAGAGTGCATTTGGATGATCCAGAAGAGGATTGGGAGAATGTCATATGGTCAGATGAAACCAAAATATAACTTTTTGGTAAAAACTCAACTCGTCGTGTTTTGGAGGACAAAGAATGCTGAGTTGCATCCAAAGAACACCATACCTACTGTGAAGCATGGGGGTGGAAACATCATGCTTTGGGGCTGTTTTTCTGCAAAGGGACCAGGACGACTGATCCGTGTAAAGGAAAGAATGAATGGGGCCATGTATCGTGAGATTTTGAGTGAAAACCTCCTTCCATCAGCAAGGGCATTGAAGATGAAACGTGGCTGGGTCTTTCAGCATGACAATGATCCCAAACACACCGCAAGGCAACGAAGGAGTGGCTTCGTAAGAAGCATTTCAAGGTCCTGGAGTGGCCTAGCCAGTCTCCAGATCTCAACCCCATAGAAAATCTTTGGAGGGAGTTGAAAGTCCGTGTTGCCCAGCGACAGCCCCAAAACATCACTGCTCTAGAGGAGATCTGCATGGAGGAATGGGCCAAAATACCAGCAACAGTGTGTGAAAACCTTGTGAAGACTTACAGAAAACGTTTGACCTGTGTCATTGCCAACAAAGGGTATATAACAAATTATTGAGAAACTTTTGTTATTGACCAAATACTTATTTTCCACCATAATTTGCAAATAAATTCATTACAAATCCTACAATGTGATTTTCTGGAATTTTTTTCCTCATTTTGTCTGTCATAGTTGACGTGTACCTATGATGAAAATTACAGGCCTCTCTCATCTTTTTAAGTGGGAGAACTTGCACAATTGGTGGCTGACTAAATACTTTTTTCCCCCACTGTATGTAAACCTCCGACTTGAACTGTACATGTTACATTTCCATGCTATAAGTTGTGAGTAAAGATTCCTGTGGAGTATGTTGTCTCTAGTTGCATTGCTTGTTGCAAAAAAAGCAGGAAAACGTGAAGAAAGTGCTTACAACATCGGCAGGACATCACTGTCATACGGTATATCCCCCGCTAGATCCCCCTCTATATCCCCCTCTGTAGCCTCCTATATCCCCCTCTATATTCTCCTCTATATCCCCCTCTATATATCCCCCTCTATATATCACCCCCTATATATCCCCCTCTATATCACCCTCTATATCCCCCTCTGTAGCCTCCTATATCCCCCTCTATATTCTCCTCTATATCCCCCTCTATATATCCCCCTCTATATCCCCCTCTATATCACCCCCTATATATCTCATATACTGTATCCCCCTATATATCCCCCTCTATATCACCCCCTATATATCTCATATACTGTATCCCCCTATATATCCCCCTCTATATCACCCCCTATATATCTCATATACTGTATCCCCCTATATATCCCCCTATATATCCCCCGCTATATCATCCTCAAGAGGCTTGGGTCAGCTCAATCTAGAGCTGGGGCAATTTTAAAGTAAATGCGATCTCTGGGGAGCTCTTTCTGTCAGCCCGGCCTTTCCACCACGCCTGCTAGCCCTAACAGTCCACACTACATGACAGGGGAAATATTGCCTAATGCTTTTTACAGACAGTCTTAAGCTATCAGGGTTTTGGACGGCCGCCACAGGATTCTTCCCTTTGTGAATCTTCTGCTCGCTGGGCACGTTCGGGCAGGATACCGCAGAGTAGACTGCTGCATTGTTTGAGAGGTGTTCCAGTAGTTTATCGAGGAACAATTGTCTAATTTCAACCAACTGGCAGTGTCTGGTTGCCTGTCAGCTCAGCTTTGCGATTTTGCACAGAGACATCAGTATTTGAAAGACAGGCCTAACCCCTTTCTTGGCTTGTGAGGCTGATCTTACAATATACTTCCCTGTACAATAAAACCTGGCATAGTCTGATAAACAATGACATGGCTTGAAACTGAATTGAATTGCCTTTTACTGAGGTATACGTTTCTATACTTTGTTTTATATGAAAGTTTCCTCAACCAGCAATGATTGTCGCTTGAAAAATAGATATTAAACAGTGGATGCTGAGGGGAGGACAGCTCATAATAATGGCTGGAACGGAGAAAATGGAATGGCATCAAACACCTGGAAACCATGTGTTTGATGTATTTGATACCATTCCACTTATTCCATCCTAGCCATTACCACGAGCCCGTCCTCCCCAATTAAGGTGCCACCAACCTCCTGTGATATAAAACTATAGTGCTTTGTAATCATATCCCAACCATCTGCTGTTTATTGTTTGAGCTTATCTCATGACTGTGATTTGATTTCTGACATCACTCACCATTTTCACTTCAGAAAACGTTCATATACAGTATACAGACCAGGGAAGCCCACATTCTGTTACAGACAGAAGCCTGTGACATGACAGACCAATCAGAACTAATCTCTCGGCATGTCCAACCCCTGCATTATCTCAGCCAATCATGGCTAGCCAGAAAGGATCCTGTCTTTCTCTCTATATAGCTCAGTGCTTTCTCCATGGCTAAACTAGGCTCGTAATTTAAATGTTGTATTAATATTTACAGATCCCATATGAGTTTGTAATTAATGCACATGAAATGCTTCTTTTTATGTTTCTACTGTGAAAGAGGAACTAGCAAAAACGCTAATATTGAGGAATTTAGACACATAGTTATGCTGACGAATACTTTATCTGGTTTCTGCAGAACTGTGGATCCAACTCATCTTTGTACAGTCTGGCTATAGTGGCTATACACATTCCATTACAATTGGTCAAACGTGTTTGTTTGTGCCCTCCACACACTTTAAATGCTTTTGCAGGGGATGAGAGAGGCTTTCCCTTCACAGTTATATATAAAAGTTAGGATGTAGCCTATGCACCCATGTTTGACTCTGTCCACTCTGCCAGTGTACTCTGTTGAGGCCTGGTGGACACCACTACACCAGGGGAGAAAGTCTTGTCCAAAGGCACACAGTTCATGGGCTCCAGTAAGCCCAGGATTACAGGGGAATCTCAAAAAATCCAGTGGGGCATTAGCGCTGATAATATGGAGGACAAAGCCCAAGATTTCCTAACAAATCTCTAATCCTGGGCATGGAGGAGAGATATGCCTCACAGCACCCACAGGTGTGCACAGGGAAACAATATTGCTGGGGTTAATCCGACCGGTGCTGTTTACCTGGTAGAATACTCACATTAATATTGAATGGAAATGTAGATTGTTTTGTTTGCATAGCTTTACAGAGCATGCAGATTTCCTATAGTGGTAGAGCAGTATGTTAACAGTGTCATACGATATAGCACTGTATGGTTCTGGAGGTTATATGCAAATGTCATAGGCAACATGCACTAGCTATGCAAACACACAGGGTCTTTTCCTGGACAGAAACCTGTAAATTAGTTCCCAAACATTTCAGACCATTTCATGGACAATTCCGATTTTGCTGTAAACAAAGTTTAGAGTTTCTTTCAGTTATCGTCAGTCTGGAAGTCGACAAAGTGCATCTGTATCTTTTCCTCTCCAGACACTTCACAGACTCCCTTCCTTTTGACTGGAATGTCTTTCCTCCATCTCATAAACACATCCTAAGCGTTTCTGTCTGTCATTTTGACTATCTGTCTTTTTTTCTGAAGGCTTCATTTCACTGAGATTGTCACGGGAGGGTTGGGAGGAGGGGATGAAGGCAGGGGGCAGGGGGCATGCCAGCCTGCATAGCTTTCCTTCACTTTCATCTGAATACTTGACTGCTTCAGAAGAAATTGCTGCAGACCTCTCCCACAGCCAAACTCAGCCTTTATTGCCTCCCATACACATCCCACTGAAGAGGAGGAAACCTGAAGCATCCAGGGAGGGCTTGAAAGCATCTCTTCCAATCTGCTCACATCTTGACATTTTCTAAAGCACATTAAAAGAATGAACTTCTGCTTAGTAAAGCTCTCTTCAAAGGGAATCCCAAGTGTTTGTACTTGTGACGACATCAGTATACTGCTAAAGTACCGGGAGCTTTTGCTGGAGCTGTGCACAACAATAACTGTTGTGTGACTGACAGTGTGTGCTGAGTGTCAGTGTCCTAGGCTTTTGTAATGCAATGAAGGTTCACTTGGTGAGTTTTTGTTGTTAGAAACATTCAACATGGTTCTTGGCTTGTTCCCCAGAGGGATTGTACTGAATGTCTCTGTCTCTAATAGTAGGAGAATAGTAGGCTATATGGCCAGATCCCTCCAGCTCCTAAAGTCCTTCTAACACGGAGCCCTGTAAACACAATAAAGCCACATTATGCTCAGAGCTTCTTTAATTCATGAGGGTCCCCTCATCAATCTGTTTTCAATAACAGCCCTTGGCAGCCATGTTTTTCCTATGTAAATTAACCCTGTTATCCAAAGGCCTTGTTGACAGTAATCTGACCCTCATTTTCTCTTTGGATTCCTCCCTCCTGTGCCACAGCGAGATGCCTGAAAGCATACACACACACACAGGCACGCACACAAACACACACAAAGAAAGCTGACAGTCAACACACACACACACTGGTCTGGGTGACAGCCTGGACTTTCTCACTACACAATCTCTCCACGGCCGCTATTGTCTCATGGTGCAGTAGGATTGTGAGAGTCCATAACAAAAGCATTTCCAGGACAGTCTGTGTCGGCATGTCAAACATTTCATTCCACTGAAAGTGCACAGTTCCTCACTCTCAAACTCACCTATTTAATGTATCTATAACATTGAGAGTGAATATAGTCTATAATACAGTTCATACACATTATAATGTGGTTGTGTTTTTTGTTTATCATATAATGATCAGATAATAATCAGTGGAAGGAATTGCCAAGATGTAAACTCTAGAGTACATGAACCTGTAGCTATCCACCTACACACGCCTGAAGGTGTTCTATGCATTATCATACAATGATAGTGTGTTATAGCCTTCATTTAAAATTTAATTTAGATTTTTTTGTCACTGTCCTACACACAATACCCCATAATGTCAACGTGGACTTTTTCGAAATGTTTACAAATGAATTTAAGATTAAAAGTTGAAATGTCTTGAGTCAGTAAGTATACAACCCTTGTGCTATGGCAAGCCTAAATAAGTTCATGAGTATAAATGTGCTTTACAAGTCCCATAATAAGTTACATGGACTCACTCTGTGTGCAATAATAGTGTTTAAAATGATTTTTGAATGACCACCTCATCTCTGTACCCCCCACACACAATTATCTGTAAGGCCCCTCAGCCGAGCAGTGAATTTAAAACACAGATTCAACCACAAAGACCAGGGAGGTTTTCCAATGCCTCACAAAGAAGGGCACTTATTTTTCTTAAAACTGCATTGTTGGTTAAGGGCTTGTAAGTAAGCATGTGACAAATACAATTTGATTTGATTTGACTTATTGATAGATTGGTAAAAAAAAAAAAGCTGACATTGAATATGCCTTTGAGCATGGTGAAGTTATTAATTACACTTTGGATGGTGTATCAATACACCCAGTCACTACAAAGATACAGGCGTCCTTCCTAACTCCGTTGCCGGAGAGGAAGGAAACTTCTCAGGGATTTCACCATGAGGCCAATGGTGACTTTAAAAGAGTTACAGAGTTTAATGGCTGTGATAGGGAAAACTGAGGATGGATCAAAAACATTGTAGTTAATCCACAATATTAACCTAAATGAGAGAGTGAAAAGAAGGAAGCCTGTACAGAATATAAATATTCCAAAACATGCATCCTGTTTGCAACAAGGCACTAAAGTAATACTTTTAAAAAATGGCAAAGCAATTCACTTTTTGTCCTCAATACAAAGTGTTATGTTTGGGGCAAATCCAATACAACACATTACTGAGTACCACTCTCCATATTTTCAAGCATAGTGGGGGCTGCATCATGTTATGTGTATGCTTGTAATCGAGAAGGACTGGGGAGATTTTCAGGATAAAAAATAAATAGAATGGAACTAAGCACATGCAAAATCCTAGAGGAAAACCTGGTTCAGTCTGCTTTCCACCAAACCCTGGGAGAGGAATTCACCTTTCAGCAGGACAAATCTACACTGGAGTTGCTTTACCAAGAAGACAGTGAATGTTCCTGAGTGAAGGAGTTACAGTTTTGACTGAAAATGGTTGTCTAGCAATGATCAATAGCCAATTCGACAGAGCTTGAAGAATTCTGAAATGAATAATGGCCAAATGTTGCACAATTCAGGTGTGGAAAGCTCTTAGAGACTAACCCAGAAAAACTCATAGCTGTAATCGCTGCCAAAGGTGCTTCTACAAAGTATTGACTCAGGGCTGTGAATACTTGTATTTCTGCATTTCATTTTCAATACATTTGCTAAGATTTCTAAAAACATGTTTTCACTTTGTCATCATGGGGTATTGTGTGTAAATGGGTGAGAAAAATTATAAATTTAATCCTTTTTTAATTCAGGCTGTAACAAGTGGAATAAGTCAAGGGGTATGAATACTTTCTGAAGGCACTGTAAGTGTATTTTCATATTGTCTTAGAAACCAAACAAGTACAAACCTTTACTGTCAAGTCTAATTTAAGAATACTTCTCACTTCAGTGTTGTTCTTTTTGATGTGTTTGTCTGCCTGTTTGTATCCCTAGGCCAACCTCAGACTGTTATTGTAAAAGGGATATATTGTCTCAGAGAGCACTGGTGAAGTGAACTGGAGTAAGATATCACTGACTAGAGACATGGGAAAGTGGTTGTAAGTTATTTGTGGGAGCAGATGAGTGCAGATGGAGGGAGGTGTGTAGAGAGCTTTGGCTGTTGACAGACAAACTCACTGAGCTGACCTAATTGGTGCAGAGCAGTCAGGCCAAACGAAGGAGCTGATTGGCCACAATGAGCTGCGGATAGTGATGGTGGCTGGGTAGGCAGACATGGTTGAGGGTGTGTGTGTGTGTGTGTGTGTGTGTGTGTGTGTGTGTGTGTGTGTGTGTTTGCGTGCGTGTGCGCGTGCTTGTGTGTGTGTGTAGGGATGTTGAGAGGGAGGATTTGAGAGAAGCACACACTTCTTAAAAACATGTGTCAGTGGTGTCTGGGTAATGTATAGAGTGGGGATACGAGAGAGAGGAGAGAGAGCACTGGCCTTCATACGGACCCCTAAGCTACCATCTCACTAATAGCTAATGATGAGTTTCCAAAATGAGAGGAAATTAGTCTTGCATTTTAATGAGGTTAAATTGACACCGGTGGGGGATTTTGGTGACTTGCATTAGCTGCAATTCTTGAACATAATTCTCAGAATGTCTAAAACCGTTACCTAAAGACTCCAGCCATATCACCTCCTGTTCAGGACACCCTCACGCTGAAATTAGAATATTTGCAGGGATGACTATCTCTCAACTCTCTGTCACGTCTGATGTCTGATGCCTTTGATAGCACACTTTCAATCTGACATCAATGCTTAGAGACTCAGACAGGCTCTCCATGGCCCATTGATCCCTTACTCCTTTGTTATGGTAGTGGTGAGTGGAGGGTCCAATATTTCACCCGTAATACAGATGTAGGAGCCTAGTTTGAGCACATTTGCTACAGCAGCAAAATAATCCTGCAGCAACAGGAAATGTGAATTATTATTAGGATTATAATTAATGTAAATGTTTGTAGAGGGTTGATACTTTTTTCGTAAGGGACAATGAAGTGTGCAATTTCAAAGTGGAAATAACTAACTTCAGAAGCCTTTTAAACCTCAAATACACTACACATTTAAAATGTCCTGCATTGCAGGAAAGTTATCCTGCAACAGGGTGATAAAATTAAGATCCTACATCTGTCCTCTCTTTTAGTTAATGGCTGCTCTTGAAATACTTTAAGACGGCCTATAGAGCGGCCATTTTGTATTGTCTGTATTGTATTGTATTGTTGTTAAACAAATAAAAATAAAACAAATAAATATTTTGTTTTTTTTATGTAAAAGACGGCCTATAGATGACGTACAGATATTAATAGCTAATATCAACAGGACTTGCCACCAATCAAGTGTGTATTATTCATAGGTGTAGCTTCTCTCTCTGATAAAGCACTGTTCAACTGCTAAATAGAACCTGATTTCTCTGTTTTCGTAAACACCTGATTTTGATGTCGGAAGAGAAGGTTATGTTATTGATTATCCGAATTTAGAATTCATTAGAATTCAACTAATAAATATATCCTATTGAAAAGTCTTAAAGCTCCCTGAATTTGGAATTAACTTTTTGATGAAAGAGTGTTGCTGCGGCACAGGGTGTCTGTCTGTTGGCCTCACTGAAGGTGAAGCTGAAATACTCTGTCAGAAAATCAATTGTAAAGATCGGAGCAGGAGGAAGCGCTCTTTATTATGGTAACAGACAGAACGTCTTGTTTCTCTTTTCTTACTAGTGTGTTATTGGACACATCGTTTGTTACAATATATTCTGTACATGAGAAGTTTAAAGGAAAACTTGAGGAAGCTTGCAATGTCAAAACTCTTTTTGGTAGTAGCTGCAGCTCTGTCCTCCTATCATAAAAGCTCCCGATCTCCATTGTTTAAAAGGAATATCTTGTAATCGAAAGAAGTACTAAGGTTTTGATGGCGAGGGATTTGATTCAGTTCATGTTGAGGAATTTTCTGTGAAGATGAATGAGCAGGTAGCTAAACCCTCATGCTTGATGTCGAAGAGATACTAATGAACAGCACAACAATGAAAGACCAAAGGATTTTGATCTTAGCGCTGTAACATGTTAGCGATCAACGAGCAACGTGCGTGTTACTCTAGCCCTAAGAAAGGTTCTGCTCAGGCTCAGGCCAAGGCTCATTCAGTTCATAGGATCTCCTCCCCTCTACACCCTTTCTATGCCACTGTCATGGCCCCTCTCACTCTCCTAGCCCTAGGGCCTTTGTAGTGTACCATTGTCCCATGTAGCAATGTTAGTGGAAACAGATTGTATCAGTAAGCCATGCTTCAAAAGCATGGAGAAAAAGCTGTGAACTATCCCTCCAAAACCACTATCAGATAGGCCTGGCTGTTGATTTGTTTGTTTAATTAAACATTTGGCAGGCCGATTTATTGATAGTGAGACATTCCAAAGGCCTTTGATATGACCTTGTTACCTTTGTTATAGATGATTTGTGAATTATATTTTCCGCGTGACAAGGGGGTGACTTGGGTTCTCATCCCCCTTTATTGTAATTGTTTGACTCCGTTATATCTACCGTCACATTCCATTCACGTAGTTCAGAGTTCCAATCTAGCGAGGACAAGATCATTACATTGAGTGGCTTAGGTGGTTATGACTGTCCTAACAGGCTGAATCACATATTTTTACATTTCACATTTAGCCATCCCCGATGGCGGTAGCTACAGCACCTGAGACATGAATGTACGTGGATGGTATGGTAAAGCATGTCTCTACAGTTAGGCTACATGTATTTTACATGTTTCTATAGATAAAAGCATATGACTATAGACAACTTTTACAATAAAGTGTTACAAAAAACTGCAAAAAGTGTCAATCAGACAGGCCTATGACCAAGACCAGATAGAATCTTTACTGCTTATCTTCCTACATTTTTATAAAAGACAGATCCAAGCTTGGCTAAAGGTTGCTGGATCAAATTCCCGAGCTGACAAGGTAAAAATCTGTCGCTCTGCCCCTGAGCAAGGCAGTTAACCCACTGCTCCCCGGGCACCGAAGACGTGGATGTCGATTAAGGCAGCCCTCTGCAAGTCTCTGATTCAGAGGGGTTGGGTTAAATGCGGAAGACACATTTCAGTTGAATGCATTCAGTTGTACAACTGACTAGGAATCCCCTTCCCCTTTCCCTTATACCTGCATGCATATGAAAGTATTCACCCCCCTCGGCATTTTTCCTATTTTGTTGCCTTACAACCTGTAATTAAAATTGATTTTCTGGGGGTTTGTATCATTTGATTTACACAACATGCCTACCACTTTGAAGATGCAAAATATTTTTGGGGGTGAAACAAACAAGAAATAAGACAGGAAAACAGAAAACTTGAGCGTGCATAACTATTCATCCCCCCCAAAGTCAATACTTTGTAGAGCCACCTTTTGCAGCAATTACAGCTGCAAGTCTCTTGGGTATGTCTCTATACAGTGAGGGAAAAAAGAATTTGATCCCCTGCTGATTTTGTACGTTTGCCCACTCACAAATAAATTATCAGTCTATAATTTTAATGGAAGGTTTATTTGAACAGTGAGAGACAGAATAACAACAACAAAATCCAGAAAAACGCATGTCAACAATGTTATAAATTAATTTGCATTTTAATGAGGGAAATAAGTATTTGACCCCTCTGCAAAACATGACTTAGTACTTGGTGGCAAAACCCTTGTTAGCAATCACAGAGGTCAGACGTTTCTTGTAGTTGGCCACCAGGTTTGCACACATCTCAGGAGGGATTTTGTCCCACTCCTCTTTGCAGATCTTCTCCAAGTCATTAAGGTTTCGAGGCTGACGTTTGGCAACTCAAACCTTCAGCTCCCTCCACAGATTTTCTATGGGATTAAGGTCTGGAGACTGGCTAGGCCACTCCAGGACCTTAATGTGCTTCTTCTTGAGCCACTCCTTTGTTGCCTTGGCCGTGTGTTTTGGGTCATTGTCATGCTGGAATACCCATCCACGACCCATTTTCAATGCCCTGGCTGAGGGAAGGAGGTTCTCACCCAAGATTTGACGGTACATGGCCCCGTCCCTTTGATGCGGTGAAGTTGTCCTGTCCCCTTAGCAGAAAAACACCCCCAAAGCATCATGTTTCCACCACCATGTTTGACGGTGGGGATGGTGTTCTTGGGGTCATAGGCAGCATTCCTCCTCCTCCAAATACGGTGAGTTGAGTTGATGCCAAAGAGCTCCATTTTGTTCTCATCTGACCACAACACTTTCACCCAGTTCTCCTCTGAATCATTCAGATGTTCATTGGCAAACTTCAGACAGGCATGTATATGTGCTTTCTTGAGCAGGGGGACCTTGCGGGCGCTGCAGGATTTCAGTCCTTCACGGCGTAGTGTGTTACCAATTGTTTTCTTGGTGACTATGGTCCCAGCTGCCTTGAGATCATTGACAAGATCCTCCTGTGTCGTTCTGGGCTGATTCCTCACCGTTCTCATGATCATTGCAACTCCACGAGGTGAGATCTTCCATGGAGCCCCAGGCCGAGGTAGATTGACAGTTATTTTGTGTTTCTTCCATTTGCGAATAATCGCACCAACTGTTGTCACCTTCTCACCAAGCTGCTTGGCGATGGTCTTGTAGCCCATTCCAGCCTTGTGTAGGTCTACAATCATGTCCCTGATATCCTTGGAGAGCTCTTTCGTCTTGGCCATGGTGGAGAGTTTGGAATCTGATTGATTGATTGCTTCTGTGGACAGGTGTCTTTTATACAGGTAACAAGCTAAGATTAGAAGCACTCCCTTTAAGAGTGTGCTCCTAATCTCAGCTCGTTACCTGTATAAAGACACCTGGGAGCCAGAAATCTTTCTGATTGAGAGGGGGTCAAATACTTATTTCCCTCATTAAAATGCAAATCAATTAATAACATTTTTGACATGCGTTTTTCTGGATTTTCTTGTTGTTATTCTGTCTCTCACTGTTCAAATACACCTACCATTAAAATGATAGACTGATCATTTCTTTGTCTGTGGGCAAACGTACAAAATCAGCAGGGGATCAAATACTTTTTTCCCTCACTGTAAGCTTGGCACATCTAGCCACTGGGATTTTTGCCCATTCTTCAAGGCAAAACTGCTCCAGGTCCTTCAAGTTGGACAGGTGTCCCTCAAGAATTTCCCTGTATTTAGCGCCATCCATCATTCCTTCAATTCTGACCAGTTTCCCAGTCCCTGCCGATGAAAAACATCCCCACAGCATGATGCTGCCACCACCATGCTTCACTGTGGAGATGGTGTTCTCGGGGTGATGAGAGGTGTTGGGTTTGCGCCAGACATAGCGTTTTCCTTGATGGCCAAAAAGCTCATATGTTTGGGGAGTCTCCCACATGCCTTTTGGCCAATACCAAACGTGTTTGCTTATTTTTTTCTTTAAGCAATGGCTTTTTTCTGGCCACTCTTCCGTAAAGCCCAGCTCTGTGGAGTGTACGGCTTAAAGTGGTCCTATGGACAGATACTCCAATCTCCACTGTGGAGCTTTGCAGCTCCTTCAGGGTTATCTTTGGTCTCTTTGTTGCCTCTCTGATTAATGCCCTCCTTGCCTGGTCCGTGAGTTTTGGTGGGCGGCCCTCTCTTGGCAGGTTTGTTGTGGTGCCATATTCTTTCAATTTTTATAATGGATTTAATGGTGCTCCGTGGGATGTTTTATTATAACCCAACCCTGATCTGTACTTCTCTACAACTTTGTCCCTGACCTGTTTGGAGAGCTCCTTGGTCTTCATGGTGCCGCTTGCTTGGTGGTGCCACTTGCTTAGTTGTGTTGCAGACTCTGGGGCCTTTCAGAACAGGTGTATATACACTGAGATCATGTGACACTTAGATTGCACACAGGTTGGACTTTATTTAACTAATTATGTAACTTCTGAAGGTAATTGGTTGCACCAGATCTTATTTAGGGACTTCATAGCAAAGGGGGTGAATACATATGCACGCACCAATTTTCCGTTATTTATCTTTTAGAATTTTTTGAAACAAGTTATTTTTTTCATTTCACTTCACCAATTTGGACTATTTTGTGTATGTCCATTACATGAAATCCAAATAAAAATATATTTAAATTACAGGTTGTACTGCAACAACATAGGAAAAAAGGGTAAATTACAGGTTGTACTGCAACAACATAGGAAAAAAGGGGGGATGAATACTTTTGCAAGGCACTGTATTTCAACTCAAGCACAACTAGTGTGTGTGGAGTGTGACAAGTCATGTATTGTGACCCTGTGTCTAGCAGCTCACCCCGGGCGGTCACTGGGGTCAACATCCCTCCCAGTCAGATGATTCCCTGGACAGGCAGCCTGCCAGCCTTCCCTGCCTGCCTGCCTGGCCTGGTTGAGTAAAGTCAACTCAACTGAAGGTCAAAGCAATTACCAGACTCTCAGTTCCCCTCAACTCTCCCGCAACCTCCAGGGGAATGGGAGGGAGGCTGTTCTGGTGTATGACCACTAGAATATGGATGGAATGGGCCTCCCGAGTGATGCAGCGGTCTAAGGCACTGCATCGCAGTGCTAGAGGCGTCACTACAGACCCGGGATAGATCCCGGGCTGTATCACAACCGGCCGTGATCGGGAGTCCCATAGGGCGGCGCACAATTGGCCCAGCGTCGTCCGGGTTAGGGGAGGGTTTTGGCTCATCGCGCTCTAGCGACTCCTTGTGGCGGGCCGTCGCCTGCAGGCTGATCTCAATCGTCAGTTGAACTGTGTTTCCTCCGACACATTGGGGCAACTGGCTTCCGGGTTAAGCGGGCGGGTGTTAAGAAGCACGGTTTGGCTGGTCATGTTTCGGAGGACGCATGACTCGACCTTCGCCTCCCAAGCCTGTTGGGGAGTTGCAGCGATGAGAGAAGATCGAAATTTGGGAGAAAAAGGAGGTAAAATACACAACAACAAAAAATAATATGGATGGAACATGCTAGCTGTGTATTTTAATTGTCAAATTGCACCCGAATGCATGTTTGAAATGTCCATTACTGGGTCAAAAAATGCTTTGAAACTTTAACAACTTTAAAGACAAATATGGGAACACAATATGTGTATTTCTATTCATGGTCATGTTAAATTGTTTGAAGTATGTTGAAAACATATAATGTCGAAGTTTTAAGGAACCAAACATCATCTTAAAGTATCTGTCTTATGCAAACTTTCTTCTTCTTCTACCATATCTGCAATGTTATTTTTATTTTGGCTAATTAAATGGAGTCATAGGCCAAGCTAATAAATGCTGGTCCGATGACAACAGATAATGAATGCTGGTCTGATGACAACAGATCATGAATGTTGGTCTGATGACAACAGATCATGAATGCTGGTCTGATGACAACAGATCATGAATGCTGGTCTGATGAAAACAGATCACAGACAACACTGCATTGTCTGTTTAGACTAGAGAAATACCATGTAATGAAGCAGGACAGACAGACAGACAGACAGACATGGAGCTGGTCTTAGTCTCCTACTCTAAACTAAAGTGAACAGTTTATATAGATTATATAAAAATGCTGTTTATGCATAAGAGCTAACCTTGCACTCAGTCTGAAAAAAAAAAAAAAACTTAAAAAAAATCAATGTTATGTAATAGTTTTGGAAGTACAAAAATAAATGTAAGACACCCCACACACATGTAAGCACATTGTCTTGCTGTCTTGCATCCCACAGATTACGTAAGGTCTTGTACATCCTATAAGAGAGTTGAGTGAATTGAAAATGCATCACACTGAACTGCAGAGCTGGGGTCAATTCGAATTGAAGGCAGTCAATTCAGGAAGTGATTTTAATTTAACATTTTAAAATGGAGAAACTTTTGAAATAAATAGTTTCTACTCAGTTTATTGAAAGGTCATTGAAAATAGATTTTAAAAAATCAGGTTTTGAATTGTTATTTCAGTTTACTTCCTGAACTGACTGCCTTCAATTCGAATTGACCCCAGCCCTGCTGTACATGCAGAAACCACAGTAAGTGCTACACTATTATCCAGATCCTTTGATGTTGCAATATTGAGCTGAGGGAGTCTGGAATCATATGCATGTTGTATTGATTTTATTCATGTATAATACATATATACTGAACAAAAATATAAACGCAACATGCAACAATTTTAACGATTTAACTTAGTTACAGTTCATATAAGTCAATTTAAATTAATTAATTAGGCCCTAATCTATGGATTTCACATGACTGGGCAGGGGCGCAGCCATGAGTGGTCCTGGGAGGGCACAAGGCCACCCACTTGGGAGACAGGTCAACCCACTGGGAAGCCAGGCCCAGCCAATCAGAATGAGTTTTTCCCCACAAAAGGGCTTTATTACATACAGAAATACTCCTCAGTTTCATCAGCTGTCTGGGTGGCTGGTCTCAGACGATCCCGCAGGTGAAGAATCCGGATGTGGAGGTCCTAGGCTGGTGTGGTTACACGTGGTCTGCGGTTGTGAAGCCGGTTGGACGTACTGCCAAATTCTCTAAAATGATGTTGGAAGCGGCTTATGGTAGAGAAATAAACATTCAATTTTCTGGCAACAGCTCTGGTGGACATTCCTGCAGTCAACATGCCAATTGCACGCTCCCTCAAAACTTGAGACATCTGTGGCATTGTGTTGTGTGACAAAACGGCACATTTTAGAATGGCCTTTTATTGTCCACAGCACAAGGTACACCTGTGTAATGATCATGCTGTTTAATCAGCTTCTTGATATGCCACACCTGTCAGGTGGATGGATTATCTTGGCAAAGGAGAAATGCTCAATAACAAAGATGTATACAAATTTGTGCACAAAATTGGAGAGGAATACTCTTTTTGTGTGCACCGAAAATTTCTGGGATCTTTTATTTCAGCTCTTGAAACATGGGACCAACACTTTACATGTTGCGTTTATATTTTTGTTCAGTATAGATATTTCCTTCTAAGGCTCTGGACTTGCTGTGCCATATTCAGTGTGTGTCATTTAACCCTGGTTTAGTGCTCCCATTCTGTATTGATGTATTTCATATTCCCTCATTTGATTTACAGATGTAGGATCTTAATCCTGTTTGCTACAGCAAGCTAATATTCATGCAGCAACAAGAAATGTGAGTTATTATGTGGATTATAATTAATGGACATTTCTGTAGGGGTTGATAAATTTTTCACACACTACACTACAAGTTTTAAATTTCCTGCATTGCAGGAAAGTTCTCCTGCAACAGGGTGATCAAATTAAGATCCTACATCTGTACAGTACAGTAGTAAGGCATAAATTACTCATGTGAGAGCCAAGAACTTTAGATGAGAGACACAGATGAATGTCATTGTTGATATCAAACAAATAATCAATTTACAAATCGGTTCCTTGTTCTTTCGAATATTCCACGTGACAGGAGACACTTTTTAACCTAACTTGGAAAGTCAATGATACTGTATGTAAAGCTTTTCAACCAGCTCATATACTGTAATGTTACATACGTATATCCTCTTAATTGGTGTGAAATCAAGCAACCTCTATCAACCCACACATACGATTAGGGAAGCTACAGTACACTGGTAATCTGGCTATAATGAAATAGGCAGGACACAGGGGATTGGCAGGAAGTCTAATTAAGAACAATGACCTTTTGCCAGTCTAATTTAAGGATTAAAGTTATAATAATTAACAGCAAATATTTAAAAATGATTTGCATTGAAATGAAATTGAAAGGGCATTTTATTAGAATGTCAGGAGGATGCACAGGGTTTATTCTTTATTAGGCCTACACAGACTATCCCAGAGGCTCCCAGCTCATTTTACGTTATTAAGATTTGACTATATTTCTTCCGCTGCTGTGCAACGAAGCCAATGTCTTTTTATTGTGCTCGGGCACCAGACGGCTGCGGCAACGGCGGTGGCAGGAGTATGCTGCTGGGTACGTTGGGTACTCAGAGTGCCTAGCTGGCGAGATGGCTGAGCTGCTCTGTCTGCTGGTCTCACCCATCCGCCGTTGCCTGCCTGCCTCCGAGAATGATGTGATTGGGCAGAGCAGTGTGGTTAGAAGGGGCTCAAGGCCCTGCCACTCAGTACCTCTCAGCCTGCGGGAGTGACTGGCACCTCACTGAAATCAAATCAATTACTGAGCAATGCTTTGGCCCAGAATCCTCTGTAGCTGGAGACAGACAGACAGGGCCGTTTAGGGACTTGGGAGGCTGGACACTGGACAGGGCATCACATTTGGTCAGCCTATAGGATCAACTTGACAAATCAGTAAAAGAGAAAAACTTTGTAAAGGGAAAAGATAAGAGTGCTTGATTTCGGGGAGGGCAAAGGTAAGAGTGAAGACAAAGACTAAGACATATTCTTTGAGAGAAACTCAGTCAAGGGAGGCTACAAGGGAGGCTACAAGGGAGACTACAAGGGAGGCCACAAGGGAGGCTACAAGGGAGGCCACAAGGGAGGCTACAAGGGAGGCCACAAGGGAGGCTACAAGGGAGGCCACAAGGGAGGCTACAAGGGAGGCCACAAGGGAGGCCACAAGGGAGGCTACAAAGAATGTAAGAAAAACCTAGCTAAAGTTTAGCTCCCTCTTAAAGTGGTGACACACTGTGTGTCATTGAGCTCCCATTCAGCAATAATGATTAAAAAGTCAATGTGTTTGCTGAGACAAGTTAGAGATTAACTCTGAGTCACTCTGTTTGTGTAGCAGATTTCCAGTACTTTGGAGCTGTGGTATATGGGAATGTGAGAGGGACCTTTCCAGGGACATTTCCCTCTGCAGCCTCTGACCGTGGCACTGTGTGCCCTGGGCAATGATGTCACCAACAGCCTCTTCTCCTCTTTTCATCCTGTCCTCCATCTTTCTATCCCTCTGTACGCACTGTGGTCAGGGTCAGCATGGCAGGCAGCTGTGTGAAGTGTAAAACATCCCCTTCGGTGCAGCAGCTGCTCCATCCCGCCTCCCATTGGCTTTTAATGTCCCCTCCTCCCCCCTCCTCCTCCTCCTCCTCCTCCTCCTCCTCCTCCCATAATAACACTCACACCCTCTCCTTCAATAGATACACATTACCACTTCAATTATACTGAACAAAAATAGAAACACAACATGTAAAGTGTTGGGCCCTTGTTTCATGAGCTGAAATAAAAGACCACAGACATTTTCCATATGCACAAAAAGCTTATTTCTCTCCAATTTTGTGCACACATTTGTTTACATCCCTGTTAGTGAGCATTTCTCCTTTGCCAAGATAATCCATCCACCTGACAGGTGTGGCATATCAAGAAGTTGATTAAACAGCATGATCATTACACAGGTGCACCTTGTGCTGGGGACAATAAAAAGGCAATTTTAAAATCTGCAGTTTTTTCACACAGCACAATGCCACATATGTCTCATGTTTTGAGGGAGCGTGCAATTGGCATGTTGACTGCAGGAATGTCCACCAGAGCTGTTGTCATTTCTCTACCATAAGCCGCCTCCAAGGTTGTTTTAGAGAATTTGGCAGTACGTCCAACCGGCCTCACAACCACAGACTGCGTGTAACCACGCCAGCCCAGGACCTCCACATCCAGCTTCTTCACCTGCGGGATCGTCTGAGACCAGCCACCCGGACAGCTGATGAAACTGTGGGTTTGCACAACCGAATAATTTCTGCACAAACTGTCAGAAACCATCTCAGGGAAGCTCATATGCGTACTTGTCTGCAGTTCAGCGTCATAACCGACTTCAGTGGGCAAATGCTCACCTTCGATGGCCACTGGCACGCTGGAGAAGTGTGCTCTTCACGGATTAATCCCGGTTTCCACTGTACGGGCAGATGGCAGACAGCGTGTATGGCGTCGTATGTGCGAGCGGTTTGCTGATGTCAACTTTGTGAACAGAGTGCCCCATGGTGGCGGTGGGGTTATGGTACGGGCACGCATAAGCTACGGACAACAAACACAATTGCATTTTATAGATGGTAAGTTTAATGCACAGAGATACCGTGACGAGATCCTGAGGCCCATTGTGAGGCCATTCATCTGCCGCCATCACCTCATGTTTCAGCATGATAATGCACGGCCCCATGTCGCAAGGATCTGTACACAATTCCTGGAAGCTGAAAATGTCCCACAATCAACAGCCTGATCAACTCTATGTGAAGGAGATGTGTCGCGCTGCACGAGGCAAATGGTGGTCACACCAGATACTGACTGGTTTTCTGATCCAGGCCCCTACCTTTTTTTAAAGGTATCTGTGACCAACAGATACATATCTGTATTCCCAGTCATGTGAAATCCATAGATTAGGGCCTAATGAATTTATTCAATTGACTGATTTCCTTATATGAACTGTAACTCAGTAAAATCTTTGAAATTGTTGCATGTTGCGTTTATATTTTTGTTCAGTGTACATACAAGACTGTAGGGAGGCCTGGATCACAGCCAGGTCTACATGAGCTGTATACTGCATGGCTCTGCCTCTGAAAACTCATAAAACCTGTTTGGATTTAACTATTCACAACACAAATGCCTCCATTGAGAATGAGATGGTTTATCCTACTGTGATTTTCATTAATAACAATGCTTCTGTTTAGAGTTGGTTCCACATGCAGACATGCAGATAAACTTGTGGTTATGTCAGTAGATGGACTCCCTTAGTCCTCAGGATGTGCTAAAAATCCTCTTCAAGGTGGTTCTGTGAAGTAGAGACAGCAGAGACCAGCAAATCAGGCCAGACAGACAGACAGACAGACAGGTGATTATCCTCCCTACCAAGAGACATACAGTACACATCATCAGGATAGACAGACAGACTGTAGTGTAGAAGGACACTGACAAACAGAAATCACAGGCATCTGCTTTGAGCTTTTTGCTGGTATGAGACCATGACTATTCTCACAACACTCACTTATTGAGGAAAAATACTTTGAGCTTTAAATGAAGGCTGTGGGTCTCTTGAGTGTGGCCCAAACCTGGAGAGCTTGAAGAAGTAATTCAGAGGGCAAAAGCTGGTCAGCCCTGAGGTGCTCTGAGTGGGAGACAGGCTTGTTTTCTACAGTAAGCCCCAGAGAGAAGAAGACTTTCAGGGCGATTGCGGAACCATCAGTCAACCATTTAAAAAAAAATGTTTTGCAAGCCTGTGGGCCACGTCCCAAAAAGAGGCTGAGTGTTGCTGTCCCAGAAGGGCACACTCCACTAGTGAGGTAGAAGTGGTTAGATCTTTTCAAAGTAAAAGAGTGTGTCTCATATCTAAACCTGTGCCTATCTATTCCTTTATCTGTTTACGAAATGGTACATTGTGTGTGTGTGTGTGTGTGTGTTTGTGTGTGTGTGTGTGTGTGTGTGTGTGTGTATGGGCAGGTGCATGTGTCTGTGTGTGCCTACTCTGAAATGTGTGAGAACTGAATAACACAGATCTCTACCGTGCTGTTTTTCCTTTTTTTCATGTCAGATACCAAACTGTCTCATAGCGCAACAACAATCCCTACTTAGTTTTACATCAAAAGGGTCTGTTTGCTACTGGCCCTTTAATTTTTCAGCAGGAGGTGACAATGCTGCCATGGTAACACACTGCTCCCCCAGACTGGCCAGCTCAGCTGAACTACTGTGAATTGTGTGATTCACAAGAGTTATCCTCTTGTGGAAAAACAGCCATTATAAAATTGCAGACACTTCTGGTCCCAAGATGCACACTTTCACAGCTCTCAACTTTGGAAAGTTTTTACATTTCAAAAGAGAGGAATGAACACTGTTGAGTATCTTTCTATGTTTTCCACATTGTTTTCTCTTATTTTACCAAAATAATGTATCTCTCTCTCCACAGGGTGATGAAGTTCTGACTGTTATAAAAACCAAGGCGCAGTGGCCAGCATGGCAGCCCCTGAACGTGTGAGTACACAGTGATGTACAATAGTACCCTCACCTTTCACAGGTTTATAATGTTAATTGTCTTTCAAAAAATATATACTTGCAGAGATCATTTGGATAACCATTAATTGAGAATTTTGATGGAAACAGAATATCTCTTTCTACTTATCTTCCTCAGATAACAGGCTAAGGAGGAGATAACCATCCAGAATTAATTCACCAGCTACATGCTTGGCCTGTGGATGTTTTCTTAAATTCATTATCGATTATTTACATTTTTCATGAGCTATTTTGTTTGTGAAAGGAAGGCTCCTGTTTTGATGAGAGATGTGTTCCCTCGGGGTGTTTCTGTGATTAAGATGAATGGCCTCCCTCCTGCTCCAATATATCAAGATGTTTCATTGACCTATTTTAAAATAAGCCTGTCAATTAAGCCAGGCAATGTTCGCTTTGTTGGAGGAGACATATTCATTATTGATGTAAAGGGGGGTCGGAAAAACATCAACATTATAGATGTCTCAAAGTGAAGGAGATTGTTTAAAAAGATTGATGTGCATGTGGAATGTGAAAGTTCTATACTGAACAAAAATAAACGCAACATACAACAATTTCAAAGATTTTACTGATTTACAGTTCATATGAGGAAATCAGCCAATTTAAATAAATAAATTAGGCCCTAATCTATCGATTTAAATTGACAGGAAATACAGATATGCATCTGTTGGTCACAGAAACCTTAAAAAAAAGGTAGGGGCATGGATCAGAAAACCAGTCAGTATCTGGTGTGACCACCATTTGCCTCATGCAGCGCGACACATCTCCTTCACATAGAATTGATCAGGCTGTTGATTGTGGCCTGTGGAACGTTGTCCCGCTCCTCTTCAATGGCTGTGTGAAGTTGCTGGATATTGGTGGGAACTGGAACACGCTGTCGTACACGTCGATCCAGAGCATCCCAAACATGCTCAATGGGTGACATGTCTGTTGAGTATGCAGGCCATGGAAGAACTGGGACATTTTCAGCTTCCAGGAATTGTGTACAGATCCGACATGGGGCTGTGCATTATCATACTGAAACATGAGGTGATGGTGACGGATGAATGGCACGACAGTGGGCCTCAGGATCTTGTCACGGTATCTCTGTGCATTCAAATTGCCATTGATAAAATGCAATTGTGTTCATTGTCCGTAGCTTATGACTGCCCCTACCGTAACCCCACCGCGTGATCTGCGGTTGTGAGGCCGATTGGACGTACTGCTAAATTCTCGAAAACAACGTTGGAGGTGGCTTATGGTAGAGAAATTAATATTAGATTCTCTGGCAACAGCTCTGGTGGACATTCCTGCAGTCAGCATGCCAATTGCACGCTCCCTCAAAACTTGAGACATCTGTGGCATTGTGTTGTGTGACAAAGCTGCACATTTAAGAGTGGCTTTTATTGTCCCAAGCACAAGGTGCACCTGTGTAATCAGCTTCTTGATATGCGACACCTGTCAGTTATCTTGGCAAAGAACAAATGCTCGCTAACAAGCACAGATTTGTGCACAAAAAGCATTTTTTGCATATGGAATATTTCTGAGATCTTTTATTTCAGCTCGAATTTCTGGGATCTTTTATTTCAGTTCATGTAAAGAGTTTGGTTGATAATCCTTGTCAATTTTAATGAGCTCTTCACACCTCTTTCAGTAACTATTGAGATGTTACTGGCTGTTCTTCTCCTCTTAGTATTAGTGTAGTGGCAATTAACACATACAAAGAGTCCCAAATGGCACCCTGTTCCCTATTTAGTGCACTACTTTTGACCAGGGCCTATAGGGTCTGGTGAAAAGTAGTGCACTATATAGGGAATAGGATGCTATTTGGGATGGAATCATAATCTATTTTTTTAACCTCCACACACATCCTCCAGCCTAACATCTCCAACATAACATCTGTCTCATTAACACTTCTCGAATGCCTTCTGCTGTCTATGATACAACATTATTCCCTCTAATGAGTTCTAAATAGAAACAAGTTATTATTTATTAATATGTTGAGCGTTTATGACAGAAATGTGTTATACTTCTTTGTTTGGACTTAAGATAGTGTGAGTGGTAATTCTGAATATTTATCCAACTAAACTTTATGAATGAGTGCTTTGAAAAAGTATTTGCCCCCTTGTTAATTTTCTCGACTTTTGCATATTTGTTGTACTGAATGTTATCAAATCTTCAACCAAAACCTAATATTAGATAAAGGGAACCTTAGTGAACAAATAACACAAAAATGACATACTTATTTCATAAACAAAGTTATGCGACACCCAATGCCCCTGTGTGAAAAATAATTGCCCCCTTACACTCAATAACTGCTTTAACTCAGCAATGTTTGTGGGTTTTCAAGTATGAACTGCATATTTCAAGTCCTGCCACAACATTTCAATTGGGATTAGGTCTGGACTTTGACTAGGCCATTCCAAAACTTCAAATGTGTTGCTTTTTAGACATTTTCATGTAGACATGATTGTGTGTTTTGGATCATTGTCTTGCTGCATGACCCAGCTGCGCTTCAGCTTCAGCTCACAGACAGATGGCCTGACATTCTCCTGTAGAATTCTCTGATACAGAGCAAAATTCATGGTTCCTTCTATTAAGGCATGTCATCCAGGTCCTGAGGCAACAAAGTATCCCCAAACCATCACACTACCACCACCATTCTTGACCTTTGGTATGATGTTCTTACTGTGGAATGCAGTGTTTGGTTTTCGCCAGGCATAATGGGAACCATGTCATCCAAAAAGTTATACATCTGTCCATAGAACATTCTTCCAAGAGTCTTGATGATCATCCAGGTGCTTTTTGGCAAACTTCAGTCAACTGTTTGGACGAGTGGGCCTAAATTCCTCCACAGCGATGTGAGAGACTGATCAACAACTACAGGAAGCATTTGGTTGCAGTCATTGCAGCTAAATGTGGCACAACCAGTTACAGTATTGAGTGTAAGGGGGCAATTACTTTTTCACACAGGGGAATTGGGTGTTGCATAACTTTGTTAATTAATTAAATAAATTAAATAAGTATACATTTATTTTGTTATTTGTAAACTCAGGTTTAGCTAATAAACTGTGTTTATCTAATATTAGGTTTTGGTTGAAGATCTGATAACATTAATATAAAAACTATGCAAAAATAGAGGAAATAAGAAAGGAGCCAAATACTTTTTCACGGCACGGTACAAAGCTTATTTAAACACTTAAAGCACAAAATTGGTGTGGTATGTGCTGCATCTACACAAACACCACAGTTGAATATTGTACAGCTCCTTCGGAAAGTATTCAGACCCCTTGACTTTTTCCATATTTTGTTACATTACAGCCTTATTCTAAAATTGATTCAATTGTTTTTTCCCCTCATCAATCTACACACAATACCCCATAATGACAAAGCAAAAACAGGTTTTTTAGAATGTATGCTAATTTATAAAAAATAAAAAAACGGAAATAATACATTTACATAAGTAATCAGACCCTTTACTCAGTACTTTGTTGAAGCACCTTTGGCAGCGATTACAGCATTGAGTCTTCTTGGGTATGACGCTACAAGCTTGGCACACCTGTATATGGGGAGTTTCTCTCATTCTTCTCTGCAGATCCTCTCAAGCTCTGTCAGGTTGGATGGGGAGTGTTGCTGCACAGCTATTTTCAGGTCTCTCCAGAGATGTTAGATCGGGTTCAAGTCCGGGCTCTAGCTGGGCCACTCAAGGACATTCAGAGACTTGTCCTGAAGCCACTCCTGCGTTGTCTTGGCTGTGTGCTTAGGGTCGTTGTACTGTTGGAAGGTGAACATTTGTCCCAGTCTGAGTTCCTGAGCGCTCTGGAGCAGGTTTTCATCAAGGATCTCTCTGTACTTTGCTCCGTTCATCTTTGCCTCGATCCTGACTAGTCTCCCAGTCCCTGCCGCTGAAAAACATCCCCACAGGTATGATGCTGCCACCACCATGCTTCTCCATAGGGATGGTGCTAGGTTTCCTCCAGACGTGACGCTTGGCATTCAGGCCAAAGAGTTCAATCTTGGTTTCATCAGATCAGAGAATCTTGTTTCTCATGGTCTGAGAGTCTTTAGGTGCCTTTTGGCAAACTCCAAGTGGGGTGTCATGTGCCTTTTACTGAGGAGTGGCTTCCGTCTGGCCACTCAACCATAAAGGCCTGATTGGGGGTGTGCTGCAGAGATGGTTGTCCTTCTGTAAGGTTCTCCCATCTCCACAGAGGAACTATAGAGCTCTGTCAGAGTGACCATCGGGTTCTTTGCCACCTCCCTGACCAAGGCCCTTCTCCCCCGATTGCTCAGTTTGGCCAGATGGCCAGCTCTTGGAAGAGTTGTGGTGGTTCCAAACTTCTTCCATTTAAGGATGATGGAGGCCACTGTGTTCTTGGGGACCTTCAATGCTGCAGAAATGTTTTGGTACCCTTCACCAGATCTGTGCCTCGACACAGTCCTGTCTCGGATCTCTACGGACAATTCCTTCAACCTCATGGCTTGGTTTTTGCTCTGACATGCACTGTCAACTGTGTGACCATATATAGACAGGTGTGTGCCTTCCAAATCATTTCCAATCAATTGAATTTACCACAGGTGGACTCTAATCAAATTGTAGAAACAAATCAAGGATGATCAATGGAAACAGGATACACCTGAGCTCAATTTCGAGTCTCATAGCAAAGGGTCTGAATACCTATGTAAATAAGGTATTTCTGTTTTTTATTTTTAATACATTTGCAAACATTTCTAAAAACCAGTTTTCGCTTTGTCAATCTGCACATTGAGGAGCATACGGTACATGTCTGTATATCTGTTTGTCTTTCCAGGCGGGCAGCTCCCTCGGCTGAGTTCTCAGTGGACCGTACCCGTCACCTCATGTCCTTTCTGAGCATGCTGGGGCCCAGCCCTGACTGGAATGTGGGGCTGTCTGCAGAGGACCTCTGCACCAAGGAGTGTGGCTGGGTCCAGAGGCTGGACCAAGACCTCATCCCCTGGGACGCAGGCACTGACAGCGGGGTCACCTACGAGGTGAGGGTCCTGGGCCCCCAAACAAGGGGTCAATATTTAATAAATGGCTCTGGTTTCTTGGTCTGGTTCAGTTATCTAGTAAAATACCTCTGCCTTTCTAACTTTCAAAACCAGGCCTCTGTATTTTTCCATGAATCTGGAATGAAAGCTTTTGATCTACTTTCATTAATAGTGCAGGAGCGTTGCTTTTTTATTTTTAGTTTATGGCTCATGAATATACAAATGACTCAACCTCGGCTGAAGAACCCATGAAACAGATTCAGCAAAAAACCCACTGTTAACATAAAGCAGCACATTCACTGTGTAGTCATTTTATTGAGGCGTGCATATTTACCCAAGTGGCTGCCTCACAGACTATTTGTCTCTACACTGTAAATATGTCCCCAACAAATCCTGCCCTGGAATTTATAGTTCATTTTCTGCTGGCTTTAAAAGACACTGGGAAAATAAATGGAAAGACACTGCCATCTATAGGCCAGAAATGACACTGAAGATAAATCCAGACGCAAATGTAGACCCACACATATACCCTAATCCACAGTCTGTAAATATAATTTATGTTTTCTATGCAAAGAAAGCAGATGACGAATACATTCATCTACTCCATATGTGATTTAGTTACTTAGTTTTTGGCTACTGTTGGCTGCAGTACCAATTAATAAATCTAAAAACTAAAACTAGATTCCCTGGAGTTAAAGTAGAAAGGGACTCAATGGCATTTGTAGTTTTTTCTTCCCTGAAGTAACTGTTTTGGAACAGAATCATGAAAGGTGATTCACCAAGCACCTAGCAGGAAACAATGTCATAAATCACTCATAAAAGGAATATTACACAGTTGATCAATTATGCATATTGAGATCAAACACTGAGTCCCCTAACAGATGGCAGCTGAACATGACGAGGTTCTCGCTCTCGCTCAGCCCTGTGCCCACACTGTTTCACTAGCGCCCCTCCCTGTGCCCACACTACCCTGCGTTACAGTTACTACCAGCCCTGTGCCCCTGTGGAGGTCAGTGCCAATTAAGATGAGGGAGGATGATTTTGAAAACATCATGAACCTGGCCTTATTTATATTACAGCATATTGGATGACTGTCATTCATATTTCATTTAATGTAACAATAGATTTAGGCTACTACATGATACTAGAATATTCCCTGTACCCACCATGAGGTTGCTACAACCTAGCCTATGAATACAATTTTACAATGTAGGTGCACAGGTTGAGAGAATGTTGAGTAATCAAGGTGACAGACAGGGACACATTAAATACCGCCTTGCACACTCTTGCCTGCATCTAGCTGATCTAGGGTGTAATCATTAGTCCAACAGTTGCAAACGAGAGTTTCTACTGGAAAATTCAGGTATGTTTATCCACGTTTGCTTCCGTTTAAGAAATGTTTTTCAACATAGTCGGCGCAATGAATACACCCCTGATCACACGCAAACACAGTTGACTTTCATACCAGACACATGCAAACAGCTCGTTGTATATATAATTCCTTCTCGCATCTACAGTGGCTTGCGAAAGTATTCACCTCCCTTGGCATTTTTCCTATTGTGTTGCCTTACAACCTGGAATTAAAATTGATTTTTTGGGGGGTTTCTATAATTTGATTTACACAACATGCCTACCACTTTGAAGATGCAAACAAACAAGAAATAAGACCAAAAAACTGAAAACTTGAGCGTGCATAACTATTCACCCCCCCCAAAGTCAATACTTTGTAGAGCCACCTTTTGCAGCAATTACAGCTGCAAGTATTTTGGGGTATGTCTCTATAAGCTTGGCACATCTAGCCACTGAGATTGTTGCCCATTCTTCAAGGCAAAACTGCTCCAGCTCCTTCAAGTTGGATGGGTTCCGCTGGTGTACAGCAATCTTTAAGTCATACCACAGATTCTCAATTGGATTGAGGTCTGGGCTTTGACTAGGCCATTCCAAGACATTTAAATGTTTCCCCTTAAACCACTAGAGTGTTGCTTTAGCAGTATGCTTAGGGTCATTGTCCTGCTGGAAGGTGAACCTCCGTCCCAGTCTCAAATCTCTGGAAGACTGAAACAGGTTTCCCTCAAGAATTTCCCTGAATTTAGCGCCATCCATCATTCCTTCAATTCTGACCAGTTTCCCAGTCCCTGCCGATGAAAAACATCCCCACAGCATGATGCTGCCACCACCATGCTTCACTGTGGGGATGGTGTTCTCGGAATGATGAGAGGTGTTCGGTTTGCGCCAGACATAGCGTTTTCCTTGATGGCCAAAAAGCTCAATTTTAGTCTCATCTGACCAGAGTACCTTCTTCCATATGTTTAGGGAGTCTCCCACATGCCTTTTGGCCAACACCAAACGTGTTTGCTTATTTTTTTCTTTAAGCAATGGCTTTTTTCTGGCCACTCTTCCGTAAAGCCCAGCTCTGTGGAGTGTACGGCTTAAAGTGGTCCTATGGACAGATACACCAATCTCCACTGTGGAGCTTTGCAGCTCCTTCGGGGTTATCTTTGGTCTCTTTGTTGCCTCTCTGATTAATGCCCTCATTGCCTGGTCCGTGAGTTTTGGTGGGCGGCCCTCTCTTAGCAGGTTTGTTATGGTGCTATATTCGTTCCGTTTTTAAATTATGGATTTAATGGTGCTCCGTGGGATGTTCAAAGTTTCTGATATTTTTTTATAACCCAACCCTGATCTGTACTTCTCCACAATTTTGTCCCTGACCTGTTTGGAGAGCTCCTTGGTCTTCATGGTGCCGCTTCATAGCAAAGGGGGTGCATACATATGCACGCACCACTTTTCCGTTATTTAAGTAATTTTTTTCATTTCACTTCACCAATTTGGACTATTTTGTGTATGTCCATTACATGAAATCCAAATCCAAATCCATTTAAATTACAGGTTGTAATGCAACAAAACAGGAAAAACGGCAAGAGGGATGAATACTTTTGCAAGGCACTGTATTTGATGACGTGAATATGTTTAGTATAGTTTTATCTAAAAAGATCACTTTTTTAATGTTCCACTATTTTATTTTTATGAAATGATGGTCCTCCCCTTCTTCCTCTGAAGAGCCTCCACTGCTGTTCCCATACTACCCTGTGTTACAGTTACTACTGTACCAGCCCTGTTCCCATACTACCCTGTGTTACAGTTTCTGCCAACCCTGTGCCCATACTAACTCCTGTTAGTATTACTGTTAGTACTGTTATACTATCTCCCTTCCATGGACCTATATTACACTGTGTTACAGTTACTCCTGGCCCTATGCCCATATTGTATCACTCATACTCCACCCTGTACCTGTACCATTCCAGTCTCCCAACAAGCCCACAATACCCCAGGAGAGGATCCGGTCCCTGACCAGCCTGGACCACCCCCAGAGCCCCTTTTATGACACAGAGGGAGGCCCTATCACAGCCTTGGCCCGGGTAGTGGTGGAGAGGATAGCCCGAAAGGTAACTATAGCACATGCCTCATTCATTCCGCTCTCTGTCTGTCTGTCTCTGCTCCCTCTCTCTGAAGAGATGTGAATGTTCATGCAACATAACTCTCCTCACAGTCGCTATACATGTAATGTTACTTTGGATACATAGCTCTTTGAATGGGCAATATATTGCCATAGTGATAATAGCAAGTCTTTGAAAAACACAGAGAAAATTGACAGTGTGGTTGTCTCCTGACACTTAAAGCAAAGAAAAAAAAAACGAAATCTCTTTTAAACCAACAACCAGATGTCATATTGACCTAACCTTTTACTGAAGATTGCCCAGAAAATAAATACCCTTGTCTCCAATGAGAATATATGATATTAGATGGTAAATTTAGAATTGTATCAGTGTTTGTGATGTTGAATCATGTTTCTTGCCCACAGGGAGAGCAGTGCAATATTGTCCCGGACACGGTGGACGATATCGTGGCAGATATTGGCCAGGAGGAGAAGGAGGAAGGTGAGTAATCGCTTTATCTCAACCAATTTGGGATGTTCAATTTAAAAACCACACACTGTATTTGCTGGAGACTTTAATTAAGTATGCTTTGCCTGGCAGCCTGTTTAAACCTCCAGATGTCTGTCTGCTGAAAAGCATGAACACGGCCAAGCTTCAGAAATGAACCTGATGGGGTTTATGTTTCTAATAATGAAAAAAAAAAAAATAATGTATGCACTCTGGATAAGAGCGTCTACTAAATGACTAAAATGTAAAATGTAACCACACCGTGCAATTACATTCCAACACTACCTTTGAACCTCAACCAAATTATTTGTTCTCTCTACCGTCATTCTGTTGAGCACAACACTGTCTGTTTCCTAAACAGGACGGTCTCCAGTACATTACAGTACACATACTGTGGGTACTGTACAGTAACTATACACTGTGGTTAGAGCAAGACCTGAACTGTATGAACTTGCATTTACTTTTATAGGCAATTAGGCATTAGTGCATAATATACAGCACCAGCACATTCTAAACCAGTGAAAATATAGGGTTACATACATGAACAGTGCATATGAATACCCCCCTCCCCACCAACATGGTCTCATTAGAATATGTCAAAATAGTTACATTTAACCAATTCAGTTATAGTCAACCTAGCTGACCTATATGACTTGTCAATTCATTGTCTCATAGAGAATTTCTCCCTCCAGACGACACTCCAGAGACGTGCATCTACTCCAACTGGTCTCCGTGGTCAGCCTGCAGCTCAGCCAACTGTGACAAGGGCCGGAGGATGAGACAGAGGATGCTGAAGGCTCAGCTGGACCTCAGTGTGTCCTGCCCTCATACCCAGGACTTCAAGCCCTGCATGGGGCCTGGCTGCAGCAAGGAGGGTGAGGACTAAGGACAGTGTCACAGTCCTGGTTCTCATTCATAGCACTAATGCATGCTCTTGAATGGCACAGTTCAATCACTGGTCTGAGTCGGCTGATAAAGTCTCCTCAATTTAGACATGAAGACAGTTGTTTGCCTTATAGTGGGTGAAATGTCTATTGTTTTTGCATGAGAATTCAACTGACAATGTTTTGTCTCGTTGAGAACATGTTGTTCCATCTCCAATGTCTGTATGTAAGAGCTTTCAAAAACAGGGAAAAGACTGCTTGAATTATAAATTCATAGTACATAAATATATTTTATGATTTAGGAATCATTATTGTAGATGCCATAAGGTGTAAACCATGGATGGGCAACTGGCGGTCCTGGATTAATTTCCCAAAATTGAGCTCCCAACCAACAATTACAACAACAACAACAAAAACTCAGTCGGGGTCTCAACTTACTGTTGAGGGTTAGAATAGTAGAATACATAAGGTGCAATTTAGAAATGTGGTTGTGCATCAGAAGTTTTTCTCTTGTTATGTCAGTCACTGACAGTCACTCAATTAGCCATGTCAGCGAACAATTTTGAGATTGGTAAATTAGTCTAGCCAGCTATCTAAAGTTGTAAACATGGCCCAATACCGACTGGGCACGCAGGGCATCTGCCCAGGGGCCCTGACCTCCAGTGGGCCCCCATTAATTTTGTTAATCACTCTCACTCAGATATCATATTAACATGGCATAGTCCCATGTAGCTCAGTTGGTAAAGCATGGCGTTTGCAACGCCAGGGTTGTGGGTTCGATTCCCACAGGGGGCCAGTATGAAAATGTATGCACTCACTAACTGTAAGTCGCTCTGGATAAGAGCGTCTGCTAAAAATGTAAAAATGCATAAGTCATAGCAAATATTTAGAATTGCAGGAGATTAGCTGTAAAACTGCACATTTTTTCTCTCTGCCCCATGGCAAAATGTGTAGAATTGCAGAAACTTGCTTTAAGTTAAATCTGCAACATTTTCTCTATGCCCATGGCAAAATGTGTAGAATTGCAGTAAAATGTTTTTTCCCGCCAGGTGGGTGGGCCCCCCAACCAAATCTTGCTTAGGGCCCCCAAAAGGCTAGGGCCGGCCCTGGCTACTGGTTTAATGCATTTAGTTAAGATAGTTAAGTAGTTTAACTGCAGAAATGGATTGATTGTACAAATCAGTGAACTGCATGTGTGGGTATGGATGTGGGTACGCAAACCTGCGAGCCGCTGCGGCCCCTCATCAAAGTTGCCCATCCCTGGTGTAAACAGTTGACTGTTTAAAACAAAGTAATTCGTAAAGAAGTATAAAAAAATAGGTTGTTGGCTAAAGGCTTGTGTGTTCATCTGCTGCTCTGCAGGCTGAGCTGGTGATCCCTGTGTAATCATATTGAAAAAAGACAGTCAACATATCCATGTGCAAACAGACTGAACTAAGATCTAACATGGGAGTGGTCCCATGTTTATGAGAACAGGGATTAGGGTTGAGATGATGTCATGCTCCTCCACCAACTTCTTAGCCAAGCACAAGGAAATAGGTCGTTATCAATAAAACGTCACAATAAGGTGCAGAGCGTTCGATTAGCCTGCTGGGGGGCAAGGAGACCCCTGCTCTGCTAAAACCATTGACAACTGCGTGTCGTTTTCAAGGGATTGTTTAATAAATGTGAACTATTTGGTTGTAATATCATCACCTCTTGAAGAGCATAGATCATAACTACACATTTCAGATTATTCCATGCAAAACAATTGCGCACATTTAGCAGAGTAATACAGCAAGTAACCGCATGCTTTTCATGATCAGTAAAAATCTATTGATCATGTAATTTTTTGCCTCACGATATCTCTAAATATTGGCCACCATTAATTGGATATTTGAGTGATATGAAATAAAAGTGAACTATACCTGACAAGTATGAGTGGTTTAGGTTAATTTCCCATCCTTTGTGGGCTCTGCCTGTCAAGCAAGCAGCAGAAGGACACATTTGTGGATGTACTGTTATCTGATAAGGTTTACCTTGCAAGCTACCGGTAGAAACGTTGTACAGTTGGCTAAACATATAGGCTAGTGGTAAATTTACCTAATGTACTTTTTTCTCCAACCAATGTAAGCCTACCTAGTGAAGTTAGCTAACATTTTCCCCTTTTCAACATTGTTTTTAAGAGTGTTTAATCACGATTGCTGCTGACAGACATGATAGGCTACATTGACTGATGGACCACGTCAAATTGGCAAACTAGCTAATAACAGATTAGGTCAATATGGTTAGTTAACAAGCTAACTTTCAGGGGATGAACTAGATGGCTATATCCAAATATTGTTTGATTTGCTTGCCATCTATAGTGGGGATGACAGTTGTCCGACTGACAACTTTACCAGAACGGGGACTTGCCGATGTCAAGCTCTTTCCAAAAGCCTAATCTCTGATGAAGCAAGCTAAATGATACGTTGTAGCTAGCTACATGCCAAATGGATAGGCTACCCTCACGTATCTGAAATTACATGATCAATTGATGTTTACTGATCATGAAAAGCATGCAGTTACTTGCTGTATAACTCTGATGATAGAGCTAAATGTGGAATAATCGGAAATATGTTGTTCTGACTATGCTCTTCAAGTGGTGATAATATTAAAACCAAATAGTTATAACATTTTTTTAAACAATCTCTTGAAAGTGGCACGTAGTTGTCAATGGTTTTAGCGGAGCTGGGGGTCTCCTTACCTCCCAGCAGTCAAATCGAACGCTCTGCGCCGCATTGTGACATTTTATTGATAACGACCTACAGTATATGGTGTTACCATTGTTTTCCCTTTCACGGTTTACGTGCTACCTAAGATGCACAATTAACACAGTTTTGTCCTTGGCATTCAAACACAAGAAGCAAAGCTGGGGGAATTTGGAGTCTCACCAAGTGCCATAATCGGGTAGAGGTCAAAAGACATATGATATTCCACAAACGCTTCTTCCTCCAGGAAACAAGGCAGGTCTTAAGGCTGTTCTATTCAGTCAGATTGGCATTAACTTTCTCTCTCAGAAAGTAACTGCTCCTTTGTCCAATTCTCATCAAAGTTGTCAATTAAGACCACTCTTCTCAAAGTCACATGATCAGTCATGCAGAGGTGTCTCTCTCTCTCTTTCTCCTTTGCCCCTTCTTCCTATTATCTTTCTCTCTCTCCTACCTCCATTAATATCTTTCGGGCCCCCAAGTCTCAGCTTTGTCAGCGCTTGATGAGTGGGTTTGAATTGTTCAAGGCTATCGTTTCGCTCTACTGCACACTATTGATTAATAGGACTGGCATTGCAAGCTTTTCTACCTGCACATCACTCCTTTGTTTTAATTTATCGCTCTGTTAACGGTCAGTAGTTGATTGATATTCCTGAAGCTGGCCGGGGCCCCTGTGGGCCTCATTGGGGCCACATTTATTTACAGCTCTTATTAATGATTCACTTAGTTCTGCTTTATTAAGCTACGCTCACTAATGCTCCCAATCTGCAGCCAGGCAGTGGGATGGACCAGACGAGAGAGAAATCCATGTTAAAGTTCCCGAAAGTTCATCCATCCTCTCTGAAAACAAATCTATTTACAAATTCTGTTCCCAGATAATTTGAGAGAGCAGAGTGAATAATTTATGTTGGGTGTGTTACTTGTTACCAGATGGATGGCAGCGGAATTCAGAGGTGTCAGCTAGTAGTGATGTACACTACCATTCAACATTTTGGACACCTCCTCATTCAAGGGTTTTTCTTTATTTTTTACTATTTTTTACATTGTAGAATAATAGTGAAGACATCAAAACTATGAAATAACACATATGGAATCATGTAGTAACCAAAAAAGTGTTAAACAAATCAAAATATATTTTATATTTGAGATTCTTCAAATAGCCACCCTTTGCCTTGATGACAGCTTTGCACACTCTTGGTTAATCTCTCAACCAGCTTCATGAGGTAGTCACCTGGAATGCATTTCAATTAACAGGTGTGCCTTGTTAAAAGTTAATTTGTGGAATTTATTTCTTAATGCGTTTGAGCCAATCAGTTGTGTTGTGACAAGGTAGGGGGGGTATACAGAAGTAACCCTATTTGGTAAAAGACCAAGCCCATATTATGGCAAGAACAGCTCAAATAAACAAAGAGAAACGACAGTCCATCATTACTTTAAGACATGAAGGTCAGTCAATACGGAACATTTCAAGAATTTTGAACGTTTCTTCAAGTGCAGTCGCAAAAACCATCAAGCGCTATGATGAAACTGGCTCTCATGAGGACCGCCACAGGAATGGAAGACCCAGAGTTACCTCTGCTGCAGAGGATAAGTTTATTAGAGTTACCAGCCTCAGAAATTGCAGCCCATATAAATGCTTCACAGAGTTCAAGTCACAGACACATCTCAACATCAACTGTTCAGAGGGGACTGTGTGAATCAGGCCTTCATGGTCGAATTGCTGCAATAAAACCACAACTAAAGGACACCAATAAGAAGAAGAAACCAAGAAACACAAGCAATGGACATTAGACCGGTGGAAATTTGTCCTGGTTCCAACCGCCGTGTCTTTGTGAGACGCGTGTGGGTGAACGGATGATCTCTGCATGTGTGGTTCCCACCGTAAAGCATGGAGGAGGAGGTGTTATGGTGTGGGGGGGTTTTGCTGGTGACACTGTCTGTGATTTATTTCGAATTCAAGGTACACTTAACCAGCATGGCTACCACAGCATTCTGCAGCGATACCATCCCATCTGGTTTGGGCTTAGTGGGACTATCATTTGTTTTTCAACAGGACAATGACCCAACACACCTCCAGGCTGTGTAAGAGCTATTTTACCAAGAAGGAGAGTAATGGAGTGCTGCATCAGATGACCTGGCATCACAATCCCCCGACCTCAACCCAATTGAGATGGTTTGGGATGAGTCGGACAGCAGAGTGAAGGAAAAGCAGCCAACAAGTGCTCAGCATTTGTGGGAACTCCTTCAAGACTGTTGGAAAAGCATTCCAGGTGAAGCTGGTTGAGAGAATGCCAAGAGTGTGCAAAGCTGTCATCAAGGCAAAGGGTGGCTATTTGAAGAATCTCAAATATAAAATATATTTTGATTTGTTTAAAAATAAATTGGTTACTACATGATTCCATTTGTGTTATTTCATAGTTTTGATGTCTTTACTATTATTCTACAATGTAAAAAATAGTAAAAATAAAGAAAAACCCTTGAATGAGTAGGTGTGTCCAAACTTTTGACTGGCACTGTATGTCAATAACCCTGCTCGTCACATGTCAATAACCCTGCTCGTCTTTGCTAGCCTGGTTAAACCAGACTGAACCCTGCACTCACCATGACACAATGGTGATCACTGAGTTCAGTCTGGTTTAACCAGGCTATGTGTTTGCCTCTTGCCGTTCCTAGAAGCGTCTACCTGTATGATGTCAGACTGGATCAGCTGGTCTCCGTGCAGTGAGTCCTGTGGGATGGGGATGAGGTCTCGGGAGCGCTACATCAAACAGTTCCCAGAGGATGGATCCATCTGCTCTCTGAACACTGAGGAGACAGAGAAGTGTGTGGTCAACGACGACTGCTGTGAGTCTCACTTAAACATGGAGATTATCCAAATTGTGACATCAGGATCATGTTGTGGTTTCAGGCCTTTTGTGTTAAAGACTAAAATATGATGTTTTGTCTATAATATGATGGCATGAGGACGTATAGTCAAAATAATCTAAAACAGGAAATGAAAACAACCACAAATCCTATGTTGAAAAGCTGCTATATGCCAACAGGCTTAATATTCAGTCAGTGTATTAATGGAACATAGATTCTCAAGTAAATGTTAACAACAGTAATCGCAAGCTGCTATAACAGTCCCATCCCAGTGTATGAGTGTATATACAGTGGGGAAAAAAAGTATTTAGGCAGCCACCAATTGTGCAAGTTCTCCCACTTAAAAAGATGAGAGAGGCCTGTAATTTTCATCATAGGTACACGTCAACTATGACAGACAAAATGAGGAAAAAAAATCAAGAAAATCACATTGTAGGATTTTTTATGAATTTATTTGCAAATTATGGTGGAAAATAAGTATTTGGTCAATAACAAAAGTTTCTCAATACTTTGTTATATACCCTTTGTTGGCAATGACACAGGTCAAACGTTTTCTGTAAGTCTTCACAAGGTTTTCACACACTGTTGCTGGTATATTTTTCTATGGGGTTGAGATCTGGAGACTGGCTAGGCCACTCCAGGACCTTGAAATGCTTCTTACGAACCTTCCTTCGTTGCCCGGGCTGTGTGTTTGGGATCATTTTCATGCTGAAAGACCCAGCCACGTTTCATATTCAATGCCCTTGCTGATGGAAGGAGGTTTTCACTCAAAATCTCACGATACATGGCCCCATTCATTCTTTCCTTTACACAGATCAGTCGTCCTGGTCCCTTTGCAGAAAAACAGCCCCAAAGCATGATGTTTCCACCCCCATGCTTCACAGTAGGTATGGTGTTCTTTGGATGCAACTCAGCATTCTTTGTCCTCCAAACACGACGAGTTGAGTTTTTACCAAAAAGTTCTATTTTGGTTTCATCTGACCATATGACATTCTCCCAATCCTCTTCTGGATCATCCAAATGCACTCTAGCAAACTTCAGATGGGCCTGGACATGTACTGGCTTAAGCAGGGGGACACGTCTGGCACTGCAGGATTTGAGTCCCTGGTGGCGTAGTGTGTTACTGATGGTAGGCTTTGTTACTTTGGTCCCAGCTCTCTGCAGGTCATTCACTAGGTCCCCCCGTGTGGTTCTGGGATTTTTGCTCACCGTTCTTGTGATCATTTTGACCCCACGGGGTGAGATCTTGCGTGGAGCCCCAGATCGAGGGAGATTATCAGTGGTCTTGTATGTCTTCCATTTCCTAATAATTGCTCCCACAGTTGATTTCTTCAAACCAAGCTGCTTACCTATTGCAGATTCAGTCTTCCCAGCCTGGTGCAGGTCTACAATTTTGTTTCTGGTGTCCTTTGACAGCTCTTTGGTCTTGGCCATAGTGGAGTTTGGAGTGTGACTGTTTGAGGTTGTGGACAGGTGTATTTTATACTGATAACAAGTTCAAACAGGTGCCATTAATACAGGTAACGAGTGGAGGACAGAGGAGCCTCTTAAAGAAGAAGTTACAGGTCTGTGAGAGCCAGAAATCTTGCTTGTTTGTAGGTGACCAAATACTTATTTTCCACCATAATTTGCAAATAAATTCATAAAAAATCCTACAATGTGATTTTCTGGAATTTTTTTCCTCAATTTGTCTGTCATAGTTGACGTGTACCTATGATGAAAATTACAGGCCTCTCTCATCTTTTTAAGTGGGAGAACTTGCACAATTGGTGGCTGACTAAATACTTTTTTTCCCCACTGTATGTCCCTGTAACTCCATCAGCCCCCAGTAGCTGTGTGGTAACGGAGTGGGGCGAGTGGGATCCCTGCAGCACCACCTGTGGGCTGGGTATGCAGCGGCGTGAACGCATGGTGAAGATGCCCCCCTCAGATGGTTCCATGTGCAAGGCGGAGGTGGCAGAGGTGGAGAATTGCATGATGCCTGAGTGCCGTGAGTAATTCTTCCAACACCCACTCAACAACTGCCTCAGCCCCCGGGCGGCAGGCCATAGACACTCCATCTAAAAAGCACTGTGACAGGCAGCCTTGTTCAGCAATCTGCCAAGGGGCCTCTGTAGTCTGTACCTATCTAGATCCAACCGGCTAGATACACACTCAAATGGACAGATCTCTCAGAGGAGAGCATGCAGGAGAATACATTCAAACAATAAGATCATTTCAAGTCCCTTCAGCTATGAAAACCAGTAGCTGAAGATGGCGGAAATGAATGTTGTCATGTATGTTGAAACTGTTGTTCTGAACAGCAGGGGGCATTATTATGTATAATGTATTATGCCTGCCTGGTATATCCCTGCAGACACCATCCTGTGTATGCTGTCTCCGTGGTCGGACTGGAGCGTCTGCAGTGTAACATGTGGGAAAGGCATGAGGACACGCCAGCGAATGCTCAAGTCTCCGAACCTAGGGGAGTGTACAGAGGATCTGGAACAGGTGGAGCGGTGTATGCAGCCTGAGTGTCGTAAGTGTCACCATCAGATGTTGCCATACTGATTACCACTACCGCCAACACCTAAACACAGTCTGGCCACACATTTTTAGCACTGTCATAGCCTGGTCCCAGATATGTTTGTGCTGTATAGCTGACTCCTAGCACTCTATTTGCAGCTGGTGTTAAGCCAGCGCAATTGTCAAACACACGCTCGTTTGCAATATCGACCTGTTAAAGCCGGCGCTCTTCTATTTTCAAACCATGGTAATTGGTCATTTACCTGTCTTAAACCTCCCGAGTGGCGCAGTGGTCTAAGGCACTGCATCGCAGTGCTAGCTGTGCCACTAGAGATCCTGGTTCGAATCCAGGCTCTGTCGTAGCCGGCCGCGACCGGGAGACCCATGGGGCGGCGCACAATTGGCCCAGCGTCGTCTAGGGTAGGGGAGGGAATGGCCGGCAGGGATGTAGCTGGGTTCTATTCCCACGGGGGGCCAGTATGAAAAAAATAAAAATAATGTATGCACTCACTAACTGTAAGTCGCTCTGGATAAGAGTGTCTGCTAAATGAATAAAATGTAATGTAAAATGTTAAATGAGCTCGCTTGCGGGGTGGCAATATCTGAGGTGTGTCCTTGACAAGGTGCGCCAAAGTGCCAATTTCAGTATGCGCTGTTGGGGATATTTAAGACCAACCGAAAGCTGGTCTTAGCTGTAACACGACGGAAGCCTATCCAGCCGTGATGCACAGAGCCCATATGCACATGGAACCAGAGAGATGTGCTTTTTGTGCCCGTAAACCTCGTATTTAGAAACATAAAAAACCTCGTGTTTTTTCCCCATTTCATTTCATTTGATTCTTAAGGATCGGACCCTTTTTTTCCCATTTTCGCCTAAGATTACATACCCAAATCTAACTGCCTATAGCTCAAGACCTGAAGCAAGGATATGCATATTCTTGATATCATTTGAAAGGGAACACTTTGTAGTTTGTGGAAATGTGAAATTAATGTAGGAGAATATAACACATTAGATCTGGTAAAAGATAACATAAACAAAAAAACATGTTTTCTATTTATTTTTTTGTTCCATCATCTTTGAAATGCAAGGGAAAGGCCACAATATAATATTGCAGTTTAGGCACAATTTAGATTTTGGCAACTAGATGGCAGCAGTGTGTGTGCAAAGTTTCAGATTGATCCAGTGAAGCATTGCAATACTGTACTATTTTGTGTGCCCAATTGGTCAATTGGTCAATTGATACATTTTCAAGTACATATCTACATAGAACATACAAAAATGAGTTTACACACTCCCAGGAATGTCATACATGATGGATCATTAGCTTATACACTAACTTGCACACATCTAGATGGCCGGGCGGGGTGGGTGTGGAGCCAGAGACAGCAGGGGTTCAAACTGTAGAACCCAGTTCCTACATTTGAATATAAAAATTGATTTTATCAAACAAAACTATGCTACATTTTATCTCTGGGACCCTTAGGATGACAAATCAGAGCAAGATTACTGAATGTAAGTACATTATTTACCTTCAGAGGTGAATGTATCAAACCAGTTGCCGTGATACGTTTTTTTGTTGTTGTGCACTCTCCTCAAACAATAGCATGGTATTTTCTCACTGTAATAGCTACAGTAAATTGGACAGTGCAGTTAGATTAACAAGAATTTAAGCTTTCTGCCCATATAAGACATGTCTATGTCCTGGAAAGTTTGCTGTTACTTACAAAAGTCATGCTAATCACATTAGCTCACGTTAGCTCAACCGTCCCGTATACGGGACACCGATCCCGTAGAGGTTAAAAACCAAGCATAGCCTCCCCTCCTCTCAGTGAAGGCAGTATTTTTTGTCATGCCCAATGCATTCGCAAATTAGTCATGACTATCAATAAAGTGTTCGGCTCATCAGACCGCTTTGAAATAAATCTTAATCACCAAAGCTTTATTAAAAGATCAAGTTTGGCAGCAGCAAAACAGTGAGCGGACATCAAATCAAATCACATTTTATTTGTCATATGCGTCGAATACAAAAGGTGTAGACCTTACTGTGAAATGCTTACTTACAAGCCCTTAACTACTCGGTCCTCTGTAGCTCAATTGGTAGAGCATGGCGCTTGTAACACCAGGGTAGTGGGTTCGATCCCCGGGACCACCCATACGTAAAAATGTATGCGCACATGATTGTAAGTCGCTTTGGATAAAAGCGTCTGCTAAATGGCATATTATCATTATTATTATTAACCAACAATGCAGTTTTAAGAAAAATAAGTGTTAAGTAAAAAATAGATAAGTAAAATAATTAAAGAGCAGCAGTAAAATAACAGTAGCGAGACTATATACAGGGGGTACCGGTACAGAGTCAATGTGCTGGGGAACAGGTTAGTCGAGGTAATTGAGGAAATATGTACATATAGGTAGAGTTAAAGAGACTATGCATAGATATTAGCAGCAGCGTGAAACGGGGAGGGGAGGGGAGGGGGGGGGGGGGGGGGAATGCAAATAGTCCGGGTAGCCATTTGATTAGCTGTTCAGGAGTCTTATGGCTTGGAGGTAGAAGCAGTTAAGAAGCCTTTTGGACCTATACTTTGCGCTCCGGTACCGCTTGCCGTGCGGTAGCAGAGAGAACAGTCTATGACTAGGGTGGCTGGAGTCTGACAATTTTTAGGGCCTTCCTCTGACACCGCCTGGTATAGAGGTCCTGGATGGCAGGAAGCTTGTCCCCAGTGATGTACTGGGTCGTACGCACTACCCTCTGTAGTGCCTTGTGGTCGGAGGCCGAGTAGTTGCCATACCAGGCGGTGATGCAACCAGTCAGGATGCTCTCAATGGTGCAGCTGTAGAACCTTTTGTGGATCTGAGGACCCATGCCAAATCTTTTCAGGCTCCTGAGGGGGAATAGGCTTTGTCGTACCATTTTCACGACGGTCTTGGTGTGTTTGGACCATGATAGGTTGTTGGTGATGTGGACACCAAGGAACTTGAAGCTCTCAACCTGCTCCACTACAGCGCCGTCGATGAGAATGGGGGCGTGCTCGGTCCTCTTCTTTTTTCTGTAGTCCACAATCATCTCCTTTGTCTTGATCATGTTGAGGGAGAGGTTGTTATCCTGGCACCACACAGCCAGGTCTCTAACCTCCTCCCTATAGGCTGTCTCATCGTTGTCAGTGATCAGGCCAACCACTGTTGTGTCGTCGGCAAACATAATGATGGTGTTGGAGTCGTGCCTGGCCATGCAGTCATGGGTGAACAGGGAGTACAGGAGGGGACTGAGCATGCACACCTGAGGGGCCCCCGTGTTGAAGATCAGCGTGGCATATGTGTTGTTACCTACCCTTACCACCTGGGGGCGGCCCGTCAGGAAGTCCAGGATCCAGATGCAGAGGGAGGTGTTTAGTCCCAGGGTCCTTAGCTTAGTGATGAGCTTTGAGGGCACTATGGGGTTGAACACTGAGCTGTAGTCAAGGAATAGCATTCTCATGTACAGTTGAAGTCGGAAGTTTACATACACCTTAGCCAAATACATTTAAACTCAGTTTTTCACAATTCCTGACATTTAATCCTAGTAAAATATTCCCTGTCTTAGGTCAGTTAGGATCACCACTTTATTTTAGAATGTGAAATGTCAGAATAATAGTAGAGAGAATGATTTATTTCAGCTTTTATTTCTTTCATCACATTCCCAGTGGGTCTGAAGTTTACATACACTCAATTAACATTTGGTAGCATTGCATTTAAATTGTTTAACTTGGGTCAAACGTTTTGGGTAGCCTTCCACAAAATTCCCACAATAAGTTGGGTGAATTTTTGTCCATTCCTCCTGACAGAGCTGGTGTAACTGAGTCAGGTTTGTAGGCCTCCTTGATTGAACACGCTTTTTCAGTTCTGCCCACACATTTTCTATAGGATTGAGGTCAGGGCTTTTTGATGGCCACTCCAATACCTTGACTTTGTTGTCCTTAAGCCATTTTGCCACAACTTTGGAAGAATGCTTGGGGTCATTGTCCATTTGGAAGACCCATTTGCGACCAAGCTTTAACTTCCTGACTGATGTCTTGAGATGTCGCTTCAATATATGCACATAATTTACCTTCCTCATGATGCCATCTATTTTGTGAAGTGCACCAGTCCCTCCTGCAGCAAAGCACCCCCACAGCATGATGCTGCCAACCCCGTGCTTCACGGTTGGGATGGTGTTCTTCGGCTTGCAAGCTCCCCCGTTTTTCCTCCAAACATAATGATGGTCATTATGGCCAAACAGTCCTATTTTTGTTTAATCAGACCAGACGACATTTCTCCAAAAAGTAAGATCTTTGTCCCCATGTGCAGTTGCAAACCGTAGTCTGGCTTTTTTATGGCGGTTTTGGAGCAGTGGCTTCTTCCTTGCTTAGCAGCCTTTAAGGTTATGTCGATATAGGACTCATTTTAATGTGGATATAGATACTTTTGTACCTGTTTCCTCCAGCATCTTCACAAGGTCCTTTGCTGTTCTGGGATCAATTTGCACTTTTCGCACCAAAGTACGTTAATCTCTAGGAGACAGAACGCGTCTCCTTCCTGAGCGGTATGATGGCTGCGTAGTCCCATGGTGTTTATACTTGTGTATTATTGTTTGTACAGATGAACGTGGTACCTTCAGCCATTTGGAAATTGCTCCCAAGGAAGAACCAGACTTGTGGAGGTCTACAATTTTTTTTCTGAGGTCTTGGCTGATTTATTTTGATTTTCCCTTGATGTCAAGCAAAGAGGACTGAGTTTGAAGGTAGGCCTTGAAATACACTGCTCAAAAAAATAAAGGGAACACTTAAACAACACAATGTAACTCCAAGTCAATCACACTTCTGTGAAATCAAACTGTCCACTTAGGAAGCAACACTGATTGACAATAAATGTCACATGCTGTTGTGCAAATGGAATAGACAACAGGTGGAAATTATAGGCAATTAGCAAGACACCCCCAATAAAGAAGTGGTTCAGCAGGTGGTGACCACAGACCACTTCAGTTCCTATGCTTCCTGGCTGATGTTTTGGTCACTTTTGAATGCTGGCGGTGCTTTCACCCTAGTGGTAGCATGAGACGGAGTCTACAACCCACACAAGTGGCTCAGGTAGTGCAGCTCATCCAGGATGGCACATCAATGCGAGCTGTGGCAAGAAGGTTTGCTGTGTCTGTCAGCGTAGTGTCCAGAGCATGGAGGCGCTACCAGGAGACAGGCCAGTACATCAGGAGACGTGGAGGAGGCCGTAGGAGGGCAACAACCCAGCAGCAGGACCGCTACCTCTGCCTTTGTGCAAGGAGGAGCAGGAGGAGCACTGCCAGAGCCCTGCAAAATGACCTCCAGCAGGCCACAAATGTGCATGTGTCTGCTCAAACGGTCAGAAACAGACTCCATGAGGGTGGTATGAGGGCACGACGTCCACAGGTGGGGGTTGTGTTTACAGCCCAACACCGTGCAGGACGTTTGGCATTTGCCAGAGAACACCAAGATTGGCAAATTCGCCACTGGCGCCCTGTGCTCTTCACAGATGAAAGCAGGTTCACACTGAGCACATGTGACAGACGGGACAGAGTCTGGAGACGCCATGGAGAACGTTCTGCTGCCTGCCACATCCTCCAGCATGACCGGTTTGGCGGTGGGTCAGTCATGGTGTGGGGTGGCATTTATTTGGGGGGCCGCACAGCCCTCCATGTGCTCGCCAGAGGTATCCTGACTGCCATTAGGTACCGAGATGAGATCCTCAGACCCCTTGTGAGACCATATGCTGGTGCGGTTGGCCCTGGGTTCCTCCTAATGCAAGACAATGCTAGACCTCATGTGGCTGGAGTGTGTCAGCAGTTCCTGCAAGAGGAAGGCATTGATGCTATGGACTGGCCCGCCCATTCCCCAGACCTGAATCCAATTGAGCACATCTGGGACATCATGTCTCGCTCCATCCACCAACGCCACGTTGCACCACAGACTGTCCAGGAGTTGCCGGATGCTTTAGTCCAGGTCTGGGAGGAGATCCCTCAGGAGACCATCCGCCACCTCATCAGGAGCATGCCCAGGCGTTGTAGGGAGGTCATACAGGCACTTGGAGGCCACACACACTACTGAGCCTCATTTTGACTTCTTTTAAGGACATTACATCAATGTTGGATCAGCCTGTAGTGTGGTTTTCCACTTTAATTTTGAGGGTGACTCCAAATCCAGACCTCCATGGGTTGATAAATTTGATTTCCATTGATAATTTTTGTGTGATTTTGTTGTCAGCACATTCAACTATGTAAAGAAAAAAGTATTTAATAAGATTATTTCATTCATTCAGATCTAGGATGTATTGTTTAAGTGTTCCCTTTATTTTTTTGAGCAGTGTACATCCACAGGTACACCTCCAATTGACTCAAATTATGTAAATTAGCCTATCAGAAGCTTTGAAACCCATGACATAATTTTCTGGAATTTTCCAAGCTGTTTAAAGGCACAGTCAACTTAGTGTATGTAAACTTCTGACCCACTGGAATTGTGATACAGTGAATTATAAGTGAAATAATCTGTCTGTAAACAATTGTTGGAAAAATTACTTGTGTCATGCACAAAGTCCTAACCGACTTGCCAAAACTATAGTTTGTTAACAAGAAATTTGTGGAGTGGTTGAAAAACGAGTTTTAATGACTCCAACCTAAGTGTATGTAAACTTCCGACTTCAACTGTAGGTGTTTCTTTTGTCCAGGTGGGAAAGGGCAGTGTGGAGTGCAATAGAGATTGCATCATCTGTGGATCTGTTGGGGCGGTATGCAACTTAGGGTGGTTCTAGGGTTTCTGGGATAATGTTGTTGATGTGAGCCATGACCAGCCTTTTAAAGCACTTCAGGTCGGTAGTCATATAGGCAGGTTACCTTAGTGTTCTTGGGCACAGGGACTATGATGGTCTGCTTGAAACATGTTGGTATTACAGACTCAGTCAGGTACAGGTTGAAAATGTCAGTGAAGACACTCGCCAGTTGGTCAGCGCATGCTCGGAGTACACATCCTGGTAATCCGTCTGGCCCTGCGGCCTTGTGAATGTTGACCTGTTTAAAGGTCCTACTCACATCAGCTATGGAGAGCGTGATCACACAGTCGTCCAGAACAGCTGATGCTCTCATGCATGCTTCAGTGTTGCTTGCCTCGAAGCGAGCATAGAAGTAATTTAGCTCGTCTGGTAGGCTTGTGTCACTGGGCAGCTCGCGGCTGTGCTTCCCTTTGTAGTCTGTAATAGTTTGCAAGCCCTGCCACATCCGACAATCGGCGGAGCCGGTGTAGTACGATTCAATCCTAGTCCTGTATTGACGCTTTGCCTGTTTGATGGTTCATCTGAGGGCATAGCGGGATTTCTTATAGCGTCCGGGTTAGAGTCCCTCTCCTTGAAAGCAGCAGCTCTACCCTTTAGCTCAGTGCGGATGTTGCCTGTAAACGATGGCTTCTGGTTGGGGTATGTATGTACGGTCACTGTGGGGATGACGTCATCAATGCACTTATTAATGAAGCCGGTGACTGATGTGGTGTACTCCTCAATGCCATCGGAAGAATCCCGGAACATATTCCAGTCTGTGCTAGCCAAACAGTCCTGTAGCTTAGCATCTGCGTCATCTGACCACTTCTTTATTGACCGAGTCACTAGTGCTTCCTGCTTTAGTTTTTGCTTGTAAGCAGGAATCAGGAGGATAGAGTTATGGTCAGATTTGCCAAATGGAGGGCGAGGGAGAGCTTTGTACATGTCTCTTTGTGTGGAGTAAAGGTGGTCTAGAGTATTTTTTCCTCTGGTTGCACATATGACATGCTGGTAGAAATGAGGATTTAAGTTTGCCTGCATTAAAGTCCCCGGCCACTAGGAGTGCCGCCTCTGGATGAATGTTTTCCTGTTTGCTTATGGCCTTATGCAGCTCATTGAGTGCGGTCTTAGTGCCAGCATCGGTTTGTGGTGGTAAATAGACACCTACGAAAAACATAGATGAAAACTATCTTGGTAAATAGTGTGGTCTACAGCTTATCATGAGATACTCTACCTCAGGGAGCAAAACCGCAAGACTTCCTTAATATTAGATTTGGTGCACCAGCTGTTATTTACAAATATACACAGACTGCCACCCCTTATCTGCCACCTGTGGTCCTCTGTAGCTCAGCTGGTAGAGCACGGCGCTTGTAACGCCAAGGTAGTGGGTTCGATCCCCGGGACCACCCATACACAAAAAAAATGTATGCACGCATGACTGTAAGTCGCTTTGGATAAAAGCGTCTGCTAAATGGCATATTATTATTATTATTTATCTTACCGGAGGCAGCTGTTCTATCTTGCCGATGCAGCTTATATCCTGCCAGCTGTATGTTATCCAAGTCGTCATTCAGCCACACCTCGGTGAAACATAAGATATTACAGTTTTTAATTTCCTGTTGGTAGGATATCCATGATCTTAGTTTGTCTATTGTGTTATCCAATGATTGTACGTTGGCTAATAGGACTGATGGTAGAGGCAGATTACGCACTCGCCGTCGGATCCTTACGAGGCACCCCGACCTACGTCCCCGATATATCTGTCTCTTTCTCACGCGAATGACGGGGATTTGGACCATGTCTGGTGTCTGAAGAAAATCCTTTGCGTCCGACTCGTTAAAGAAAAAATCTTCGTCCAGTACGAGGTGAGTAATCGCTGTCCTGATATCCAGAAGCTTTTTTCAGTCATAAGAGACGGTGGCAGAAACATTATGTACAAAACACACACAATAGCACAATTGGTTAGGAGCCCGTAAAACGGCAGCCATCTCCATCTCCTTTTTATCTATGTAGGCCATTACATTATTTTAGCCAGCTCCTGTTATTATTTTGGATGTGTGTAAAAAACCCTCCATATAGGCTATATACCCATCATGGAACGAGAGATGAGATAATCTGGTGACACTCATATTTAGAAACATTTAAGTTATTTTCCTGTAACAATTGCTTGTTTTCCGTTTTGTTTGATTAAAAAACCCTTACCCTACTATAACTAAAGCTGGTTCAACAGCAATGTGTCTGGTATCTTTCTTATCCTGGCCATGCACAAGTAGCCTATCCATAAAAGGTTTCTAAATGGTCTACTCGTGAGGTTTTTGCATTATTCACAATTCACATATGCCTACCTGCAGTGCTCCATTCGGCTTGTATCCATCCCCATTTCCAAAGAGCGCCTCTTGTCCAGTTACCAAAGACACGCTCCTCCAAACATAGGCTATTCAAAATGTTCTGTCCTATAACGCCAACGGTATGCCTAGGCTATTTTATTGAGAACGTGCCTCACACACACAATACAATTTACGGGAGCCTAGTATTTTTTATTTGAGGAGAAGTGCGATGTGTAAAGGCCTAGAGGCTACTCATTGAAGCCAATTACAACAGCAGTGGCGGCTCCTGAAAAAATTCTCAGGGGGGGCAATTTTTCTGATGATTTAGGTGACCTACACACATTTTAAAAAAGATATGTCCAGCAACAACATGAAGACAGGGGCAGCATATAAGTCAATGCCAGAAGCATTTATTGACTGATCTCAAATGTGTTGGCTTACAAAAGCAAAATAAGTTATCACAGTAAAAATAATCAAGGGTGTTCTTTCACATTCCTCAACACTGCATAAACAATATGCATTTCCATAAACAAATGAAATATCAGCTGAAAATACAGCATCTTGGTATTTGTTCAGATTGCAGGATCAACAAGAGCTTTTACCACATTTTTTGCCTCATGGTTGAATTGGAAATATGTGCACCTGAGCATAATTCACAACAAGCAAGCAGGAGCTTTTGATAGAGGCTACTGAAAACATTGATGCAAGTTATTGGTAATAAGAAATTTTTATAGACTTCCATATTCTGCCCTCTTGTATAGATTTGTGAAAATGAACAGTGATATACATTTTGCCTGAAAACAGAATTTGAAAATAATTTCTAGAAAAGGTAAACACAGCTATCTGTATGGCTTTGTAAAAATGAACAACCATATTCTGGCCAATTGTATAGATTTGTAAATATGAACAACCATATTCTGGCCAATTGTATAGATTTGTAAAAATGAACATGAACAGATTATTATTTTTTTTTTACTTTTTTTAAAATGAAAAATAACTATTTTAAACAACTTCAACTGTGAACTGATTTGGGCGTGTGTGTGTTAAAGAGACAGACAGGGAGGGACAAAGAGAGAGAGAGGCTACATTACTTGTACTGAAACTGTTCTCTTCTCTCTTTCAATGCAGCAAAGCGGTCAATGACTTTCTCATTGAAATCAGGCATGCTGAGGACTAGTTCCCTCTCCATGGAAAGCATGGCCAGTGCATTCAGACGTTCCTGGCCCATTGAATTTGGCAGGAATGTCTTAACTCGTGTCAAAGTTGAGAAACATCTCTCAGCTTCAGCTGTTGTCATGGGAGTAGTTATGAGGATGTTCAACAGAGTCACAGTCTCAGAGAACGTCTCCTGGAGGTTGTAGCTCATGAGAACCTGGTACAGTGCCAGTGCACCACAGTTTGACTTTCTCGTCCTCGGCAAAAAGACCGTTCAGTCTCTCCAAAAGCACACTGGCGATTGAGACTGAGGTTGATTCTGAGATGGGAAGGAACTCAAAAAAGCGCTCCTGCACTTTGTCGTTGCTATCTATGTACCTCAGCACAAGCAGAGAAACGTCCGTGGTCTTGTCAGCTTGGATAGCTACGAAGTTCGCCGACTTCACCTCCTCCACAATATGTTCCCTCATGACCGCTAGCATACACTCCAGTAGCTCGTTTTGAATGGTCTTTGATGTGAACTTCTTTTAAAGAGACAATCGAGTTGCACTGAACGCTGCCATCTTGATAGTAGTACGTGAATTGATTGACGCTGCTACCCGCTCTTTTCTTAGTTACGTTCATGGTTATGTTACGTATGACGAAAGCGCGTAAGTGCAAGCCCTCAGAAACCCATAGAGATTGTATTGAAAGCTCTGATATTTGAAAAAAATAGATTTTACATGAGCGTCTATGAGAGACTTCTGGGGCGATTTTCAACCTGGCTGAAATCGACCCAAAAGGGGCGGGGCCATTTGAAGCACGACTTTAGCCTGATTGGACATTTAGTGGCAGATCAGACGTCTAGATTAGAACACTGATAACTACTGTTGCCGTGATATAATTGATTAGAAAAAAAATCCCTTCCTTTTCCCGTTTGGCAGTGCGTCGCCCATATCGCCCTAATGAACACACCGCCCCTGTACAACAGTGTTGACTGTGAACACTCCCCAAATAGGTTTTTATTCTTGCTATCACTCGTTACTGTAGCAGCCTCTGCTATTTAATAAACTGTAGGATCAATCCACAATGGACGAGAATATTCCATTCCCCCAGCCAAATTGGAGTTGATGAAAATGAAAAGACTGTCAATAACCAACAGAACTTGAGACACAAGCATGCAGTATTAAGCCTTGGAACGCCTTGATTGGCCAGTGAGTGGGCAAGCCCTCGTCACACCTAGAACTTGTTTATTCCATAGACATTATGCGGCATTTAAAACAACTGGGAACTCTGAAAAATACGAGATCAAATCATGACATCATTGTTATTCAGGTGGGAAAGTCAGAGCTCTAGAAAGAGGCCCGAGTTCCCGTGTTGGAATTCCGAGTTGGATGACCGTTCAAATCTATTTTTCCCAATTATTTTGAACGCAATGAAGTCGGAAGTCAGAGATTTCCGAGTTCCCAGTTCCCAGTTCTTTTGAACACGGAATTAAAACCAGAAGCGAAAGCACTGACGTCATCCACGTATTCCTATGGAAAACTCCCAATGGCACATGAAGCTGGAAGTATTTTAATTTGAAGCGCGTTGCTGAATGTGGCTGAATCTGGGCTGAATGGCACCAAAAAATAGCGGCCGTGAAAGTGGCCGTAACTAGTAAAGGATCATGGGCGATTTAGTCATTTTCGTCCTGCCTGAGAGAGTCAACCAACCGGGCCCAAGCCTCCTCGTAGCCTGCCGGCCCGTGATTGGTCTGTGTCAGCACATGGGCCTATGATGACAAATGTAGTAGTCAGAATGGATCACTTTGTAGCGAACTTTAAAATAATTCACAGTGGGGATCGAACTTGATCATAATAAACGCATTTTTGAGGCCAAAACGGAAGTCCATTTTTGGGGGGGTTTGGCCGTTCTGGCGATCACAATTTACATAGGCTTTCTAGGGCAGACCATTGCTTTTGGCATTGCTATGTCGTGACTTCACACTCCAGACCTGACATTGTGGGCTTGGTTTATTCATTAAAACACAGCCCTTCCGCGCCACAGCCAGCTATTGTGCTCATAATAACGGCTGTGAAAATAGCACAAATATTTTACACACCCCTGGACCTATAACGCTTAGATTTACTATTGCGTTAGGTTTGTTAAAGTAGAGTCCCTATGGTTTGTTTGGCATAACAATGACCACAGGAGCTGACTATACAGCACAATCAGAACTGGGACCAGGCTAGCACTGTCACGTACATACAGTATGTAGACTTCTGTTACTACAGTGTAAACACACAAGTACAAACTGACAATTATATAAATGAATCCCACACAACCCAACTCTGCAAAACTCTGGCCTGTGTGTTGTCAAAAGGTGTTGAGGCTTATCATTTGATCACAGGCAGACGTAGTGGAAATCAGACTCACAGAGGATTTGACTTCTTCTGTCTCCTTTTTTTTGCATTAACTCTGAACTTGTACTTTGACATTTGAAGCGGAGATCCCTGATTGATATTCTAATTGGGTTCCTTGCAAAGTAAAAGCAAATGTTCCGCAAAAATATACAATTGTTCCTTGCAAAGTAATAACAAATGTTCTGCAAAAATACACAATCGTATTATTCCCTGAAGGATGCAGTCAAATGTGAAAATGGATTATGGAAAGGATTGTTGAAATGAGAAATAGTTTTCTGGTTTTCAGCCAGACTGATATAGCATATGGAAAGATGACAATTTAGTCCTTATCAATAAACATAGCTTTTCTTTGTATTTGTATTTATTAGGGATCCCCATTGGCTGTTGCCAAGGCAGCAGCTACTCTTCCTGGGGTCCAGCAACATTAAGGCAGTTATATACAATTAAAAGTATTACATGACATTACATTTCATAACACTTTTCACAACACATTAAGTGTGTGCCCTCAGGCCACTACTCCACTACCACATATCTACAATACAAAATCCATGTGTACATGTGTGTAGAGTGCGTGTGTTAGCATGTGCATGCATGTGTCTGTGCCTGTGTGTGTGTGTCTCTTCAAAGTCCCCACCGTTCCATAAGGTGTATTTTTATCAGTTTTTTAAATCTGATTATATTTCTTGCATCAGTTACCTGATGTGGAATAGTTCCATGTAGCCATTGCTCTACGTAGTACTGTGTGCCTCACATAGTCTGTTCTGGACTTGGGGATTGTGAAGAGACCTCTGGTGGCATGTCTTATGAGGTATGCATGGGTGTCCGAGCTGTGTGCTAGTAGTTTTAACAGGCAGCTCGGTGCATTCAGCATATCAATGCTTCTTACAAAAACAAGTAGTGATGAAGTGAATCTCTCCTCTTTCAGCATGAGAGATTGACATGCATATTATTAATGTTAGCTCTCCGTGTACATTTTGGGCCAGCCATGGTGCCCTGTTCTGAGCCAATTGTAATTTTCCTAAGTCCCTCTTTGTGGTACCTGACCACACGACTGGACAGTAGTGTTCCTCTGGTTGTAAAAGAAAACCATACCAGTCCCCATCTGAACAATGTGCCTGAGGGTATTTTAACAAGGGTTGACTTGCAAAAATAAAACACTTACAGATTGCTGTTTAAATCTGCCCTGGGACCTGCCCTGTCTGGAACTGCGTGGAGTACCAGCATTAGCCTATGTTGCTACCATGGCATCCAAAGCCAATGGTGGGTGTCACGCCCTGACTCAGGGGACGCTTAAATGTTGAGTCAGGGTGTGTATATTCTTTGTTGTGTGTTTTCTATGTTTCTATCTATTATGTGTAGATCTATGTTGGCCGGTGTGGTTCCCAATCAGAGCAGCTATAGCTCGTTGTCTCTGATTGGGGATCATACTTAGGCAGCCTATTGGCACTAGTGGGTTGTGGGATCTTGTTCCGTGTAAGGTATGTTGTGTGTGCTACCTTGGACTTCACGTTTCGTTTGTTGTTTTGTCATTGTGTTTATAATTTAATAAACATGTACGTATATCACGCTGCGCCTTGGTCTGACCCGTCCTTCAACGAACGTGACAGAAGATCCCACCAAACGAGGACCAAGCAGCGTGCCCAGGCGGAGTGAATAGCCATGTCACAGGTGGGCAATTTGTGGTAATGGGAAGAGATATTTGCGGGGAGAGGACCATGGGCTAAGGTAGATGCCCAGGCAGGAGAGGTGCAACGGCAACACGGAGGAGGCCGGTCGAGGAGGAAGCCCCAAGAATTTTTTTTTTGGGGGGGCACACGGGGTGGTTGGCGGAGCCTAGTGTCAGAGCAGAGCCAACTCCCCGTACTCACGCGAGGAAGCGTATGACTGGGCAGGCTCCGTGTTATGCGGAGCTACGTACTGTGTCGCCAGTGCGCCGGCACAGTCCTGTACGTCCTGTGCTTGCACCACGCACGTGCCGTGCGAAGATGGGCATCCAGCCAGGACGGGGTGTGCCGGCTCAACGCTCCTGGTCTCCAGTACGCCTCCTCGGTCCCGCATATCCTGCGCCAATTCTACAAACTGTATCGCCAGTGCGCGTGCACTGCCCAGTGCGTCCTGTGCCAGCACCCCGCACGTGTAGTGCGAAAGTGGGCAGCCAGCCAGGACGGGTTGTGCCAGCTCTCCGCTCTAGACCTCCAGTCCGCCTCCACAGTCCAGCCCGGCCTGTTCCTGCTCCTCGCACCAAGCCAGTGGTGCGCGTCGCCAGCCCGGCCCGGCCTGTTCCTGCTCCTCGCACCAAGCCAGTGGTGCGCGTCGCCAGCCCAGCCCGGCCTGTTCCTGCTCCTCGCACCAAGCCAGTGGTGCGTGTCGCCAGCCCGGCCCGGCCTGTTCCTGCTCCTTGCACCAAGCCAGTGATGCGCGTCGCCAGTCCGGCCCGGCCTGTTCCTGCTCCTCGCACCAAGCCAGTGGTGCACGTCGCCAGTCCGGCCCGGCCCATTCCTGTCCCTCGCACCAAGCCAGTGGTGCGTTTGTCCAGTCCGGCACGGCCCGTGCCCGTTCCACCGGTGCCTGGTCCGGCACCGGTCAGCTGCTCCACTCCGGAGCCAGAGCAGTCCGCTCCACCGGTGCCTGATCCAGTGCCGGTCAGCTGTTCCACTACGGAGCCAGAGCAGTCCGCTCCACCGGTGCCTGATCCAGCTCCGGTCAGCTGCTCCACTCCGGAGCCAGAGCAGTCCGCTCCACCAGTGCCTGATCCAGCTCCGGTCAGCTGCGCCACTCCGGAGCCAGAGCAGTCCGCTCCACCGGGGTCCAGTCCAGCTCCGGTCAGCGGCTCCACTCCGGAGCCAGAGCAGTCCGCTCCACCGGTGCCCAGTCCAGCTTCGGTCAGCGGCTCCAGTCCAGACTATGACGTCAGCCCCTCTCCAGGTTCGGGGTCTCCCACACCAGGGTCCAGACAGGGCCTGGCGTATCGTGGGAGGAAGGAGAGGGGAAGTAGCGCGCCGAGGTCCAGACCAGACCAGGGGCGCAACAGGGAGGCGGAGAGTGAGAGGTCGTCACGCCCCGAACCGGTTTCCGCCTCCGAGGCGGAATGCCCACCCGGCCCCTACCCTGTTATGTTTATGTTGTGCGGTCGGAGTCCGCACCTTTGGGGAGGGGTACTGTCACGCCCTGACTCAGGGGACGCTTAAATGTTGGTGTCAGGGTGTGTATATTCTTTGTTGTGTGTTTTCTATGTTTCGATCTATTATGTGTAGATCTATGTTGGCCAGTGTGGTTCCCAATCAGAGGCAGCTGTAGCTCGTTGTCTCTGATTCGGGATCATACTTAGGCAGCCTATTGGCACTAGTGGGTTGTGGGATCTTGTTCCGTGTAAGGTATGTTGTGTGTGCTACCTTGGACTTCACATTTTGTTTGTTGTTTTGTCGTTGTGTTTATAATTTAATAAACATGTACGTATATCACGCTGCGCCCGTCCTTCAACGAACGTGACAGTGGGAGTAATGGAAAATACAGTGTTTCTCTATCACAGGTGAAGGATCTTTTAAACAAACAAAAAGGATATATAAGCAGTTGTTACAATAACAGGAAAATAGCTTCAAGAGCTTTGTCCAAATACTGATGGACTCAACTAACAAACAAATGGACGATCTGACCAGAGAGGTCCAGGACCTTAAGAACAGTTTGTAGTTCTCCCAGGGAGAGGTGGATGTCCTGAAAGAGACTTGCAGCAAGATGACAACAAACTATAAGCCCTCTCGAGATGACATCAGCACTGTGTGAATCATTATTAACTGGGAAAAATGACTATCTAGAGGGACAATCCAGGAGGAATAATTTAGTTGTGGATGGCATACCAGAGTCTTCACATGAGAACTGGGCCGAGTCTGAGGAGAAAGTAAGAAAAATTATCACCAAAAAAGCTGTAGATGGATCATACGAAGATTTAGGTGGAGTGTGCCCGCAGGTCTGGAAAACATGTAACCAGCCCAGGTGACAGACCCAGGCCGATAGTGGTCAAGTTCCAGAGGTTTAAGGACAAGATGGCTGTTCTATAGAGAGCCAAGAACTTGAGAGGAACCAACATCTTCCTCAAAGAGGACTTCTCTGAAGCTTTGCGCCATAGGCGGAATGAACTTATCCCACCTATGAAAGCTGCCAGAGAGCATGGGAACATTGCTTACATCCCCTACGACATGCTCATTGTCCATGCTTCCTCACAAAAGCCTGGGAGGAATGAGAAAGCCTCAGGGTCAGTAGCTTCAGGCCAACATCGCACACATATTTATTATTTTATTACATTATTATATTTCCGATAAGCTACCAAGGAAAGGGCTAAGAATAGCCCATATTAATATATGTAGCCTTATAAATAAGGTTCATGAAATCAATAACTTGCTAACATCGGATAACATTCATATACTGGCCATCTCTGAAACTCACTTAGATAATTCATTTGACGATACAGCAGTAGCAATACAGGGATATAACATCTACAGAAAAGACAGGAATGCATATGGGGGAGGTGTTGCTGTATATGTTCAGAGCCATATTCCTGTAATGCTTAGAGAGGATCTCATGTAGAATGTTATTGAAGTGGTTGCAAGTTCACCTGCCTCATCTAAAGCCTCTTCTTTTGGGGTGCGCTACAGGCCACCAAGTGCTAACAGTCAGTATTTGGATAATATGTGTGTAATGCTTGATAATGTGTGTTTTCTGGGTGACCAAAACATTAGCTGGTTAGCAAATAGCTGTCCTCTCAAGAGGACGCTTCTGTGACTAATGCCTGTAATATGACCCAGCTTATCACTCAACCAATTAGAGTGCATACCAATAGTGTTGGATCTGTGACATCCACTTGTATTGATCATATCTTCACTAATGATGCAGAGCTTTGCTCTAAAGCAATATCAGTTTCCATTGGCTGTAGTGACCATAACATTGTGGCAATGACAAGGAAGTGCCGAAGGTTGGGCCTAAAGTAATTTATAAGAGATCATACAAAATGTTCTCTCTAGACTCTTATGTTGAAGATGTAAAACATTTATGTTGATCTGATGTGTATGAGGAAGTGTATCCAGATGCAGCACTGGAAGTATTTGTAAAATTATTCATGCCAATTGTTGACAAGCTGTAATGAATACTCAGGGAGAAAAAGGTGTAGATTCACACACAGAGCATGGCAGGTGTTTATTTCGCCTTCGCAAAACGCAGGAATCGTGGTCACAGGCAGGCAATGGTCATACACAGGTAGGCAAACAGGCAGGAGAATCAAAAACTAGGACTGAAGGCTATAACTGGTTCTCACAAACGAGCTAGGAAAAGGCTTAGTAGAGTCAAAACGAACTATACCTCACAACGCACAAACAGAATGAACTGAACTAAATAAGGAGCTAATGAGACCAGGTGAGTAACAAACACAGGTGATATCAATGAACAAAAATGAAAGACAGGGCTACGTTCAAGAACACAAAGAAACAGGGCTACGTTCAAGAACGCAAGGTTGAATAAGAAAATAAATACAGAACCTTACATAAGCATGCACCTGTTAAGAAACTAACTGTGAGAACTGTTTGAGCCCCCGGGATTGATGATGAGTAAAACAATTGTATGGTTTAAAGAAATGATGCAAAAGAGGTGGCAAACAAGTCAGGCTGCTCAGCTGATTGGTTGACATACTGTAAATTGAGACATTTTGTGACTAAACTTAACAAAAAGAGGAAATTATATTACCAAACAAAGATAAATGACATAAAAAACTATGGGAAAAGTATTGAGTACCTTAAATTATATAATGGGCAGAAAACCCAATTAATCTCCAGCGTTCATTGAAGTTGATGGGTCATTTATAACAAAACCTTTCGATATTGCCAATCATTTCAATGACTATTTCAATAGTAAAGTGGAAAAACTCAGAAGTGAAATGACAACATTGAACAGTGAACCATCATATTTTTGTGAGAAAAAAAAAGTATAATATTGAAAGAGAAGGATTGCTGTTTTAAATTTGGTCAGCGGTGATAAGCCAAGCCACCAGGTAAAGACAACCTTGATGGGAAACTATTGAGAATGGTAGCAGACTGTATTGCCACCCCTATTTGCTATATCTATAACCAAAGCCTAAAGGAGTGTGTGTCCACAGGCGTGGAAGGAAGCTAAAGTAATTCCACTGCCTAAAAATAGTAAAGCACCTGTCACGAATTCAGCCGAGGCTGCCCCTCCTCCTTGCTCGGGCAGGTTTCGGCGTTCGTCGTCACCGGCTTACTAGCCACTACCACTCCATTTATCATCACTCCATTTGTCTTGTCTTGTCTTGTCTTGTCAATCACACACACCTGGTACTCATTCCCTCATTAGTCTGTGTATAAGTGTTCCCTCTGCCCCCTTATCCTTTGTGAGTGATTGTTCTTTGTGAGAATGAGTAGCTCGGTTGAGCTACACTTTCCTTGTATGTAGCCAAGGTGGATTTTTCCCTTGTGCTAGTTTCGTTTTGACGCTTGCTGCGCTTTATTCATGTACACTGAATAAACTCTGGATTTTGGTGTTTTACCTCCTAAGCCTGACTCCGTCATTCACACCTCAACACAGCACCCTTTGCTGGCTCTAAAAGCCGCCCAATCAGTTTGCTGCCTGTTCTTAGTAAACTGATGGAGAGGATTGTGTTTGACCAAATACAATGCTATTTTTCAGAGAACAAATTAATCTCTTAAGGATCGTACTCTTTTTTTTTTTCAATTTTCGCCTAAAATGATTTACCCAAATCTATCTGCCTGTAGCTCAGGACCTGAAGTAAGGATATGCATATTCTTTATACCATTTGAAAGAAAACACTTTGAAGTTTGTGGAAATGTGAAATTAATGTAGGAGAATATAACACATTAGATCTGGTAAAATATAATACAAACAACAAAAAATGTGTTTTCTACTCTTTTTTTTGTTGTTCCATCATCTTTGAAATGCAAGAGAAAGGCCACAATATAATATTGCAGTTTAAGCACAATTTAGATGTTGGCCACTAGATAGCAGCAGTGTGTGCAAAGTTTCAGATTGATCCAGTGACGCATTGCGATACTGGACTATTTTGAATCAAGTCTGCCCAAATGTGCCGAATTGGTCATTTTCAAGTACATAACTATAGAGAACATTGGTAATACAAAATGTACATTTACACACTCCCAGGAATGTCATACATGATGGAGCATTAGCTTATACACCAACTTTAACACATCTAGATGGCCGGGCGGTGTGGGTGTGGAGCCAGAGACACCAAGGATTCAAACTGTAGAACCCAGATCCTACATTTGAATATAAAAATGGATTTTATCAAACAAAACTATGCTACATTTGATCTCTGGGACCCTCAGGATGACAAATCAGAGCAAGATTACTGAATGTAAGTACATTATTTACCTTCAGAGGTGAATGTATCAAACCAGTTGCCGTGATAAGTTTTTTGTTGTTGTTGTACACTCTCCTCAAACAATAGCATGGTATTTTCTCACTGTAATAGCTACAGTAAATTGGACAGTGCAGTTAGATTAACAAGAATGTAAGCTTTCTGCCCATATAAGACATGACTATGTCCTGGAGAGTTTGCTGGTACTTACAACAGTCATGCTAATCACATTAGCTCACGTTAGCTCAACCGTCCCGTATACGTGACACCGATCCCGTAGAGGTTAACTACTGGCTTTCAGCATGCATATAGAGAAGGGCACTCAATTTGTACTGCACTGACTCAGATGACTAGTTAAAATAACTGTATAATAAGAAGATAGTTGGAGCTGTATTTTTAGATTTCAGTTTATCCTTTGATGTTATTGATCATAAATTGTTATTGAAAAAAACTCACTTGCTATGGCTTTACATGACCTGCCATCACATGGTTGGAGAGTTTTTTATCCACTAGAACCCAGAGAGTGTTCTTCAATGGAAGCTTCTCTAACATCAGATATGTACAATGCGGTGTCACTCCGGGCAGTTGCCTTGGGCCGTTACTCTTCTATATTTTTACAAATGATTTGCCACTGGTCTTACACATAGCTAAAATGACTATGTATGCGGATGATTCCACACTCTACATATCAGCACCCAAAGCCAGTGAGCTCACTGAAATTCTAAATAAGGAGTTACAGTCAGTATCAGAATGGGTGATTCATAATAAACTGGTCTTAAACTAAAAGCATTGTATTTGGTTCACAACATTCTCTAAGACCTAAACCTCAGCTGGAATTGTACATAAAGGGTGTGACCATTGAGCAAGTTGAGGAAGCTAAACTCCTACGTATAAAATTGGATGGTCAATTATCATGGTCAAGTCACATTGACAAAGTTGTTGTGAAGATGAGGAGGGGTATCTCTGTTATAAAAAGATGTTCTGCATTTTTGACACAAAAATCAACTGTACGAGTTGTTCAGGCTCTGGTCTTGTCCCATCTTGATTGCTGTCCAGTAATATGGACAGGTGCAGCACAGAAAGACCTAGCAAAGCTGCAGCTGGCTCAAAACAGAGCAGCACACCTTGCCCTTAACTGCACATACAGAACTAACATCAACAACATGCATGCCAGTCTTTCCTGGTTGACGGTTGACGAGAGATTAACTGCTTCTCTTCTAGTTTTTATGAGCAATATTACTGTGACAAAAATTCCAGATTGTCTGCATAATCAAATAATATTCAGCTCAAACACCCGTACATACCCCACAAGACATGCCACCAGGGGTCTCTTCATAGTCCCCAAGTTCATAGTCCCCATCTCCAATTACTCAAGCAAACAGCAAAATTACATTTAAAAAACAGATTAAACACACATTATTTTTGTTGTTGTATTGTTTGTATATGTTGTATTTTAAATGTGTGTGACTATCCTTGTCTATCAGTGTTTTGTTACTTATCATGTTTTGTGATTTTTGTGGAACCCAGAAACAGTATCTGCTGCTTCTGTAAAAGCTAATGGTGATCTGAATAAACAAAGAAATAAACAAATAAGTCAGACAGTCAGTCACTTATACGTCATTCACCTCTCTCTCTCTCTCTCTCTTCTGTCTCTTTTCTCTCTCTCTCATCTCTCCCCAGCTATGGACTGCATGGTGTCAGAGTGGACGGAGTGGTCCGAGTGTAATAAGTCCTGCGGTAAAGGCCACACCATCAGGACACGCATGGTGAAGCTGGAGCCCAACTTTGGAGGGGAGCCCTGCCCCGAGACAGTCCAGAGGAAGAAGTGTAATATCAGGAAGTGCAAACGGGGCTCAAGGGCCAGCGAGGAGAAGAAGAGACGGCGGGGGGGAGAGGTGGGCGGCGGGAAAGGGAAGAGAAGGGGCAAACAGCAAGGACGGGACGCAGCAGGTCAGTCATCATCATCACCTGTGTGGCATATATACAGTGGGGAAAAAAAGTATTTAGTCAGCCACCAATTGTGCAAGTTCTCCCACTTAAAAAGATGAGAGAGGCCTGTAATTTTCATCATAGGTACACGTCAACTATGACAGATAAAATGAGGGAAAAAAATCCAGAAAATCACATTGTAGGATTTTTAATGATTTTATTTGCAAATTATGGTGGAAAATAAGTATTTGGTCAATAACAAAAGTTTCTCAATACTTTGTTATATACCCTTTGTTGGCAATGACACAGGTCAAACGTTTTCTGTAAGTCTTCACAAGGTTTTCACACACTGTTGCTGGTATTTTGGCCCATTCCTCCATGCAGATCTCCTCTAGAGCAGTGATGTTTTGGGGCTGTCGCTGGGCAACACAGACTTTCAACTCCCTCCAAAGATTTTCTATGGGGTTGAGATCTGGAGACAGGCTAGGCCACTCCAGGACCTTGAAATGCTTCTTACGAAGCCACTCCTTCGTTGCCCGGGCGGTGTGTTTGGGATCATTGTCATGCTGAAAGACCCAGCCACGTTTCATCTTCAATGCCCTTGCTGATGGAAGGAGGTTTTCACTCAAAATCTCACGATACATGGCCCCATTCATTCTTTCCTTTACACGGATCAGTCGTCCTGGTCCCTTTGCAGAAAAACAGCCCCAAAGCATGATGTTTCCACCCCCATGCTTCACAGTAGGAATGGTGTTCTTTGGATGCAACTCAGCATTCTTTGTCCTCCAAACACGACGAGTTTAGTTTTTACCAAAAAGTTATATTTAGGTTTCATCTGACCATATGACATTCCCCCAATCCTCTTCTGGATCATCCAAATGCACTCTAGCAAACTTCAGACGGGCCTGGACATGTACTGGCTTAAGCAGGGGGACACGTCTGGCACTGCAGGATTTGAGTCCCTGGCGGCTTAGTGTGTTACTGATGGTAGGCTTTGTTACTTTGGTCCCAGCTCTCTGCAGGTCATTCACTAGGTCCCCCCGTGTGGTTCTGGGATTTTTGCTCACCGTTCTTGTGATCATTTTGACCCCACGGGGTGAGATCTTGCGTGGAGCCCCAGATCGAGGGAGATTATCAGTGGTCTTGTATGTCTTACATTTCCTAATAATTGCTCCCACAGTTGATTTCTTCAAACCAAGCTGCTTACCTATTGCAGATTCAGTCTTCCCAGCCTGGTGCAGGTCTACAATTTTGTTTCTGGTGTCCTTTGACAGCTCTTTAGTCTTGGCCATAGTGGAGTTTGGAGTGTGACTGTTTGAGGTTGTGGACAGGTGTCTTTTATACTGATAACAAGTTCAAACAGGTGCCATTAATACAGGTAACGAGTGGAGGACATAGGAGCCTCTTAAAGAAGAAGTTACAGGTCTGTGAGAGCCAGAAATCTTGCTTGTTTGTAGGTGACCAAATACTTATTTTCCAACATAATTTGCAAATAAATTCATTAAAAATCCTACAATGTGATTTTCTGGATTTTTTTCTTCTCAATTTGTCTGTCATAGTTTACGTATACCTATGATGAAAATTACAGGCCTCTCTCATCTTTTTAAGTGGGAGAACTTGCACAATTGGTGGCTGACTAAATACTTTTTTTCCCCACTGTATATACTGTATATACACCTTTGTCATCATCATCATTATCATCCTCTTCATCAAGACATTCATCATCATTATCATCCTCTTCATCAAGACATTCATCATCATTATCACCACCATTATTGTCATTATCACCTCTTTCATTCATGTCGTTGATACATGCTTTATCCACCACCTTGATGTATCCTTTATATCCCAAATATAGGGTTAAATAAATCGGGAAAGTCACTGACGATGATTTCCAAGTCACTCATCATTCATTCAGATTCCCCATAAGTCCTGCTGAGGTATTGTTTGTATCTCAGAATGTAAATAAAATAAAATAACATTTTATTTGGCACATGCGCTGAATACAACAGGTGTAGACCTTACTGTGAAACGCTTACTTACAAGCCCTTACCACCATGCAGTTTTAAGAAAAATGTGAGTTAAGAAAAACATTTACTAAATGCAAATAGTCTAGCCATTTGATTAGCTGTTCAGGAGTCTTGTGGCTTGGGGGTAGAAGATGTTAAGAAGCCTTTTGGACCTAGACTTGGCGCTCCGGTATCGCTTGCCGTGCGGTAGCAGAGAGAACAGTCTATGACGAGGGTGGCTGGAGTCTTTGGCAATTTTTAGGGCCTTCCTCTGACACCGCCTGTGGTCCTCTGTAGCTCAATTGGTATAGCATGGCGCTTGTAACGCCAGGGTAGTGGGTTCGATCCCCGGGACCACCCATACGTAAAAATGTATGCACACATGTCTGTAAGTCGCTTTGGATAAAATCGTCTGCTAAATGGCATATTATATCATTATACCAGGCGGTGATGCAACCAGTTAGGAACTTTTTGTGGATATTTTCAGTCTCCTGAGGGGGAATAGGCGTTGCCGTGCCCTCTTCACGACTGTCTTGGTGTGTTTGGACCAGGATAGTTTGTTGGTGATGTGGACACCAAGGAACTTTAAGCGCTCAACCTGCTCCACTACAGCCCTGTCGATGAGAATGGGGGCGTGCTCGGTCCTCATCTTTTTCCTGTAGTCCACAATCATCTTCTTTGTCTTGATCAAGTTGAGGGAGAGGTTGTTCTCTTGCCACCACTTCCAGGTCTCTGACTGCCTCCCTATAGGCTGTCTCATAGTTTTCGGTTATCAGGCCTACCACCGTTGTGTCATCAGCAAACTTAATGATGGTGTTGGAGTTGTGCTTGGCCACGCAGTCATGGGTGAACAGGGAGTACAGGAGGGGACTAAGCACGCACCCCTGAGGGGCCCCCGTGTTGAGGATCAGCGTGGCAGATGTGTTGTTGCCTACCCTTACCACCTGGGGACGGCCCATCAGGAAGTCCAGGAACCAGTTGCAGAGGGAGGTGTTTAGTCCCAAGGTCCTTAATTTAGTGATGAGTAGTCAATGAACAGCATTCTCACGTAGGTGTTCCTTTTGTCCAGGTGGGAAAGGGCAGTGTTGAGTGCAATAGAGATTGCGTCATCTATGGATCTGTTGGGGCAGTATGCAAATTGAGTGGGTCTAGGGTTTCTGGGATGATGGTGTTGATGTGCGCCATGACCAGCCTATCAAAGCACTTCATGGCTACAGATGTGAGTGCTACGGGTCTGTAGTCATTTAGGCAGGTTACCTTGGTGTTCTTGGGCACAGGGACTATGGTGGTCTGCTTGAAACATGTAGGTATTACAGACTTGGCCAGGGACAGGTTGAAAATGTCAGTGAAGACACTTGCCAGTTGGTCAGCGCATGCTCGGAGTACACGTCCTGGTAATCCGTCTGGCCCTGCGGCCTTGTGAATGTTGACCTGTTTAAAGCTCTTACTCACATCGGCTACGGCGAGCGTGATCACACAGTCGTCTGGAACAGTTTGTGCTCTCATGCATGCTTCAGTGTTGCTTGCCTCGAAGCGCGCATAGAAGTCATTTAGCTCATCTGGTAGGCTTGTGTCACTGGGCAGCTCGCGGCTGGACTTCCCTTTGTAGTCTGTAATAGTTTGCAAGCCCTGCCACATCCGATGAGCGTCGGAGCTGGTGTAGTAGGATTCAATCTTAGTCCTGTATTTACGTGTTACGTGTATGTGTTTTTGTGTTTTTCCTCTCCTGCCCTAATCACAGGTGTCCTTTTTGTTCCTGATTGGAGGTCGTTGGTGTGTCCCACCTGTCAGTCATCAGTTAATCTGCTGATTGCTGAGGTGGACCAATCAGTGGACATTTCTCCTGATTGCACCACCTGTTTCTGTTTTCTTACCCAATCATATCACACATCCCCTTGTTTTAAAAGCTAGTCAGTTGTGTTTGCTGACAGACTCTTTTTGTTTGTGAGTATGTATACGGTGGTGTCTTGTTTTTGTGTATGCACTCGTTAATTGTTTAGTCCGTATGGTACCTATATTGTTTGTTTGTGCCTGGGAAAAGGGGGATTTAGCAAGTCGCCCTTGGGCATACACTACCCGTAGGAAACCTTGTCTAAACACACCAGTTAGACCTGAGCGGACCACCCACTGTATTTTGTATGGTTAGCAGTAAGCTTAGTAGTTCTTGAGGCAGGCAAGATCAGTTTAGGGGGTTTTGACTTTATTGTTTCATTCCTTGGGTCCAGCTCAGCCCCTTTTCCCCAAACCATTTACTGTGTGTTTTTATAATAAACGTTTTGTGTTTGACGGTAGCATTTGGTTGTTGGCGTATTTTGTTCTCACTGTTCCTTGGCAATAGCCTAATTTGCATGAGTTATGTTACGGGCTTCTTTTCCATCCACCCTAGACTTTTAAAGCCAAGGGGTTCGTAACATAACGTGGGGGCTCGTCTGGGATTTATCTCAATGATACCCATACCACTCATGCAAATTGGTTTAGTGTCTGGTTCAGTGTTGAACTTGTCAGCTGTGACTAGCTGGTTTCGTGTGCAGTATTCGTCGGCTCATGTTGCTAGCTTAAGATGGCTACTTGTGATTTGGATGCCTTTTTGGAAAACCCTACGTGGGAGGTTTTTGATAATTGCCATAGAGTGGATCTACAGGCTTTGGCTGACCACTTTTCTGTACCCATACCAAGGGTTTTAGTGAAAGCAAAAGTTAGGAAAGCGGTGTTAGAGACATTATTGAACGAGCGAGTGCTTGCGTTACCGCCGCCTGCTGTTCCTGTAGGGGATGTGGCTGCTGCTCCTGTAAGCCCGTCGGTGTCTGAGGACGAGAGCGAGGCTCCAGCCACATTGCCCCGTTTTGACCCACTCTCCCCACTGTCCGACAGTGATGCCAGGAACGTCATTGTCAGCACGTTTCTCTGGTCCTTATGTAATTGAAAAGAAACTAAGTGAAACTGATTACGTGATACAGACTCCTGATAGAAAACGCCAATCTCGTGTGTGCCACATTAACATGTTGAAGACATACCACACCAGACCCGTCACTCAGATAGACAGTCCAGAGAAACTGGCCGAGACAGCCGTCTCTATTGCTGCTGCGGTTGTAGTGGGAGGTCATGTTAATGATGTGGACGGAGATGGTTTGGAGTTGCGCAATACTCAGCAGCAGTGTGCTAGATTGCCCAATTCAGAGATGCTGTTGTCTCTCCCGTCAAGCCTGATTCATTTAACGGATGGACAGACAGATTATATTGTGAGGCTATTACACAGCTTTCCATGTCTTTTTAATTATGTTCCAACACGCACAAATGTGTTAGAACATGACATTAATGTTGGAAATGCTGCACCTATCAAGCAACATGCTTATCGTGTCAACGTCTCTAAAAGAAAGATAATGAGGGATGAAGTTGGTATTTGCTGGAGAATAACCTGGCTATGCCAAGTTCAAGTCCTTGGAGTTCTCCGTGCATTCTGGTTTCCAAACCTGATGGGACATCCATGTTATGTATGGACTATCGAAAGGTCAATGCTGTCACAGTGCCCGACTCGTTCCCGTTACCCAGACTGGATGACTGTATTGACACTGTTGGTGCTGCTACTTATGAAACCAAACTAGATCTTCTAAAAGGTTACTGGTAGGTGCCGTTAACCTCACGTGCCTCCGACATCTCTGCCTTTGTGACCCCAGACCACTTCCTACAATATGCTGTCATGGCATTTGGGATGCGGAACGAACCAGCCACTTTCCAACGCCTGGTTAACACAGTATTGGCTGGAGCTCCTAATTGTAGTGCTTACCTTGATGATCTTGTCATTTATTCTACTGAGTGGTCAGATCATATTAACACTCTAAGGGTAGTGTGTGAACGTCTAGCAGCCGCTTCTCTCACCCTGAACTTAGCAAAGTGCGAGTTTGGGAAGGCCACTGTTACTTATCTTGGTAAACAGGTCGGCCATGGTCAGGTGCGGCCTGTAGATGCCAAGGTCTCAGCTATAAATGCATTTCCCGCACCTACCAATAGAAGAGAGCTACGCCGCTTTTTAGTGATGGTTGGCTACTACCGTAGTTTCTGTAAAAATGTATCTGCGGTAGTTGCTCCATTAACAGATTTGCTCAGTCCGCCGAGAAAATGTGTATGGTCTGCAGATTGTCACACTGCTTTCAACACTGCTAAAGCACTCTTATGTAGTACCCCTGTTCTTGCTGCGCTAGATTTTGAATAGACGTTTAAACTGGAGGTAGATGCAAGTGCCAGAGGTGCTGGTGCTGTTCTACTGCAGCCGGACCAGAGTGGAGTGGACCATCCTGTCTGTTATTTTTCGCGGAAATGTAACAAATGTCAAACTAACTATTCAACCATTGAACAAGAAGCCCTAGCTTTGTTGTTAGCTCTGCAGTACTTCGACGTCTATGTTGGTTCCAGTGCACTACCAGTGATAGTGTATACTGACCATAACCCCTTAGTTTTTCTCCACCAAATGTACAACCAGAACCAACGCCTTATGCGTTGGGCACTTGTTGTGCAAAATTATAATTTGGAGATCCGCCACAAAAGGGTTGGCAGATGCTTTGTCTCGTGTTTAGAGATCTAGGATTTTTTGTTATCCCGTCAGGATGCTGTTGATCTTTGAATTTTTGTGTGTTGTCATAGTACGTGTGTCGCAAACCATTGTGGTTTGCTCTTTTAAGGGTGGGAGTGTTACGGATACAGGTATTCTGTATGTGTTTTTCCTCTCCTTCTGCCCTAATCACAGGTGTCCTTTGCGTTCCTGATTGGAGGTCGTTGGTGTGTCCCACCTGTCAGTCATCAGTTAATCTGCTGATTGCACCACCTGTTTCTGTTTTCTTACCCAATCATATCACACATCCCCTTGTTTTAAAAGCTAGTCAGTTGTGTTTGCTGACAGAGACTCTTTTTGTTTGTGAGTATGTATACGGTGGTGTCTTGTTTTTGTGTACGCACTCGTTAATTGTTTAGTCCGTATGGTACCTATATTGTTTGTTTGTGCCTGGGAAAAGGGGGATTTAGCAAGTCGCCCTTGGGCATACACTACCCGTAGGAAACCTTGTCTAAACACACCAGTTAGACCTGAGCGGACCACCCACTGTATTTTGTATGGTTAGCAGTAAGCTTAGTAGTTCTTGAGGCAGGCAAGATCAGTTTAGGGGGTTTTGACTTTATTGTTTCATTCCTTGGGTCCAGCTCAGCCCCTTTTTCCCAAACCATTTACTGTGTGTTTTTATAATAAACATTTTGTTGTTGGCGTATTCTGTTCTCACTGTTCCTTGGCAATAGCCTAATTTGCATGAGTTATGTTACGGGCCTCTTTTCCATCCACCCTAGACTTTTAAAGCCACGGGGTTCGTAACATACGCTTTGCCTGTTTGATGGTTTGTCTGAAGGCATAGCGGGATTTCTTATAAGCGTCCGGGTTAGAGTCCCGCTCCTTGAAAGTGGCAGCTCTACCCTTTAGCTCAGCACGGACATTCCTCAGGTCAAAAGGTCAAATGTCCCATGCAGCCCACTCTTAATCCACCTGCCCAAGTCCTGAGAGGATCAATGCTTCCTCCCTCCCCCTCTCCCTCCCTGCCTGGCTGTGTTAGAGTGGCTACACTCAGTGCTGATCAGCCCTGTCAGGTTGATAAAGTGACTGGGCCTGCTCACAGATGGCCGTCCTGATTGCTCCCACAGGTAGAAGCAGAGCAGTCAGGGTGGGCTTTGTACTGTTGCATCCCCATAGAGACAGGCTTCTTTAACCTGGGACTAATGAGCTGGTGACGGTGACAAATACCCCCACAGATCTGTCTGGGGCAGCATAACCCCCCTCCACCACCACAACCCACACCACCCACCATTCATCATCAGTAATAAAGGGCGGTGGGGAGCGGACCGGGACTCCATGCTCTCTGGAGCATGGATGATTGTTCAGTCTAATGTAAGGCTAAGAATGATTGGTCATGAAATTAAGGCTTGAACATTGCACATTTGATATGTCTCACTTGTGCTTGCTCACATCAATTAATGTCATAATCAAGTAAGATATTTGGTGCATGATTGATTTGACTAACTAAGGAAAGCCACCTTAAACCCCAACCTGGTCTCGGCCATTTTGTATTATTCTGTATGTAAATCTGAGACACTCCATTTAGTATGTTATGTTACATTTGTTATGGTTACATAAGACAGTTGGTTAATTAAGGCAAAAACAAAAGGAGGGTGGTTGGTCGGGGTAGATGGGTAGGCATATAACACGGAAGTCTAGTAACCCAAAGGTTGAGAATTCCAATCGCATCACAGACAACTTCAGCATTTCAGCTAATTAGCAACATTTCAACTACTTACTACTTTTTAGCTACTTTGCAAATACTTAGCATGTTAGCTAACCCTTACCTTAACCATTTAACCTAACTCCTAAACTTAACCCTAACCCCTAACCCTAATCCCTAGCCTAGCTAACGTTATCGAGCTAGCTAGAGTTTGTAAAAATCATACGGATTGCAAAATTGTAACATGTAATACGATTTGTAATTCGTAGCATATCATACGAAATGGAGTTTCTTGGATTTACAAACAGAATAATACAAAATGCTCTGAGACCAGGTTGGAAATCCCGCTCTCTCATCTCATTGACTTGTTCCCACAGGTTGCAAGATGAGGCCCTGGTCCAGTTGGACGGACTGTACCAAGCACTGCGGCGGGGGGATTCAGGAGCGCTTCATGGCTTTGAAGAAGAGAGCCAAGAGTGCCCCCACACAGATCACCAGCTGCAAGGACAAGAAGGAGATCCGTGCCTGTAATGTCCAGCCCTGCTAGGGGGCTCTGCTGTCTATCTGTGTTTCTCTTTGTTAGGGCTGGGGGAGGAAGGAGATGCAGACTGTCAGTGTTGATTTAGCCTGGGTTGGCAGTCAGTGTGATGGATACAGCACCTGTGTGTTGGAGGGAGATGAGAGATTCTCCAGAGACTCCATTACTGTGGATCACTGGGCTGAGGACGAGACCAGCGTCAGTCATTAGTCTTATAGTAGCCTCCTCACTCAGCAGGCCAATGTATTACTATGTAACCAACACTATACAGTATACCACAACTTCACAATCACACACAAAACACGTTTTTTTACAATGTTATTTTTGTCTTTATACTACAGTTGTATTGGCTTTACTAGTTAGCACTGACAACACTCTTTCACTCTTGCATGTCTAACGTTTCTCAGTCAGAAGACTTCACTGGTAGTGGCCCTAGGCTTCAAAATGTGCTCAAATTATGATAATAACCATGTTTAAAAGGGCACTTGCAGATCTTAGAAAGAGCCACTTCAGTCCAGGCCTCCAGTCTAGGGCATCACACGGAATATGCATTTGGCATTTTTCCTGCCCCCAATTTCTTTATCCGGGTCAGAGAGTTGAGTTTCACTCCAATATTCATGTATCATTAAAGCAGGTCTCCAAACGTCAGTGTCCAGTTGATTTGAGCATAGTAACCCTGCTGGTTGAACCACAATACTCCATACAGGTTGTACAAAGTAGCTACGTATACACGGTAAGACTTTTTGGGAAAATCATTGTTGATTGTGTTGAAACGTTATTGAATGAAAATACCAACCAAGTAATTTATATATATTGTATCTTGTGTTTAGTTTGTTAATTTGACAATTATATTCCAAGACAAAGCACAGGTGAACATTCATTCTAGGTTTTTGTATGCCTCAATACATTATTATTTTCAAGACAAGAATCTGTTGTGACTTTTTATTCCATTGTAATACATGTAGAGTCTTAAACATGCCTCGTTGAGAGGGCGCAGCTCGTGTGCATCATTACATATTTTGTTTCTTTTTGTCGTTGTATTTTGATAAGAACGTCAACCAAGACTCTTGCAAAAGTCATATTTAGATGTTCTCTCTGTTATTTTAATCAGTCCTCTCTTCTCTCTTTCTTCTTTTGCCTCTACACCATATGACTATTTTGGAATAAATCACCTTTACCATAAAAGGAAACGTGAGAAATCATTTTGTGAATGTCTTTTTGCTAATTTCCCACCGTTTCTATAGACAGAGCATGTACTGTTTTGGCCTGTCCAATGATTTGGCCACTTGTACACTGCTCAAAAAAATAAAGGGAACACTTAAACAACACAATGTAACTCCAAGTCAATCACACTTCTGTGAAATCAAACTGTCCACTTAGGAAGCAACACTGATTGACAATAAATTTCACATGCTGTTGTGCAAATGGAATAGACAACAGGTGGAAATTATAGGCAATTAGCAAGACACCCCCAATAAAGGACTGGTTTTGCAGGTCGTGACCACAGACCACTTCTCAGTTCCTATGCTTCCTGGCTGATGTTTTGGTCACTTTTGAATGCTGGCGGTGCATCCACTCTAGTGGTAGCATGAGACGGAGTCTACAACCCACACAAGTGGCTCAGGTAGTGCAGCTCATCCAGGATGGCACATCAATGCGAGCTGTGGCAAGAAGGTTTGCTGTGTCTGTCAGCGTAGTGTCCAGAGCATGGAGGCGCTACCAGGAGACAGGCCAGTACATCAGGAGACATGGAGGAGGCCGTAGGAGGGCAACAACCCAGCAGCAGGACTGCTACCTCCGCCTTTGTGCAAGGAGGAGCAGGAGGAGCACTGCCAGAGCCCTGCAAAATGACCTCCAGCAGGCCACAAATGTGCATGTGTCTGCTCAAACGGTCAGAAACAGACTCCATGAGGGTGGTATGAGGGCCCGACGTCCACAGGTGGGGGTTGTGCTTACAGCCCAACACCGTGCAGGACGTTTGGCATTTGCCAGAGAACACCAAGATTGACAAATTCACCACTGGCGCCCTGTGCTCTTCACAGATGAAAGCAGGTTCACACTGAGCACATGTGACAGACGTGACAGAGTCTGGAGACACCGTGGAGAACGTTCTGCTGCCTGCAACATCCTCCAGCATGACCGGTTTGGCGGTGGGTCAGTCATGGTGTGGGGTGGCATTTCTTTGGGGGGCCGCACAGCCCTCCATGTGCTCGCCAGAGGTAGCCTGACTGCCATTAGGTACCGAGATGAGATCCTCAGACCCCTTGTGAGACCATATGCTGGTGCGGTTGGCCCTGGGTTCCTCCTACTGCAAGACAATGCTAGACCTCATGTGGCTGGAGTGTGTCAGCAGTTCCTGCAAGAGGAAGGCATTGATGCTATGGACTGGCCCGCCCGTTCCCCAGTCCTGAATCCAATTGAGCACATCTGGGACATCATGTCTCGCTCCATCCACCAACGCCACGTTGCACCACAGACTGTCCAGGAGTTGGCGGATGCTTTAGTCCAGGTCTGGGAGGAGATCCCTCAGGAGACCATCCGCCACCTCATTAGGAGCATGCCCAGGCGTTGTAGGGAGGTCATACAGGCACGTGGATGCCACACACACTACTGAGCCTCATTTTGACTTGTTTTAAGGACATTACATCAAAGTTGGATCAGCCTGTAGTGTGGTTTTCCACTTTAATTTTGAGGGTGACTCCAAATCCAGACCTCCATGGGTTGATAAATTTGATTTCCATTGATAATTTTTGTGTGATTTTGTTGTTAGCACATTCAACTATGTAAAGAAAAAAGTATTTAATAAGATTATTTAATTCATTCAGATCTAGGATGTGTTATTTTAGTGTTCCCTTTATTATTTTGAGCAGTGTATAAAACGTCCTAGTTCAATCATAAAGCACTTCTACATTATTGTAGAAGCCATTGTTTCATATTGCTCTCAATGAAATAATCATTGAGTATGACAGTGTGTACCCAGCTCCAGGTCTATAGAGATGAGCCACTTCCCAGCTCCAGGTTTAAAGAAATGAGCCACCTCCCAGCTCCAGGTTTATAGAGATGAGCCACCTCCCAGCTCCAGGTTTATAGAGATGAGTCACCTCCCAGCTCCAGGTTTATAGAGATGAGCCACCTCCCAGCTCCAGGTTTATAGAGATGAGCCACCTCCCAGCTCCAGGTTTAAAGAAATGAGCCACCTCCCAGCTCCAGGTTTAAAGAAATGAGCCACCTCCCAGCTCCAGGTTCAAAGAAATGAGCCACCTCCCAGCTCCAGGTTTATATAGATGAGCCACCTCCCAGCTCCAGGTTTATAGAGATGAGCCACCTCCCAGCTCCAGGTTTAAAGAAATGAGCCACCTCCCAGCTCCAGGTTTATAGAGATGAGCCACCTCACAGCTCCAGGTTTATAGAGATGAGCCACCTCCCAGCTCCAGGTGTATAGAGATGAGCCACCTCCCAGCTCCAGGTTTATAGAGATGAGCCACCTCCCAGCTCCAGGTGTATAGAGATGAGCCACCTCCCAGCTCCAGGTTTATAGAGATGAGCCACCTCCCAGCTCCAGGTTTATAGAGATGAGCCACCTCCCAGATCCAGGTTTAAAGAGATGAGCCACCTCCCAGCTCCAGGTTTATAGAGATGAGCCATCTCCCAGCTCCAGGTTTAAAGAGATGAGCCACCTCCCAGCTCCAGGTTTAAAGAAATTAGCCACCTCCCAGCTCCAGGTTTATAGAGATGAGCCACCTCCCAGCTCCAGAGAGATGAGCCACCTCCCAGTTCCAGGTTTAAAGAAATGAGCCACCTCCCAGCTCCAGGTTTAAAGAAATGAGCCACCTCCCAGCTCCAGGTTTATAGAGATGAGCCACCTCCCAGCTCCAGGTTTAAAGAGATGAGCCACCTCCCTGCTCCAGGTTTATAGAGATGAGCCACCTCCCAGCTCCAGGTTTATAGAGATGAGCCACCTCCCAGCTCCAGGTTTAGAGAGATGAGCCACCTCCCAGCTCCAGGTTTAGAGAGATGAGCCACCTCCCAGCTCAACCTGGTCTCAGAGCATTTCGTAATATACTTTACATAATCCGAGATGCTTCATTTATTATGATATGTTACATTTCGTATGGTATGTATTAATTTGTGAATGTCCATTACACATTTCGTATGACATGTTACAAATTACAATTAGTATTAAATGTTCCGAATTTGCAACACGCACAATATGCTACGAATTTGCCAAAAGTACAATATTTAACGAATTTACAAAATGCACAATATTACAAATTAGAAAACGTACAATATGTTACGAATTTGAAAAATATATGTTATGATACAAATTCTAGCTAGGTGGCAAACGTTAGCTAGCTGGCTAACATTAGCTAGACCAGAGGTTAGGGTTAAGGTTAGGGTTAATTTTAGGAGTTATGTTAAAGGGGAAGGGTTAGCTAACATGCTAAGTAGCTAACAAGTAGTAAGTAGTTGAAAAGTTGCAAATTATCTCAAATGCTAAAGTTGTTTCTTTATGAGATTTGAACACGCAACCTTTGGGTTGCTAGACGTTTGCGTTATATGCCCCAACCATGCCGAACTTAACATACAGTCTCATACTAATTTGAGTGTTTTCGGATTTACTTTTACCATGTTACGTCTAGTCTGAGACCAGGCTGCACAACTTCAGCATTTAGAGATGAGCCAACTCCCAGCTGCACTGTACCCGATCAGCCAACAGGGGGAGAAAGAGCCTTGATTGTAAATGTTCATCTGCCACTGTCAAATCAGCCCTGTACCTCAGTTACTGTTCCGCCACAGGTTTACCAGGGATGTCATAGATTTAAGAGAACAAATATCAGATATACTTTCTTTGTTAAAGTACGGTTCAATGTCAAATGTCAATTAAATGTCAAAATACAACAGTTGTATTCCTTCTTTGAATTTCAAAAGCGGAAGAACACACTTGTATTTCAATAAGGTAAGCATACAATGCATATCTTGATAAATTCATCTTAGCTGTAATGGCGATTGAGTTGATTGACTGGCTGGAAACGTAATGGCCGGCGTTATATCGTGCCCCTGTAGCCATGGTAACAAACACTGAGGCCTACATTGCACACTCATGAAAGATTTACTATGATGAAAGATTTACTATGAATTGTGGGAGAGACACTTGCTGATAGACATTAAATATCCGTGGTGGGGGGCTGAGCGAGGCAGCCCCCGAGACGAACGGTGATAAATGGCAGAGTACACCACCCTGTGGATGAAGGGGACTGGGGGGGGGGCGGTAGGCTTTCAACCACTCTCTGTCTCCTGACCTTTTCTGCCTCTCTTCCTCTATGACAGGCAAATGCCACAGTGTACCGCCAGGTACCACTCCCAGGTAAGGCTTCTTCTCCCTGTCAGATCTAGCCTTTAAGCAGGGGTGTCAACTCATTTTGCCCAAGGGGGCGCATTCGGTCTTCAACGAGGTCTGGAGGGCAGCACTGAAAATGGGTTATATTTCCTTGCCGTCAAAATTTGCAAAACATAGTCCTCTATCCATCATTTTTTAAATTCTCGATGCCCCTGACTGTCTAACATTAATTTCAGGGATTATTAGTGAGCTGGACACAGTCAAGAAACTGTATGAAAGTAGGTCCATTATCATTTCTACACAGTTTCGATTTGGTTTTAGTCATATATAATGTTTGACACCCCTGCTTTAAAGTTTTGGTGTTGGAGCTATGGCTCTGAGATCACTGAAAATATCACCAGGGCCATTTTCTACTGACACCCCAGCTATGAGCTAGTCTTTATTGCTATGCCTAGTCTTGTCTATCAGCTGACTCTAGCAATGAGCCTAGGGACAAGGTTACTATTTGCATAAGAGCCTAGGGACAAGGTTACTATTTGCATAAGAGTAGAGGCTTTTAGAAGATGACACCTCCCTGTCTTCCATCACTCCTGCATTCTCCCCATAGTCCCCACTCCTTCCCTTAACAAAGCCAGCTGAATGGCCTGCCTCTTGCACCTGGCCCTGCCTGTGTAGAGTCCCGTGTCATTAAAGACTGCTCTTGGTGCTTCCTGTTCTCCAGACATCTTCAAACACTCAGCCTTCAGAGCGATAATGGCTGTATTATGGGTAGGCTGCACGTCACTGCCAAAAATCATGGACATGTAGATGACTCTGACTCTGGCCTTGTTGGTTCCTGTTTACATTCAGACCTGGCTTCATATGTGTTGTCAACAACTAAAGCGGTTCTTTATTTTCTTTGTGCATTTCAAAAGGTCAAAAGGTCAAAAGCTGAAGCGTTACAGATTCCGCGATAGAAATGTAGAAGTCATTTCCAATTGAGCCGACATAAGCAGCATTTTCCGTGAATGCAGCTGGAACATTGCCTTTAAATTTCAATCACGCTGTAAAGCTGAATTTCCGCGATGTGGCTTGAATAGAGCCCTTTGTGTTACTAGGGTTAGTGACAGTTATGCAAATCTCTAAACATAAGCCCATTCAGTGACAAAAGCCCCTGTTTTGGAACTTTTAATTACATTGACATTTTAGTCATTTAGCAGACGCTCTTATCCAGAGCGACTTACAGTTAGTTAGTGAGTGCATACATGATTTTTTTATTTTTCATACTTATACCCCAGCAACCATCAATTTATTCAGGCACAGGGCACTGGATGCAGAAAAGAACAACAGCTTTCATATTTTTATTTTTATTTTTTAAAAACCTTTATTTAACTAGGCAAGTCAGTTAAGAACAAATTCTTATTTACAATGACGGCCTACACCGGCCAAACCCGGACGACGCTGTTATTTTCCATTCTCTTCTGTTCTGTTCCATTCTGTTCTGTTCTGTGCAGAATGTGCCTTTATCTCATGTCTAAGGCTAACTATCTGACTCTATACTCTTCCTGTAGTGTCTCAGTGAGCTGTTCTCCATAGTCTCTCCTCTACCTCTCCTCCCTAATAACAGCACATTAATGTCTTGGCTGGGTTACTACTCACTATTCCCCTTTATGAAACTTAAATCCCTATAATGATGGTGATGAGGCCAGGGGCCTGGGGCCTGCCGGCCCCTCAGATGCTCCTGTTTACCTAGAGAGATAGCAGCTCACTGCCCTAAGGCCCCCAGCCTCCCACACATTAATATTTAATATGTTGACTTGGCAAAGTGTGCTGAATTGATAGCACACAGCCCGTGGCCAGCAAAGGCACTGAATGGGATCTAATGGGTTGGACTAAAGGGATATATGATGGCAAGCACTATAACCTGGTAATGTGAGGTTTTGTGTGCTGGATGGAAAGCTAGCAGAGGATGCTTGTTAATGACTGTCATTCAAAAAAAATACATGTATCTTGTTTGTTGAGATGCACTTTTAAAGGGCAGAAATTAAATTTGATTTCCATTGATACTTTTTGTGTGATTTTGTTGTCAGCACATTCAACTATGTAAAGAAAAAGTATTTAATAAGATTATTTCATTCATTCAGATCTAGGATGTGTTATTTTAGTGTTCCCTTTATTTTTTTGAGCAGTGTATTTTGTATTGTATTTTGCATTGCATTATGTATTGTATTATGTATTGTATTTTGCATTGTATTATGTATTGTATTATGTATTGTATTTTGCATTGTATTATGTATGTAATAAAACACTAATTACTTCCATTCCCTGTGAGAACCAACTCCAAATACACATTTCATGCCTAAAAGCACAGTTGAGACATAAAACATGCAGTATAAGTGAAGAGTAGATCCGCTCAAGGACATTCATTTCAGAAACCCTCTGAACAGAAGATCTCTGAAGATATGCTGAATTAAGTATAAGCTGGGGCAGAAGCCCACCATGTCATAAAACAGACAACAGCAGTCACCACCACCATAGCAGTCACCACCACTATAGCAGTCACCATCACTATAGCAGTCACCACCACCATAGCAACCACCACCATAGCAACCACCACCACCATAGCAGTCACCACCACTATAGCAACCACCACCATAGCAACCACCACCACCATAGCAGTCACCACCACCATAGCAGTCACCACCACTATAGCAACCACCACCATAGCCGTCACCACCACCATAGCAGTCACCACCACTATTGCAACCACCACTACCATAGCAGTCACCACCACTATAGCAGTCACCACCACCATAGCAGTCACCACCGCCATAGCAGTCACCACCGCCATAGCAGTCACCACCGCTATAGCAGTCACCACCGCCATAGCAGTCACCACCGCCATAGCAGTCACTGCCACTATAGCAACCACCACCACCATAGCAACCACCACCACCATAGTGGAGTTTGAACATAGCCACTTGACATAGTGTACTGGACATAGTCAGTAAATTAATTAGTTGTGATGAGGTGTGAATGAAGGAGTCAGGCGCAGGAGGTAAAACACCGAAGTCCAGAGTTTATTCCGTTTACATAAATCAAACGCACCAAGCGTCAAAACTAAACTATCACAAGGGAAATATTCCACCTTGGCAATAACAAATGGAAGAGTAGCTCAACCGAGCTACTAGCTCTCACAATGAAACAATCACTCACAAAGACAAGGGGAACAGAGGGAACACTTATACACATACTAATTAGGGGAATGAGCACCAGGTGTGTGTGATTGACAACACAAGACATGACAAGTGGAGTGATGAGAATGGGATCGGCAGTAGCTAGTAAGCCGGTGACGACGAACGCCGAAACCTGCCCGAACAAGGAGGGGAGGCAGCCTCGGCGGACATTGTGACATTAGTAGGGGTCTACACTAAGAGTATTAGCTAGTATGGAGTTTGTACATAGCCCCTTGACATACAGTGTATTGGACATAGTGCAGTCAAATTAGCAAATCGCTCTCTAGTGGCCTCATGGGTGGAATGTTCAGAATTAAAAAAAACGTTAAAATCCGGTGTTTCTATGTCAAACGGTTTTGTTATATTTCAGTCTTCTGTAATATATAGTATATAAATGGTAATAATGGGATGCAAACTCAAAATGTAATACATTTCAACTCTATATCTGACATGGTACAGGTGTCTTCTTTTTTTAAGCTCATAACCATGTGTGTGTACTTTTATTTCAAAGTAGATTTGTTTAAGACTACCAAGAAACACAGTGTGACCCTGATTTAGCCCACTGCAGTAATTAAAGATGCCCTTTCCCTGTGGTTAACCCTGTGATGTGTGGAATTCTCTCAATGGATTCTCACAATCTCTGGTCCCATTGTGAGAGGAAAATAGTTGCCATGGATATGTAAAGTCAGTGTAAAAGGTTGTGTGGGTGAGCCAATCCCCATGGGAGGATTACTGCGTTCTCCACCAGTAGTCACCATGTCTATGTCAGCATACACAAACACACATTCAAAACATTGTTTTAATGCTATTTATTGTGTCACCAAAATGTGACGTATACAGAAGGCAGACATGACATCTGAAAAGAACAAAGACCCGCACATTGAATATGGTCCCAATTAACACCATCATTGACAAGGATGAAAACTGATTACATTGACATGACATGCATGACATCTCCCAGATAGTGTTCCCAAAATGTTCTCCTTTTTTCAAATGCTGATACACTCCAATGTCCATAATTAGCCTACAGCCTCAGAAACACAAGTCCTGTTGCTAAAGATGTATGCAGTCTGCCTTAATTGGTTGTATACGTGTACATTATAAATAGAAACTGAGAAAACACAAACTCCCAAAGCTCAGTGAATCTATCACACCACACTACAGTAGAGTGCTGCTCTAATACCACACATTGTGGTTTAGGTAGGAGACAGTTAAGAGAAGGGAAACAGCACACTACAAATGATTGTCATGGCTCAGTTACTCAAGTGCCATGTCAAACAAAGCAAAAATACAAGAGTATCCGCATTGATTTTTTTGAATGTGCAAATTGCCCAAAGAGACAATCTCTCAGGTTACAGTGACCAAATTACTGGCTTTAACTAATAGGGGAATTATGCAGCATTTCTCAGTTTCACCCATTGTGTAGTGAAATTTGTAGCACTCAGAACCTAAATTCAGATTTCATTTCACCAGTTGACAACCATTCTGGTCATTAAAACCCCCTAGAGTCGATTGGCACATCGGTGCTTCAATCTAAGTAACATAATAAAAAAATCCCCATCAAAATCCATCAGTTTAAGCTAGAGATGTGTTTTTTTTGTATGGGCTGCGTCTCAATCCACCGCATCCGCCTATTTCGGCCTTCCGCATCTGTGGTGGGAAGGTGGCCGAGCTACAGCGGTGTTTGTCAGACCATGAGACATCCCAAAAATCGGTCTTCTCACAAAACATCTGTAGCATCCAAACAGTTTGGCCTACTTCACGAGTTTAAAGACCAGACATTGAAATGGGTTTAGAATATTTGAGGAAACAGATGAGAGAAGGATTCAACAGGGGAATGAGAATGGGCCAGATGAAGTAGAGGGCTGTAAAGAATGGATTCAGGAGAGGAATGAGAATGGGCCAGATGAAGCCGAAGGCTGCAGATGAAGGATCCGGGGGGGTGGACTCTAGAGTTTGGCTTGGAGTCTCAGGTAGACATCATCGTCAGGCCGTGGTACTTAGGCTGCCGTGGTGATGGCAATCCCCCCAGGAGATCCTTGGAAGAACCTAAGACATACTAGAGAGAAGGGATGCAATCTCTTGATAAGGCTAGTAAGCAGAGTGTTGTGCAACGCGACATATACACATGAGGAATGTTAGTTTGGTCAGGTTTAAGTAGGGTGGCAGTGGTGGAGGCTGATTAGCAATGAGTTGCAGCTGAAGCTGTTGAGGAGCTGCGTTCACAGAAACTAGTTAAATTGTTGCAACAGGCGTGGAAGCTGATTGGCAGTTAGTAGCAGCTGGTGCTTGTTGAGTTAGTAGGGAGCTGCGTTCAAGGCAACTAGTTAAGTGTTGCGTTCAAGTCTGGTACTCTCTCCTAAATGTATGTTAAATCTTAACACCATAAACTATTATGACCAGTTTATGGAAAGGGGAGACACTCACGATGGTGTTCTCCGTTTTGCTCCACGACCCCCACAAGTGTCATGGGACTCGTCTGAAGGTAACCAGTACCGGTCTTTAAAACATTATGGCAGTATGGAGGTAGTTTTGTGCCTACCCCAAAAAGGGGTTAAAATGTGTAAAAAATGAAATATATACACTACCAGTCAAAAGTTTGGACACACCTACTCATTCAAGGGTTTTTCTTTATTCTTACAATTTTTTTACATTGTAGAATAATAGTGAATACATCAAAACTATGAAATAACACATATGGAATCATGTAGTAAACAAAAAAGTGTTAAACAAATCAAAATATATCTTATATTTGAGATTCTTCAAATAGCCACCCTTTGCCTTGATGACAGCTTTGCACACTCTTGGCATTCTCTCAACCAGCTACACCTGGAATGCTTTTCCAACAGTCTTGAAGGAGTTCCCACATATGCTGAGCACTTGTTGGCTGCTTTTCTTTCACTCTGCGGTCCGACTCATCCCAAACCATCACAATTTGGTTGAGATCGGGGGATTGTGGAGGCCAGGTCATCTGATGCAGCACTCCTGTGCAATCACTGTCCTTCTTGGTCAAATAGCCCTTACACAGCCTGGATGTGTGTTGGGTCATTGTCCTGTTGAAAACAAATGATAGTCTTATCGCTGCAGAATGCTGTGGTAGCCATGCTGGTTAAGTGTGCCTTGAATTATAAATAAATCACAGACAGTGTCACAAGCAAACCATAACACCTCCTCCTCCATGCTTTACGGTGGGAAATGCACATGCGGAGATCATCCGTTCACCCACAACGCATCTCACAAAGACACGGCGGTTGGAACCAAAGATCTCCAATTTGGACTCCAGACGACAGGACACATTTCCACCGGTCTAATGTCCATTGCTCATGTTTCTTGGCCCAAGCAAGTCTCTCCTTCTTATTGGTGTCCTTTAGTAGTGGTTTCTTTGCAGCAATTCGACCATGAAGGCCTGATTCACAGTCTCCTCTGAACAGTTGATGTTGAGATGTGTCTGTTACTTGAACTCTGAAGCATTTATTTGGGCTACAATTTCTGAGGCTTGTAACTCTAATGAACTTATCCTCTCCAGCAGAGGTAACTCTGGGTCTTCCATTCCTGTGGTGGTCCTCATGAGAGCCAGTTTCATCATAGCACTTGATGTTTTTTGTGACTGCACTTTAAAAAAAACTTTCAAAGTTCTTGAAATGTTCCGTATTGACTGACCTTCATGTCTTAAAGTAATGATCGACTTTCGTTTCTCTTTGCTTATTTGAGCTGTTCTTTCCATATTATGGACTTGGTCTTTTACCAAATAGGGCTATCTTCTGTATTCCCCCCCCCCCCCCCCCCCCCTCTATGTTGTCACAACACAACTGATTGGCTCAAACACATTAAGAAGGAAAGAAATTCCACAAATTAACTTTTAAGAAGGCACACCTGTTAATTGAAATTCATTCCAGGTGACTACCTCATGAAGCTGGTTTAGAGAATGCCAAGAGTGTGCAAAGCTGTCATCAATCCAAAGGGTGGCTATTTGAAGAATCTCAAATATAAAATATTTTGATTTGTTTAACACTTTTTTGGTTACTACATGATTCCATATGTGTTATTTCGTAGTTTTGATGTCTTCACTATTATTCTACAATGTAGAACATTTTTAAAATAAAGAAAAACCCTTGAATGAGTAGGTGTTCTAAAACTTTTGACGGGTATTGTATATGAATATCAGTCCTCCCCTCTATATGAATGTCATTACTCACATCTCAGCCTTATGAGCAACATTACAGTTTGATATACGTAACTCTTAGTTCATGTAGTTACAGACAGTGTTTTATTGCTCAAACATTCAACCCCCTTTACCTTTACTCAGTGATGATAACACTGACTTGATGAACACACACCACCAATTGCCCACCATAGACCTTTACTCATTTTGGCACATATAATCATCATCATACTTCCTGTAAACAGAACTCCTTAATATTCTAGAGACCCACAAAGGGTTGTTATGTGGAACATCCCCTGGATTCCTGTAAAAACCAACCCTTCCTTCATTCCTCCCTCCTTCTACGATATCAGTACAACAGAGACCCAAACCAGCCATAACTCTGATCCATTATATTCACAATGGGACTCTGGGCTAAATTTAATCAAACCTGCCATAATGTTTATGCAGTATCTTAGTCAGTACAACTGCTGCCTGCCAGCAAACACATCCTATCATGACAACGATGAGTACTGTGTACTGTGTATACTACAATAAGTATAACATGTTTCAGTATACAGTACATACAGGAGTGCAGGTTCGATTGATCTGAGCCCATGCAGTCTCTGCACTAGCACCTTGACAAGCAGTTGACAAGCTTTCCATTAAAGGGGCAATCTGAGTGTCTATTTTTTAACTTTTAAATAAATTACATACCCATTGATTCTTGATGTCTCACGAGCTTGGTTAAAACTGTCGGACCCAAAATATACTCTATTCTTTGTAATTTATGTCATTGTAAACAAACATTGTATAGCCTCAAAACATGGTTAAAACTGTCATTGTGATCTCATTGATTGTCAGTCTTTGCATCCATAGCTCTGTCTATAAATCTGAGTGTTTACATTTCTCCAGGCCCATCCCTCAGCTGTTAACCAAATCAGTGGCCGGGTGACCCCTTAAGTTTTGTTTACATTTCAGATTACCCCCCTTAAATGTATGGTTTTTGTACAAGATGGGCGCCTCATTCCTATACTGTATGTCTGGTTGCCTATGTATGGTCTAATTAGTTGGCACCATGCTGTGACAGTGAGACTCAGTGGCAGTCAGTAGCAGTGCATGGCTAAAATCACTGGGGAAGCCAGAAGAAAAGCAATTTACAACCTATGTGTTGTGATAATTGCATTGTTTGCTCTATAACCTGTTAGTTCATATGCCTTGCCAACGTAATATATAGGCCTAAGGCCAAGACAATAAGAAGACACAGTGGCAGAATAAATTAAACCACACCTTTGTTTCATCACAAAACCGGAGAGCAACATCTGTCCGGTGAAGTCCACAAAGCATATTGCATGTAACAACCAGTAATATGACCTACAGCATGGTCAAGCAAGTTAATGTTTCCGACATTTCCAGACCACTAAACAACTATTGATTTAGAACCAATGAGAGTAACCGCTATTCCAGCACCACTTCAACGTCAACATTTCAGCATCATCAAATCACCTATGCTTAGTCTATGTGATTTGATAGTATGTCATACTATTTTGGACCAGACAGCATCCGATAGATGGCCTACGCATACAGAGACAGAGGGGTGCTGTTTCGCTCGCCGGATGCTTTCTCCGATGAGACACATTCAGTCTCTTGCGAATTGAAGGAAAGTTATGAAACACAGAGAGAAGAAATATAAATTATGTATATGGTTTTAATTGTTTTATTTAATTTTTTTTATAAAGCCTGGCTTCCCTTGGCAGCCATGAATACGCGCTACTGGTGGCAGTGGGGGCAGAGACATAGAGAGGCCTCTCTCATTACATTTACATTTTAGTCATTTAGCAGACGCTCTTATCCAGAGCGACTTACAGTTAGTGAGAGCATACATTAGTCTTCATTCCATAATGAGAGAGGAGCAATCACCATGTATGTCTAATGCTTTATTCTCCCTCTGATGTCTACTGCCTCTGAGAGACATACATTGTTTATTTGAGCGCAACAAGGAGACTGGACAAGAGCTACAGGTCGTTTTTTTTCAGTCTGTTAGTTGCCATAGACGACAAGCAAGCAGACTCAGATATGGGGAATGGAAAAGCCATTCACTTTTTCCCCTCAGCATGTAGCCACAACTGTTGCTGCTCGGCAGCTGTACTATTGGTGTGAACAATAAACAGCTGGGTATGGAGAAATCTAAATAGTCTTTCAAATGTACAGTCCAAATTGCTCATAAAAAGTACAATATAAAGAATCTCAAGTTATTTCCAGATGGAGATACAGGTGTTTGTATCCACTACCATCGCAGTCTATCAGTAAACAGCCGACGATTCCGAGGACAAGGCACCAGTGAGACTACTCTGTATATATTCTACATACCAATGAAGCTTGTCTTTTCTTTCACTCACTTCCTGAACCCAAATGCCAAGAGTTTAAAAGGCTGCCTTGTTTTGGACTAAGCTCTCATCTCATCTCATCTCTTTGGTCTGATCATCAAAAACCCTATCCACTTCTTACACTCCTAAAAGGCTTTCTTCGGCTGTCCCCATAGGAGAACCCTTTGTAGAACCCTTTTTTGTTCCAGGTAGAGCCCTTTTGGGTTCCATGTAGAACCATTTCCACAGAGGGTTCCTCATGGAACCCAAAAGGGTTCTACATGGAACCAAAAAGGGTTCTACCTGGAACCAAAAAGGATTCTCCTATGGGGACAGCCGAAGAACCCTTTTGGAACCCTTTTTTCAAAGAGTGTATACATCTGTTATCAACATCAACTGAATCACTGAATCAGTGTTTTGTGCTGTTTGTTGTCATCATGGCAGAAGACCTTGAAGACCTTGGCCGAACTTTGAGAGTAGCTTCTCGATCACAGCATCAACTGATTGACATATCCACAGTGAGGAGGAACAGATCCCCTTTGTTCCTGTAAGGCAGCTGGGAGAAGCTAAACCTTCAGTAAATCCTCCCTAATGAACAAACGCACATGCCAAAGGCTCCAGGGACCTCTGATTAATCACATCATAATGATCAGTGAATTTAATGTTAGTACGGCGCCATTAGACGACGGCAGGAACACTTAGAAAAAAGGGTTCCAAAATTGTTCTTCGGCTGTCCCTTAGGATAACCTTTTTTGGTTCCAGGTAAAATACTTTTGGGTTCCATGTAGAACCCTCTGTGGAAATGGGTTCTACCTGCACACACACACACACATTTTAAATACTTTATTTGAATCCACAAATCACATTACAGTTGAGAAGGAGGCAAACAATTCAAACGACAGATACAGTATCTTGACACTTATGGATACAGAAAGCCCCTTCTTCTCCAGACAGCTAGGCTGCCCATGACAGTTGACAGAGCAGTACCTCGCTAGCTGCTTTGCCTTTGTCCTATGCAGGCCAGCAATATGAAGGCCACGTACTGTCAGCCTATGTACATGGCTGAGACTCCCTAATATCAGCACCACAAGTTTGCACTGATAACCAATACTCTTACCACTGATAACCAATACTCTTACCACTGATAACCAAGGCCGTTAGCACTGATAACCAAGGCTGTTAGCACTGATAACCAAGGCTGTTAGCACTGATAACAAAGGCTGTTAGCTCCAATAACCAAGGCTGTTAGCACCGATAACCAAGGCTGTTAGCACTGATAACAAAGGCTGTTAGCACTGATAACCAAGGATGTTCAGGCACACACACACACACACACACACACACACACACACACACACACACACAGCCAGTGTTTATCGATAAAGATGAGTGCACAAGCAGAATGTAGGCCTTTAGGAGACCACGGTTCATGGAAAAAACACAATAAAAAAAACGTATAGCAGAGGCTGGAGAATGAAAAGCATATTTTCCGAGAAATTTCTTTGACATCTTTCAAGTTAATACCTTTACAAAAGGTATTTCTTTGATATCTTACATGTTGAATAGCTAGGGAACATGAAACATTTATTTGTCCATTTACTTATTTTCCAACTAGCTGACATTTACTGTCTTTTCCCCTAATTAGCTTAGTGACTAGAGGTCAGACATGGAGCTTTACAAAGTGACAAATCAATGCTGGAATTACTGTGCAACTCAGAGAGTCATGGGGGTTTATCCATGTTTATACATGTACATCAATTGAGAACACACACATTTAATTGAAGGCCTTGTCAAGAGGCTTCAAACACAGCAATAAGTTACCAACATATTTTACATAGATTACGAACTGGGTTCAAAAGAAGAAACTTTTGGAGAAAGCATGAATCATAGCAAAATATAAACCGATTAGCTTGAGGGTTAAAGAAAATATAAATATTATGTCGACTATAACAAAAAGACTGAAAAGTGTCAGGTGATCAAAGCTCTACTTCATTACTTAACAGAAAGTATCCTTCATCACACTGAATCATCACACTGAATATCCACGATTGAGCGTTTAATAACAACAAACCATGAAAGATTGATTTACCACAATGTCTGTGTTTGTATTGCTTGTTCCATCACTTGCTCTGCAGAGAACGATAGGACGGGCTGTAATTCGTGGACAATAGTGGGGGGTGGGTAGGCAGAACGGAGATTCCTGTGAGTGTGCATTGAGAAATAATTGAGCGCTGTCAAAGCCATTCATTCAAGACCTTGATGAGCGCAGCTCAGTAATTCAGCACCACAGTCTAGTGAACAGCGCACAACGCAGGGCACAACGAAGGACAGCGAATGCCAGTGGATGGATTCAACCAGTGGCACAATATTTCCACACTTTATATTCTAACTAAAGTAATATTTCAGAGCAAAACTTCGTTGGATAAAGCTTTTCTCCACTCTCCGCTCGCGTGATGCTGGTGTAGGCAAAAAGTGCTCTTTGGGATGACTGTCTGCGCCGGGCACCTGGGTCTAGATAGGCGTTAGGAGTGGTGTGGAGCTGCGGAAGAGCCCCTCCATTCAGAAGGATGCTGGTGGGAAATGCCTGGAGACAGAGAGGACGAGATTTGTCGAAAGGCTCTGGAACTGCTGTCGGATCTATGTTCTAGGGGCGAAGTGCAAAACGACAATTGTGTGGATTTCATATACTATTTTCGAGATCTTGCCAGACCGAGATACTCAGACTCAGGTATGTTGTGCAATAATGTGAAATACAACGCATTGATTTAACTAAAACAATTATGAGATAGATTTTGTACAGGATGGTGAGATTGACATTTTCTTCAATTACTCAATATCAGAGAAACGAGCGTTATAATAGCAAATTCGGCCGTTTTAAAACATTTTGCGAGACACTTTTTCCAGTGAAAAGTGAGGTTTAGAAACTTGTTGCGTAGTAGTCTATATCAATATTATCCAGAACTGGAAAGCAGTGCATAGTGCATTTCCTTTTAAACAATGTAAAATACTTAGACAAATGGCACACACTTAGGCTAGTGACTTCTCTGATTAAATAAGTCATTAAAAATAATAATAATATCCTACACGAGGTTGCCTGTGTTCATCAAAGCGTCTACAGCAGCACAAAATGACGTTTTTTGTGTGTTTTGACAGCGTGGAGGGGATAGGAGCCCCACCCATTTACCATAGCCCAGATAACATAATGCTTTGAAGTTCCTGCTCACTGGCTCACACAACCATCCAGTGGCAGCAGCACTCTAAATTATTCTAAGTGTTTTATATTCTAAAGGTTAATTTGACAGTTTATTTATTATTTATTTAAGCTGTATATTGACTTTCACAACTAAATTACCTTAAAGTGACAAAGTGATGATTGATCAAATGGAAATTGAGTTGGTACCTCAGTCCAACCACCACACACTATCAAGTCACAGACCAGAGTGGTTTGTGAGGTCTCTTGTTACTGTAGGTTAGCTACTGGGCTTGACTGATGCGTTTATTAAACATGTTACAAATGCCATTAAACATGCATGATCCTACGGAAGTTCTGCCAACAGATCTTTTCCCGGTTAACTTTGTGACCTATTTACTGCAGGTTGCTCCACATAAGCAAGGTTGTATAGATGAAAGGAAAGGGTGGGAACTGGTTTTGACCCTCCCATGTTGCCATCCATATCTGAATAATATCTGACCACTATGAAACTTTATGTTTTGGTCAGGCTCACTTGAGGAGAGAGTCTAATCTGGTCTGGACAGTTACAAATGGGATTTTTAGTAGGAAAATAAGTGGCCATATAGCTACATAAACTGCTGTCATGAAATGCCTACGGGCAACGGGCTTACTTACAAGAATATAGAAACAGCAGGTGTAATGTAATTGGACAGATGGGAGAAGTCCATATCAAATCCTCTGGTAATGCAATAAAAAGCTTCTTGGCATACAAATCCATCAAGGACAGAGATGAGGTTAAGCAAACCTCTCAGTCCGTGTTTGTCACACAATCTTCTCTTGCTAAACAAAGCCTCTCTCTGTGGCAGTGGGATAGCATTGTCAGTCACCAGTAGCTTTCTGTGGATCCAACAGTCTGTTACTGTCTTTAGTCTCTCAATCCCCCATATCAAAATGACCTCTCACCTTTGCAATTGTGCCTTATTGACATAAGGTTGGCGGTGCTGCTGCTGTAGGTTTATTGAACCATGACAGTCAGTGTGCTTCCCCAGAGGAACTAGACAACAGTTTAATGAAAGGCCACAACCTGGACTTCCCCTCTCTATGGATGAGTAGCAGACCAATATAAACAACACAATGGGTCTAATGGGAGGGCCAATATGACCAACTGCCTGCAGGCCTGTATGGTGTAGGAGTCTTCTATAATGAGACCACAAGGGGGGCAGCTAAGACCCTCAGTAGGCAATTTATTAACTCACCTTCGTGAAAATCTAAACTTTAGTAGATCTAAACCTACTAAGTGTTGTGGATGTGTACGGATCTGTGAGGACGATGAATATTATCAAACATTATATAGAACTAATGTGATCATTCAGTGATGAAATCCCTACACTCTTAGAAAAAAAAGTGCTATCTAGAACCAAAAAGAGTTATTCGGCTGTCCCCATAGGAGAAAACTTTGGAGAACCCCTTTTGTTTTCCAGGTAGAATCCTTTTGACTCCAGGTAGAAGCCTTTTGGGTTTGATGTGGAACCCTTTCCACAGAGGGTTCTACATGGAACCCACATAAGTTCTACCTGTATCCAAAAAGGGTTCTACCTGTATCCAAAAAGCATTCTCCTATGGGGACAGCCGCAGAAACCTTTTGGAAGCCTTTTTTCTACGAGTGTACTCTCAACAGAATGAGGCACTTCAAGAAGCTTCTTAGGAACATGTTTATGTGTGAGGCAGCTTGATGTACAAGCACACCCCCTGGACAGGACGCTAGTCTATCGCAGGACCTTACCCCAAATCTATTTCCTTAATTCTGAGTGCCAAACAGAGCGGCACTGGCTCCCATTTCTACAGTCTTTGGTATGTCTCGGCTCGGGATCGAACTCCAACCATCCAATCTCAGGGGACACTAACCACAAGGCCACTGAGTTGGTCTCTGTCTTCTGCATAAGTCCTGCATAAAACTTCACGTCACAGTGGTTCTCAATCTAATCTTTTTTGCTATAGCCCTGTTATATCAGTGATTATCCAACATTTCCTTAACAAAATCTCAGGATTAAATCAGAGGTTTGTCAGCTTGTATGCTACTTTAGCACCCACTGAATACAATAAGTTAATGGGTTTTATGCAGCATCCATGTGAAGTGCCAAAGTACCAGTAATAATTGATCAATCAGTAAACACATATTCCCTAGTCCCTGACAGCAGGAGATTCACTTGGCCCATCACTGTTTTGGTAAAAGGCTGAGAGATGGGGCTGGAGTAGCTTCCCTGGAGGTATTGCAACGCGAGACTAGGGCTGGAGAAATGTAGCCACTCTTAAATTCATAGACAGAGCTATGGATGCAAGGACTGAGCCTCCATGATATCAAACATAAAGTTCTAACTATGTTTTGAGGCTATACAATGTTTGTGTACATTTACGTTGTTTAACCCTTCCCTTATGTTCTAGGTCAAATTGACCCAGAACAGAGTTTAAAATCACTAAAATACTATTTTACGTAACCATTTCCACTATGATCCTTCATCTACTTTCCTAAGTATGGGTCTCAAACTTGTAAAATACGTAATAAAAAAATGAATACAAAATTAGATCCAGTGCCGGAATAGTGACATACATGATGATCTGGGTCAATTTGACCCGCAATTTGACCCCTGCAATTTGACACACACAATTTGACCATGACCTTGTTCTACCGTATATAACCTTGGTCTAGAATCAAGCTGCTTTATGCACAGAAATGGTGCAACCATGCTGATCACATAGATATAAGTATGATTTCCCTATTATACTCAGAGGCTGAGCAACACATATCTGAAGTCAATTTGACCTGCAATTTTAACCCGGCGATATGACCTTGGTCTATTGAAGTCGGAAGTTTACATACACTTAGGTTGGAGTAATTAAACTTCTTTTTTCAAACACTCCACAGATTTTTTTTAACAAACTATAGTTTTGGCAAGTCGGTTAGGACATCTACTTTGTGCATGACACAAGTCATTTTTCCAACAATTGTTTACAGACAGATTATTTCACTGTATCACAATTCCAGTGGGTCAGAAGTTTACATACACTAAATTGACTGTGCCTTTAAACAGCTTGGAAAATTCCAGAAAATGATGTAATGGCTTTAGAAGCTTCTGATAGGCTAATTGACATACTTTTAGTCAATTGGAGGTGTACCTGTGGATGTATTTCAAGGCCTACCTTCAAACTCAGTGCCTCTTTGCTTGACATCATGTGAAAATCAAAAGAAATCAGCCAAGACCTCAGAAAAGAAATTGTAGACCTCCACAAGTCTGGTTCATCCTTGGGAGCAATTTCCAAACGCCTGAAGGTACCACGTTCATCTGTACAAACAATAGTATGCAAGTATAAGCACCATGGTGTCACGATCGTCTATAAAGGGAGCAGACCAATACGCAGCGCGTTGAGTGAACATGATGACTTTAATAAAGAAAGCACGTAACTACAAAACAAAAGACGATAGTGAAGTCCAACAGTGACAAAATACTGAACCTGGAACAAAAACCCACAACCACAAGGTGAAAACACACAGTATAAATATGGCTCCCAATCAGAGATAACGAGCCGACAGCTGACACTCGTTACCTCCGATTGGGAGTCACTGACCAAACACGGAAACAAAACCAAAACCAAACACAACAAATGAACACACCCTAACCCAACACAACCAAATGAATACACCCTGGCTCAAACAACACAGTCCCGGAGCCAGAGTGTGACAGTACCCCCCCCTAAAGGCGCGGACTGCGACCGCGCCTCAATACGGGCTAAACAAGGGAGGGCTGGGCGGGCATACCTCCTCGGCGGTGGCTCCGGCTCCGGTCGTGGTCCCCACCCCACCATAGTCACTACCCGCTTTCGTCGCCTCCTCCAACTGACCCCCACCGGATTAAGGGGCAGCACCGGACTAAGAGGCAGCACCGGACTAAGGGGCAGCACCGGACTGAATGGCGGATCCTGGCTGGCTGGCTCTGGCGGATCCTGGCTGGCGGAAGGCTCTGGCTGATCCTGTCTGGCGGAAGGCTCTGGCTGATCCTGTCTGGCGGAAGGCTCTGGCTGATCCTGTCTGGCGGAAGGCTCTGGCTGATCCTGTCTGGCGGAAGGCTCTAGCGGCTCCGGTCTGGCGGACGGCTCTGAAGGCTCATGGCAGACGGGCGGCTTATGCAGCGCTTGGCAGACGGACAGTTCAGACGGCGTTGGGCAGACAGGCAGTTCAGGCGCCGTTGGGCAGACGGGCAGTTCAAGCGCCGTTGGGCAGACGGGCAGTTCAGGCGCCGTTGGGCAGACGGGCAGTTCAGACCCCGTTGGGCAGACGGCAGACTCTGGCCGTCTGAGGCGCACCGTAGGCCTGGTGCGTGGTGCCGGAACTGGAGGTACCGGGCTGAGGACACGCATCTCAGGGCTAGTGCGGGGAGAAGCAACAGGGCATGCTGGACCCTGGGGACGCACATAAGGCCTAGTGCGTGGTGCCGGAACTGGTGGTCCCGGGCTGAGGACACGCATCTCAGGGCTAGTGCGGGGAGCAGGAACAGGCCGGGCTGGGCTGGCGACGCACACCGTAGACTTGGTGCGGGTGGCAGGAACAGGCCGGACCGGGCTGGCGACGCGCACCGTAGGTTTGGTGCGAGTGGCAGGAACAGGCCGGGTCGGGCTGGCGACGCACACCGTAGGCTTGGTGCGGGTGGCAGGAACAGGCCGGGCTGGGCTGGCGACGCACACCGTAGACTTGGTGCGGGTGGCAGGAACAGGCCGGACCGGGCTGGCGACGCACACCGTAGACTTGGTGCGGGTGGCAGGAACAGGCCGGACCGGGCTGGCGACGCGCACCGTAGGTTTGGTGCGAGTGGCAGGAACAGGCCGGGTCGGGCTGGCGACGCACACCGTAGGCTTGATGCGTGGAGTAGGAACAGGCCGGTCCGTACTGGGAACACACACCACTGGCTTTAACTGGGGATCAGGAACGGGCCGGACCGGACTGGTAACACACATCAGTCTCTCACGCCGTGCCGCAACAACTTCCCTTCCTCTACTCGCCAATGGCTCCCGTAATCCGATAGCCTTCTCTCCACATCTCCCTGTGGCAGCCTCCTGCTGCCCAACCGCCCAAGCCATGTGCCCCCCCCAAAAAACTTTTTGGGGTTGCCTCACGTCCTTCCAACGATGGCCCTGCTGACGCCGTTGCTCCTCTCCTGTCAGGTTCTCCCCCTTCATCGCCCTCCGGTACCGGACGGCCTCCTCCTGCGTAATATGTCCCCAGCCGAGGAGGACATCCACCAGCGTTCTCTCCTGCGGGTGTTCCCGTATACGCTGCTTGGTCCTTTGATGGTGGGTTTTTCTGTCACGACCGTCTATAAAGGGAGCAGACCAATACGCAGCGCGTTGAGTGAACATGATGACTTTAATAAAGAAAGCACGTAACTACAAAACAAAAGACGATAGTGAAGTCCAACAGTGACAAAATACTGAACCTGGAACAAAAACCCACAACCACAAGGTGAAAACACACAGTATAAATATGGCTCCCAATCAGAGATAACGAGCCGACAGCTGACACTCGTTACCTCCGATTGGGAGTCACTGACCAAACACGGAAACAAAACCAAAACCAAACACAACAAATGAACACACCCTAACCCAACACAACCAAATGAATACACCCTGGCTCAAACAACACAGTCCCGGAGCCAGAGTGTGACACATGGGACCACGCAGCCGTCATACCGCTCAGGAAGGAGACGCGTTCTGTCTTCTAGAGATGAACGTACTTTGTTGCGAAAAGTGCAAATCAATCCCAGAACAACAGCAAAGGACCTTGTGAAGATGCTGGAGGAAACCGGTACAAAAGTATCTATATCCACAGTAAAACGAGTCCTATTTCGACATAACCTGAAACACCACTTAGCAAGGAAGAAGCCACTGCTCCAAAACTGCCATAAAACTGCAGGAGGGACTGGTGCACTTCACAAAATAGATGGCATCATGAGGAAGGGACATTATGTGGATATATTGAAGCAACATATCAAGACATCAGTCAGGAAGTTAAAGCTTGGTCGCAAATGGGTCTTCCAAATGGAAAATGACCCCAAGCAAACTTCCAAAATTGTGGCAAAATGGCTTAAGGACAACAAAGTCAAGGTATTGGAGTGGCCACCACAAAGCCCTGACCTCAATCCTATAGAAAATTTGTGGGCAGAACTGAAAAAGCGTGTGCGAGCAAGGAGGCCTACAAACCTGACTCAGTTACACCAGCTCTGTCAGGAGGAATGGGCCAAAATTCACTCAACTTATTGTGGAAGGCTTCCCTGAAATGTTTGACCCAAGTTAAACAATTTAAAGGCAATGCTACCAAATACTAATTGAGTGTATGTAAACTTCTGACCCACTGGGAATGTGATTAAATAAATAAAAGCTGAAATAAATCATTCTCTCTACTATTATTCTGACATTTCACATTCTTAAAATAAAGTGGCGATCCTAACTGACCTAAGACAGGGAATTTTTACTAGGATTAAATGTCAGGAATTGTGAAAAACTGAGTTGAAATGTATTTGGCTAAGGTGTATGTAAACCTCTGACTTCAACTGTAACTTTTGAATGGTGTGTGCTAGAAACAAGCTACTTTCACAGGAATGGTGCTGATCACATAGATACTGTATAAGTACTGTGAAGCCAATTTCACCTTAACCTCAACCTTTGACCTTGACCTTTGTGCTAGAGACAAATTATATTCTGTGCAGTAAAGATCTATCCAAGATGATCACAAGGATATAAGTATGTTTTCCAGGTGATGTTCAGAGGCCAAGGGGACAGTTACCTGAAGTTTGGCAAAGAAATTGTAAAAAAAATCATGAATGTCATAAAATGTCATAATTTGATTGATTTACGACTTTGGTACAGTAATCAAAGATTTGGCTCTACATTTTTAACAGTTGGGTCTATCAACTCAGGGAAAAAAGCATATGAAATAGGACATTCTCAGCTACTGGAAAATACATTTTGGGAGGTTAAAATAATATATTTATCATCTTGATGTACTTACTGTACGGGTCAAATTGACCCGAAACACAAATGGTGTAGGCCGGATCGAACACAAGGGAAGGGTTAAAACATTGGAGTAAAACAAACTCATATTTTGGTTACGGCAGTTGAAATAAGCTCATGAGGCATTTGTAAGTTATACTCTTCAAGAATCAATGGGTACATTAATTTATAAGTCCAAAAATGCATGTAGCCTCTTTAAATCCATCCTGCAACTCAGATTTTTTGCTCTCTTTTTGAAGATCAACACCAATCAGGCATGTGAAATATTTGTTTGATCATCAGACAACCTTGGCCAACAGCACCTCTCGCTTTTTGTGTTCAATTGTAGAGAAAGTTAGGCACAGTCAACACAAGTTCCCGTGAGTGAAGTCTGCTAACGTTGAGTAGTTTAGGTCACTTCAAAAGCGATTAAACATCTTCGCTAAGAGATCTATTTAAATTTGCTTCGTTTAAAAAAGATATGCTATGCTGCTCTTATAGTTCCCAATACAGTATTTCTCAAGACTGTTGGTGCCTTTACAATTGACTGTGTTTTTACACACATCATTTATAAGCAGGGGTTGGAACCGGTTCAGGGAACAGAACCGAAAACCATCTATATTTTTTGTTTATGCTCAATCTGATTGGATGGGCCTGGCAGGGCCTGGTTCCCCAGTGGGTGGGCCTGTGTCCACTCAGGCCCACCCATGCCTACGCCCCTCGTGCCGCTCTGCAAACACAAGCTTCTTAGTTAGCTAGCTTATAAGGAAGCTTATAAGAAATCCCGCTATGCCCTCCGACGAACCATCAAACAGGCAAAGCGTCAATACAGGACTAAGATCGAATCGTACTACACCAGCTCCAACGCTCGTCGGATGTGGCAGGGCTCGCAAACTATTACAGACTACAAAGGGAAGCTCAGCCGCGAGCTGCCCAGTGACACAAGCCTACCAGACGAGCTAAATTACTTCTATGCTCGCTTCGAGGCAAGTAACACTGAAACATGCATGAGAGTATCAGCTGTTCCGGACGACTGTGTGATCACGCTCTCCGTAGACGATGTGAGTAAGACCTTTAAACAGGTCAACATTCACAAGGCCGCAGGGCCAGAGGGATTACCAGGACATGTACTCCGAGCATGCGCTGACCAACTGGCAAGTGTCTTCACTGACATTTTCAACCTCTCCCTTTCTGAGTCTGTAATACCAATATGTTTCAAGCAGACCACCATAGTCCCTGTGCCCAAGAACACTAAGGTAACCTGCCTAAATGACTACCGACCAGTAGCACTCACGTCTGTAGCCATGAAGTGCTTTGAAAGGCTGGTCATGGCTCACATCAACACCATTATCCCAGAAACCCTAGACCCACTCCAATTTGCATACCGCCCCAACAGATCCACAGATGATGCAATCTCTATTGTTCTCCACACTGCCCTTTCACAAATGGACAAAAGGAACACCTATGTGAGAATGCTATTCATTGACTACAGCTCAGCGTTCAACACCATAGTGCCCTCAAAGCTCATCACTAAGCTAAGGACCCTGGGACTAAACACCTCCCTCTGCAACTGGATCCTGGACTTCCTGATGGGCTGCCCCCAGGTGGTAAAGGTAGGTAACAACATATCCGCCACACTGATCCTCAACACGGGGGCCCTCAGGGGTGCGTGCTCAGTCCCCTCCTGTACTCCCTGTTCACTCATGACTGCATGGCCAGGCACGTCTCCAACACCATCATTAAGTTTGCCGATGACACAACAGTGGTAGGCCTGATCACCGACAACGACGAGACAGCCTATAGGGAGGAGGTCAGAGACCTGGCCGTGTGGTGCCAGGATAACAACCTCTCCCTCAACGTGATCAAAACAAAAGAGGTGATTGTGGACTACAGGGAAAAAAAAGAGGACTGAGCACGCCCCCATTCTCATCGACGGGGCTGTAGTGGAACAGGTTGAGAGCTTCAAGTTCCTTGGTGTCCACGTCACCAACGAACTATCATGGTCCAAACACACCAAGACAGCCATGAAGAGGGCACGACAAAGCCTATTCCCCCTCAGGAGACTGAAAAGATTTGGCATGGGTCCTCAGATCCTCAAAAAATTATACAGCTGCACCATCGAGAGCATCCTGACTGGTTGCATCACCACCTGGTATGGCAACTGCTTGGCCTCTGACCGCAAGGCACTACAGAGGGTGGTGCGTACGGCCCAGTACATCACTGGGCCCAAGCTTCCTGCCATCCAGGACCTCTATACCAGGCGGTGTCAGAGGAAGGCCCTCAAAATTGTCAAAGACTCCAGCCACCCTAGTCATAGACTGTTCTCTCTGCTACCGCACGGCAAGCGGTACCGGAGTGCCAAGTCTAGGTCCAAAAGACTTCTCAACAACTTCTACCCCCAAGCCATAAGACTTCTGAACAGCTAATCATGGCTACCCGGACTATTTGCACTGCCCCACCCCATCCCCACCCCATCTTTTTACGCTGCTGCTACTCTGTTAATTATTTATGCATAGTCACTTTAACTCTACCCACATGTACATATTCCTTCAACTACCTCAACTAGCCGGTGCCCCCGCACATTGACTCTGTATAAATAGCCTCCCTACTGTTATTTTATTTTACTTCTGCTCTTTTTTTCTCAACACTTTTGTTGTTTTATTTTACTTTTTGATTAAAAATAAATGCACTGTTTGTTAAGGGCTGTAAGTAAGCATTTCACTGAAATGTCTGCACCTGTTGTATTCGGCGCATGTGGCCAATACAATTTGATTTGATTTGATATACCTATTCCCCCTAAGGAGACTGAAAAGATTTGGCATGGGTCCTCAGATCCTCAAAAGTATCTACAGCTGCACCATCGAGAGCATCCTGACTGGTTGCACACTGCTCGGCCTCCGACTGCAAGGCACTACAGAGGGAAGTGTGTATGGCCCAGTACAACACTAGGGCCAAGCTTTCTGCCATCCAGGACCTCTATACCAGGCGGTGTCAGAGGAAGGCCCTTAAAATTGTCAAAGACTCCAGCCACCCTAGTCATAGACTGTTCTCTCTGCTACCGCACGGCAAGCTGTACCGGAGTGCCAATTCTAGATCCAAGAGGCTTCTAAACAGCTTCTACCCCCCCCCCCCCTCTTTTACGCTGCTGCTACTCTCTGTTTATTATCTATGCATAGTCACTTTAATAACTCTACCTACATGTACATATTACCTCAATTACCTCAACTAACCGGTGCCCCCGCACATTCACTCGGTACCGGTACCCCCTGTATATAGCCTTATTTTTACTGCTGCTCTTTAATTATTTGTTACTTTTATTTCGTATTATTTTATGTTGTATTTTTTTGTGTGATTTTTTTTGTATTCTTTCTTAAAACTGTATTGTTGGTTAAGGGCTTGTAAGTAACCATTTCACTGTAAGGTCTACACCTGTTGTATTCGGTGCATGTGACATTTTATTTTATTTTTTATTTTATTTATCTCTGGTCTAGCTCTCATCAACTCTAGGCGGCATTATGTGTAATGTAATGGAACTGAGAGTCATGATCAAGGGCTAGCTCTGGTCCAACGTTAGTTAAGCCAACTCAAAGACATTCAAAGTTCCTTCATAGAAGCACTCCTACAGTGCTATGAAAAAGTATTTGCCCCCTTTCTAATTTTCTCTACTTTTGCATATTTGTGATACTGAATGTTATCAGATCTTCAACCAAAACCTAATATTAGATAAAGGGAACATAAGTGAACAAATAACACAACAATTACATATTTATTTCATTTATTTCCTAAACAAAGTTATGCAACACCCAATTCCCCTGTGTGAAAAAGTAATTTCCCCCTTACACTCAATAACTGGTTGTGCCACCTTTAGCTGCAATGACTCCAACCAAATGCTTCCTGTAGTTGTTGATCAGTCTCTCACGTCGCTGTGGAGGAATTTTGGCCCACTCTTCCATGCAGAACTGCTTTAACTCAGTGACGTGTGGGTTTTCAAGCATGTTGCTTTTTAGCTATTTTTAGCTATTAGGAATTTTGGCCCACTCTTCCATGCAGAACTGCTTTAACTCAGTGGTTCCAGTAATGCCTGGTGAAAACCAAACTTTGCATTCCACAGTAAGAACATCATAGCAAAGGTCAAGCATGGTGGTGGTGGTGTGATGGTTTGGGGATGCTTTGCTGCCTCAGGACCTGGACGACTTGCCTTAATAGAAGGAACCATGAATTCTGCTCTGTATCAGAGAATTATACAGGAGAATGTCAGACCATCCGTCTGTGAGCTGAAGCTGAAGCGCAGCTGGGTCATGCAGCAAGACAATGATCCAAAACACACAATCAAGTCTACATGAAAATAGCTAAAAAGCAAAAATTGGAAGTTTTGGAATGGCCTAGTCAAAGTCCAGACCTAATCCCAATTGAGATGTTGTGGCAGGACTTGAAACGAGCAGTTCATGCTTGAAAACCCACACATCACTGAGTTAAAGCAGTTCTGCATGGAACTGATCAACAACTACAGGAAGCATTTGGTTGGAGTCATTGCAGCTAAAGGTGGCACAACCAGTTATTGAGTGTAAGGGGGCAATTACTTTTTCACACAGGGGAATTGGGTGTTGCATAACTTTGTTTAGGAAATAAATGAAATAAATATGTAATTGTTCTGTTATTTGTTCACTTATGTTCCCTTTATCTAATATTAGGTTTTGGTTGAAGATCTGATAACATTCAGTATCACAAATATGCAAAAGTAGAGAAAATTAGAAAGGGGGAAAATACTTTTTCATAGCACTGTATGTAGGTATAATTCTGTGGACCTAATCCAAATAATGCATGATATAACAACAAGATGCCCAGTGCTTCATCACAGCGCTCTCCTCACCCGCAAATTTCAGTCGCATCTCGTAACCCTACACTACACTTGTCTGTCCACTGCATGTACATAGCTTGCCCCGCTCCATAGAAACCTGCTCTATCCATTGGTAAAGTAATTTAATGTCGATCTAAATGATTTCAGAGGTTTAAAAAGAAACAAAAGAATGATATACAACATTACTTTTTTTGGTTCTAAGCTGTTCAGAACTTTATTTTGCTGGTCGGAACAGTGGAACAAAAAAAATAATTATGTGGTTCTGTTTAGAACAAATCTTTTGGTAAATAATTTCGGTTCCAACCCGTTTATAAAATATTGTATTGTATAGTATTGGAATATGTGAGAAATTTGTAATTCCATAAGCTGTCAGACACTAATTTCATAGTTTAGCAGATATACTGTAAATAAATAATTTTTCACACATTCTTTGACAGACAATCTGTGGAGCTTGAATTGTAGGAGTGTGCTTTGTAATTTTAACCTTGGCTTCTTTTTAAAAGCTGTTTTCACACGTTGCTCTCATAGCCTGTCTGAACTTCTGCCTGTCAGAAATGGAACACAGGACCTATTATGCTTACAGTGTGATATATCAGAGAGGTTCAATTCATTTATATGGATAGACCCTATCAAGGGCATCACATATTGTTGCACCATAATTTGTTTTCTAATCCACAGTATGAGCAAACGCAACCACAGCAGGGCTGCCTAATTAGTACATTATATCACCAACATTGAATATGCATACCCCTATATATACTAGATATACAATTATTTTAAAAAATGCGCACATGTGAAATCGGCATGTCTAAACATTTGGGTTGTGTGTGTGTGTGTGTCGATGTGCGTGGGAGTGCTAGTGTTGGGTGGTTGCTGGGTGGTTGATTAATATAATATGAATAATTAAAGTAATTAAGCCAGTGCTAATTACACGTCAGTCAGTGTTGCTTTGAGATTTCTTTTTACTTTAACCCTGTGTCGTGTTTGTAATTAATTGAGCTACAGATCTAATTAGAGGCAGTGGTATTTAGAGCTCATTCTGTTGCTTGCACCTTGTCAGTTTTAGGATAGGAAGAGCAGAGTAGTCCCAGGAGTTTGGTGGGACAACACATTTCATACATTCAATTAGCAAGGGAAAGATATATTCTGCTTCCAAACTCCTCATATAGTGTCCTTGATTTCTTCTCTTTTTAGAACAGCCAAATTCAGATATACCAAGGATTGTCAACATAGCAGACAACCAAATGAGTGAATCCTCAAAAACTGAAGTCCCACAATATCTTGGCATGCCATCTCTCTGTGGCTTAGTGCAGAAGCCCCAGCTGGTCTCCAGTGCAGTATGTGGGCCAGCCCAATGAGCCCATTGATCCCTGGCTGCACACTGTGAATGTAGAGCTGCAGAGCTCAACCAGGATGGAGTGGTGGGAGGAATAACTCTACACCAAATGAGGCTCCATTTCCCTCCACTGCTCTAGATAATCAAAGGGAAGTACGGCCGAGAGACAGTGTAGACAGTAGATTTGATTGGAAGCTATGGCAGTGGCAGGACACTCTGACAGGGGCTTATTCACTGTGGACTAAAAGCCCTCTTTGTGTCTGTATAGCCTGATTCACAATGACTGGGGAGGGGAGACATTCTATTTTAGTAGACGCTCTTATCCAGAGCGACTTACAGTAGTGAGTGCATACATTTTCTCGTACTGGTCCCCCGTGGGAATCGAACCCACAAACCCTGGCGTTGCAAGCACCATGCTCTACCAACTGAGCCACACGAGACCACATGGAGACAGGGTGAGCTCATTCATCAGGTAGTGAGATGCTCTTTCTGAGAACCGGAACATACAGTTGAAGTCGGAAGTTTACATACACTTAGGTTGGAGTTATTAAAACTCGTTTTTTCAACCACTCCACAAATTTCTTGTTAACAAACTATAGTTTTGGCAAGTCGGTTAGGACATCTACTTTGTGCATGACACAAGTAATTGTTCCAACAATTGTTTCCAGACAGATTATTTCACTTATAATTCACTGTATCACAATTCCAGTGGGTCAGATGTTTACATACACTAAGTTGACTGTGCCTTTAAACAGCTTGGAAAATTCCAGAAAATGATGTCATGGCTTTATAAGCTTCTGATAGGCTAATTGACATAATTTGAGTCAATTAGAGGTGTACCTGTGGATGTATTTCAAGGCCTACATTCAAACTCAGTGCCTCTTTGCTTGACATCATGGGAAAATCAAAAGAAATCAGCCAAGACCTCAGAAAAGAAATTGTAGACCTCCACAAGTCTGGTTCATCCTTGGGAGCAATTTCCAAATGCCTGAAGGCACCACGTTCATCTGTACAAACAATAGTATGCAAGTATAAACACCATGCGACCACGCAGCCGTCATACCGCTCAGGAAGGAGACGTGTTCTATCTCCTAGAGATGAACGTACTTTGGTGCGAAAAGTGCAAATCAATCCCAGAACAACAGCAAAGGACCTTGTGAAGATGCTGGGGGAAACAGGTACAAAAGTATCTATATCCACAGTAAAACGAGTCCTATATCGACATAACCTGAAAGGCCGCTCAGCAAGGAAGAAGCCAGAACTGTTTGGCCATAATGACCATCGTTATGTTTGGAGGAAAAAGTGGACGCTTGCAAGCCGAAGAACACCATCCCAACTGTGAAGCACGGGGATGGCAGCATCATGCTGTGGGGGTGCTTTGCTGCAGGAGGGACTGATGCACTTCACAAAATAGATGGCATCATGAGGAAGGAAAATTATGTGGATATATTGAAGCAACATCTCAAGACATCAGTCAGGAATTTAAAGCTTGGTCGCAAATGGGTCTTCCAAATGGACAATGACCCCAAACATACTTCCAAAGTTGTGGCAAAATTCCTTAAGGACAACAAAGTCAAGGTATTGGAGTGGCCATCACAAAGCCCTGACCTCAATCCTATAGAACATTTGTGGGCAGCACTGAAAAGCGTGTGCGAGCAAGGAGGCCTACAAACCGTTACACCAGCTTTGTCAGGAGGAATGGGCCAAAATTCACCCAACTTATTGTGGGAAGCTTGTGGAAGGCTACCCAAAACATTTGACCCAAGTTAAACAATTTAAAGGCAATGCTACCAAATACTAATTGAGTGTATGTAAACTGAAATAAATCATTCTCTCTACTATTATTCTGACATTTCACATTCTTAAAATAAAGTGGTGATCCTAACTGACCTAAGACAGGGCATTTTTACTAGGATTAAATGTCAGGAATTGTGGAAAACTGAGTTTAAAAGGTGTATGTAAACTTCAGACTACAACTGTATACTGATAGAACACACCAGGCTATCTCAGACAAAAGCCAATTCCCTTTCATTGTCTGTGAGAGGCCATTTGAGATGGGAGGACTTACTGATGAGTAAATGTTGACTGAGCAGTACTCTGTAAACTGCTAAAACCAATCTGAGTTTTTTTTCTCCTTTGCTAATTGATACAATTGCAGGCCTAAAACCCAGAGGACAATGTCCATCAAAATGCCTTACAGTCTTTCCTTACAGTGACGTTGATAATAAAGTACACATTTTTGTGTAATATCAAGTTGAGGAACACATTTAGAGAGATATAAAGAAAAGTTAATAGCATAAATAATATGTTGATATCAATACAAAAAATATATTTGTACTGTCCCCTGACTTGCCCTAATTCCATCTATCCTTGGTTATGTCTGTCCAGATGTGTCAGTGAGCCTGCTGTCACTGTTGGTGACCACCTGTGGCCTGGCCCTTTTCGGGGTCTCACTCTTCTTCTCATGGAAGCTGTGCTGGGTGCCATGGTGCGACTGTGGCCTTCCCGAGGGCTTGAAGGATGGCCACGGGGACCAGCAACCAGTCCTGATGGAGATGGATGGGGTGGAGAATGAGTACAGCGAGGACTGTGTCAAGGAGCCCTCAGGCCTTTTAGCCCCAGAGTCAGCCATGAAGATCAGCCACACGTCCCCAGACATCCCCCTGGAGGTCCAGTCCAAGCCCAAGGAAAACCACGTCAGCCATATCGCCCGCGTGCAGCGCCAGATCACAGAGCCCACCTCCTCTGTCCGGTCAGCCCCACAACACAGAAACAATAATGAGGCAATTGAACTACCCTGTTGCATTATGTCTATAGATAGCTAATGATAACTGGTTTCTCTACCCTCTGTAGGCACAACTCCTTCCGCCGCCAGATGAACCTGTCCAACCCAGACTTCAACACGGGCCAGTTCCAGAGACAGGAGTCCCTGGCCACTCTGGGCCGGATCAAACCTGAGCTCTATAAGCAGCACTCTGTGGACACGGACGACGGCAGGAGGGCTGACAGCTGCGGCCGGATACACTTCATCCTCAAGTTTGACTGTGACCTGGAGCAGCTCATCATCAAGATCCACAAAGCCCAGGACTTACCGGCCAAGGACTTCACCGGAACCTCTGACCCTTATATCAAAATCTACCTGCTCCCCGACCGCAAGACCAAGCACCAGACTAAGGTGCACCGCAAGACCCTCAACCCCGTGTTCGATGAGGTCTTCCTGTTCCCTGTGGCCTACGCTGAGCTGCCCACGCGCAAACTGCACTTCAGCGTCTACGACTTTGACCGCTTCTCCCGCCATGACATCATTGGCCAGGTGGTGGTGGATAACTTCCTGGACCTAGCAGACTTCCCCAGAGAGACTAAACTCTGTAGGGACATCCAGTACGTCACCACGGTAAGCTAACCTCTTTATGTCTCTCAATACAGTATGTTCATATTGTCTTAGGTACATGGACTAGCAACAATAAATGCACTATTGTGACTTAATGAGTTAGTAAAGTTGGGACATTATCTAAGAGCGTTTAGTGGAGAGTCACTGTTCCCAAAGAACCACCCCTATGGTGTAAAAAGAAGGCTGACATAAAAATATACTTATATGGGTGAATAATACATGATCACACCAGGAAACACATGGGGTAGTAACCTAAATTTGAGTTGGCAGTAAAGAGGCTGCTTTGACATGAGAGGATACAGAGCTGGAGATTCTCTAGATTATTCACATGAACCACATGGATCACTATAGGGAGATGTGACATACTGAAGGTTTCATCTGTTCCATTGAATCTCACTGGACTCTCACTGACATGTCAGAAAGGATCCGGAGTCTCAATTGGCTATCTCAATAAAAGTCTAATAGGAGTCTCACTGAAGAAATAAGGACTATAGTGTCATTGAAAAATTGTAAGTTGTCTGCAGTCTCAAGGGAGGACTGTAGTCTCAGTGAAATATATATATATATATAAATATATACATACAGTTGAAGTCGGAAGTTTACATACTCCTTAGCCAAATACATTTAAAGTCAGTCTTTCACAATTCCTGACATGTACTCCTAGTAAAAATTCCCTGTCTTAAGTCAGTTAGGATCACCACTGTCACGGTTTCGGCCGAGGCAGCTCCTCCTCCTTGTTCGGGCGGGTTTCGCCGGTCGTCGTCTCCGGAGTACTAGCTGCCACCGCTCCATGTTTCCTGTTTGTTTAGTTTTGTCTGTTAGCCACACCTGTCTTGTGTTATGTCTCATTAAGCACCCTATTTAGTTTCCTTGTTGTTAGTGTAGTGTTGTGTGTAATTGTTTTGTGTCAGGTGTTTATGCGTGTCCCGTGTTTCGGCACGCCATTTGCTATTTAGCTTCCTCCTCGGTTGAGGAGAGTTTTGCGCCCTGTGTTGTGCGCTCGTGTTTGGACGCCTGTGTGCGTCTTTTGGCCTCTGGCTGTTTTTGGATTATTTTTGCACTCTCCAGTAAAGCCTTGTTGGACTGTCTCTCTGCTTCTGCGCCTGATTCCACACCACACCATTTCTAACATCGTGACAGAATTACACACCACCGATGGAATCAGCAGGAGCACACGTCGACAGCGTGGAGGAACGTCTCCTGGGACAAGAGCATCGCATCAATCGGATCGGGCACGCTTTGGAGGGCGTCATGGACACCCTTCGGCGATGGGAGACCAGCGGTGTTCCCACAGCCCCACCTGTCGCTCCTTCACCACCAGACAACCAGCCCACCCCTCTACCGGAACCCAGTGGAATTCGGCTCTCGCTCCCGAGGGCGTACGACGGCTCCGCTGCCGGGTGTCAGGGGTTCCTTTTGCAAGTGGAGCTCTACCTGGCCACCATACACCCGGCGCCCTCGGGATACGAGAGCGTTTCCGCCCTCATCTCCTGTCTCACCGGCAAGGCGTTGGAGTGGGCCAACGCCGAATGGAGGGGAATAGACTCCGCCACAGTCACCTATGCGGAGTTCTCCCGCCGTTTCCGTGCGGTCTTTGACCATCCACCAGAGGGAAGAGCGGCGGGGGAACGTCTATTCCACCTCCGACAGGGGATGAGGAGCGTTCAAGAGTTTGCGCTGGAGTTCCGGACTCTAGCGGCTGATGCGGGGTGGAATGAGAAGGCCCTCATAGACCACTTTAGGTGTAGCCTTAGGGAGGACGTCCGCAGGGAGTTAGCTTGTAGGGACGCTACATTAACGTTCGACCAGCTTGTGGACATGGCTATTCGTCTGGACAACCTACTCACGACTCGCGGACGTCCCAGATGGGGGCCTCCCATTCCACCCTCCAGCGCCTCCGAGCAGAGTCCGATGGAGCTTGGAGGGGCTGGCGCTAGAGGGAGACGAGGTAGGAACCCGAGGGGGGCAGTCTCCTGCACCAGGTGTGGCCACGGAGGGCACACCGCGGCTAGGTGCTGGGGAGGGTCCTCTGAGGAGGGAGATGGCAGGCCATACAGTGGGGAGTCCTCCCAGGTGAGTAGGCGCCCTACTTACCCAGAGCTTTCTGTCGTCCACTTTACATTACCTGTTTGTTTTCCACAGGTTGCACCTCGTTCCCAGCATAAGGCGCTAGTCGATTCAGGCGCAGCTGGGAATTTTATAGATCGTAAATTCTGTGTTAAGTTAGGGATTCCCCTCCTTCCAGTCGATAAGCCTTTCCCCGTACATGCCTTAGATAGTCGTCCGTTAGGATCTGGGTGGAGTGGGGAGCTCACAGCGCCACTTAGAATGATGACGCAGGGGGGTCATGAGGAGATGATTCAACTCTATCTGATTGACTCTCCTGCGTATCCGGTGGTACTGGGGCTTCCCTGGTTGACTACCCATGATCCTACTATTTCGTGGCGAGAGAAGGCTCTTAAAGGGTGGTCTGCTCAGTGTGAGGGGTTATGTCTGGGTGTTTCCGTAGGGGCGACCTCGGTGGAAAGTCCGAACCAGATGTCAGCACTGCACATTCCTCCTGAGTATGAGGATTTGGCACTCGTGTTTAGTAAGACCCGAGCGGCACGATTGCCACCTCATAGACAGGGGGATTGTGCGATAGACCTCCAGACAGGAGCCGCGCTTCCGCGGAGCCATGTGTATCCTTTGTCACAGGAGGAGAAAAGGGCAATGGAAACTTACATTGCCGAGTCTCTGAGACAGGGATACATACGGACCTCTACTTCTCCCGCGTCCTCGAGCTTCTTTTTTGTGAAGAAGAAGGATGGAGGCCTGCGTCCGTGTATTGACTACCGCGGTCTCAATCAGGTGACTGTTAAATATAGTTATCCACTTCCGCTGATTGGGACTATGACGGAGTCATTGCACGGGGCACGGTTCTTCACAAAATTGGACCTCAGGAGCGCATATAATTTGGTGCGCATTAGGGAGGGCGATGAGTGGAAGACAGCATTTAGTACTACCTCCGGCCATTACGAGTATCTCGTCATGCCATATGGGTTAATGAATGCTCCATCAGTCTTCCAATCGTTTGTAGATGAAATTTTCCGGGACATGCAGGCGCAGGGAGTGGTGGTGTACATCGATGATATTCTGGTGTACAGCCCTACTCGGGCCGAGCATGTAGCCCTGGTGCGCAGGGTATTGAGGAGACTGTTGGAGCATGACCTGTATGTCAAGGCTGAGAAATGTCTGTTCTTCCAGGAGTCAGTTTCCTTTTTGGGTTACCAGTTGTCTGCGTCAGGGGTGAGAATGGAGGTGGACCGAGTGTCCGCCGTGCGTAATTGGCAAACCCCAACGACGGTTAAAGAGGTGCAGCGGTTTTTGGGTTTTGCGAATTACTACCGGAGGTTTATCCGGGGTTTTGGACAGGTGGCAGCTCCCATTACGTCTCTTCTGAAGGGGGGTCCGGTGCGCTTGCAGTGGTCGGCTGAGGCGGACAGGGCTTTTGGGAGACTGAAGGACCTGTTTACCTCGGCTCCGGTGTTGGCGCACCCGGATCCCACTTTACCTTTCCAAGTTGAGGTGGACGCGTCTGAGGCCGGTATTGGGGCCGTTCTATCTCAACGCTCGGGTACACCACCTAAGCTCCGCCCCTGTGCTTTTTATTCTAAGAAGCTCAGTCCGGCGGAGCGGAATTATGACGTGGGGGACAGGGAGCTGTTAGCCGTAGTACAGGCCCTAAAGGTGTGGAGGCATTGGCTTGAGGGGGCTCAGCACCCTTTATCATTCTGACCGATCACCGTAACCTGGAATACATTCGGGCAGCTAGGAGACTGAATCCTCGCCAGGCTCGATGGACTATGTTTCTCGCCCGGTTTGTGTTTAAGATCACTTACATCCCTGGGTCCCAGAACGGGAAGGCAGATGCTCTGTCCCGCCGGTATGACGCGGAGGAGAGGTGCGTGGAGTCCATTCCCATACTACCGGAGTCTTGTCTGGTGGCACCGGTGGTGTGGGAGGTCGATGCGGAGATCGAGCGGGCGTTACGTACCGACCCTAGTCCTCCACAGTGTCCGGTGGGTCGGACGTACGTCCCGCTCGAGGTCCGGGATCGGTTGATTTATTGGGCTCACACGTCTCCCTCCTCTGGACATCCGGGTATTGGTCGGACAGTGCACTGCCTTAGTACGAAGTACTGGTGGCCAACGTTAGCCAGGGATGTGAGGGTTTATGTCTCCTCCTGCTCAGTGTGTGCCCAGTGTAAGGCACCCAGACACTTGCCCAGGGGTAAATTACAGCCCCTGCCCGTTCCACGACGACCCTGGTCTCACCTATCGGTGGATTTTGTTACCGATCTTCCCCCCTCACAGGGGAATACCACCATCCTGGTCGTTGTGGATCGGTTCTCTAAGGCCTGTCGTCTCCTTCCCATGCCGGGTCTTCCTACTGCCCTACGGACCGCTGAGGCTCTATTCACTCACGTCTTCCGGCATTACGGGGTACCCGAGGATATAGTGTCCGATCGAGGCCCCCAGTTTACCTCCAGAGTCTGGAGAGCATTTATGGAACGTTTGGGGGTCTCGGTGAGCCTTACCTCGGGTTACCACCCGGAAAGTAATGGGCAGGTCGAAAGAGTCAACCAGGATGTGGGTAGGTTTCTGAGGTCATATTGTCAGGGCCGGCCGGAGGAGTGGGCGAGATATGTGCCCTGGGCCGAGATGGCACAGAACTCTCTCCGCCACTCCTCCACTAGACTAACCCCTTTTCAGTGTGTATTAGGGTACCAGCCGGTTCTGGCACCGTGGCATGAGAGCCAGATCGAGGCCCCCGCTGTGGATGAGTGGGTACGGCGCTCGGAGGAGACGTGGAACGCTGCTCACGTCCATCTGCAGCGTGCCATACGTCGACAAAAGACGAGCGCCGACCTACACCGCAGTGAGGGGCCAGTGTACGCACCTGGAGATCGAGTCTGGCTCTCAACCAGAAACCTACCCCTCCGCCTGCCCTGCCGGAAGCTGGGTCAGCGGTTTGTGGGGCCTTTTAAAGTCCTGAGGAGATTGAATGAGGTGTGTTACAGGTTAGAACTACCTATTGATTACAAGAATATTAACCCCTCATTCCATGTGTCTCTCCTCAGGCCGGTGGTAGCTGGTCCACTCCAGGACTTCGAGATTGAGGAGACTCCTCCGCCCCCGTTGGAGATCGAGGGGGCTCCGGCGTACACTGTTCGGACCATCCTGGATTCGAGACGCCGGATGGGGGGTCTCCAATATCTCGTGGAGTGGGAGGGGTACGGTCCGGAGGAGCGGTGCTGGGTGCCGAGGAGGGACATTCTGGATCCGTCCCTGATGACCGAATTCCATCGTGGTCATCCTACGCGCCCTGCTCCGCGTCCTCCTGGGCGTCCCCGAGGCCGGAGGCGGCGCGCGGCTGGAGCCGCGCGTCAAGGGGGGGGTACTGTCACGGTTTCGGCCGAGGCAGCTCCTCCTCCTTGTTCGGGCGGGTTTCGCCGGTCGTCGTCTCCGGAGTACTAGCTGCCACCGCTCCATGTTTCCTGTTTGTTTAGTTTTGTCTGTTAGCCACACCTGTCTTGTGTTATGTCTCATTAAGCACCCTATTTAGTTTCCTTGTTGTTAGTGTAGTGTTGTGTGTAATTGTTTTGTGTCAGGTGTTTATGCGTGTCCCGTGTTTCGGCACGCCATTTGCTATTTAGCTTCCTCCTCGGTTGAGGAGAGTTTTGCGCCCTGTGTTGTGCGCTCGTGTTTGGACGCCTGTGTGCGTCTTTTGGCCTCTGGCTGTTTTTGGATTATTTTTGCACTCTCCAGTAAAGCCTTGTTGGACTGTCTCTCTGCTTCTGCGCCTGATTCCACACCACACCATTTCTAACATCGTGACAACCACTTTATTTTAAGACTGTGAAATGTTAGAATAATAGTAGAGAGAATGATTTATTTCAGCTTTTATTTCTTTCATCACATTCCCAGTGGGTCAGACGTTTACATACACTCAATTAGTATTTGGTAGCATTGCCTTTAAATTGTTTAACTTGGTTCAAACGTTTCGTGTAGCCTTCCATAAGCTTCCCACAATTAGTTGGGTGAATTTTGGCCCATTCCTCTTGACAGTGCTGGTGTAACTGAGTCAGGTTTGTAGGCCTCCTTGCTCGCACACACTTTTTCAGTTCTGCCCACACATTTTCTATAGGATTGAGGTCAGGGCTTTGTGATGGCCACTCTAATACCTTGACTTTGTTGTCCTTAAGCCATTTTGCCACAACTTTGGAAGTATCCTTGGGGTCATTGTCCATTTGGAAGACCAATTTGCGACCAAGATTTAACTTCCTGACTGAATTCTTGAGATGTTGCTTCAATATATCCACATAATTTTCCTTCCTCATGATGCCATCTATTTTGTGAAGTGCACCAGTCCCACCTGCAGCAAAGCACTCCGACAGCATGATGCTGCCACCCCCGTTCTTCACGGTTGGGATGGTGTTCTTCAGCTTGAAAGCGTCCCCCTTTTTCTTCCAAACATAACGATGGTCATTATGGCAAAACAGTTATATTTTTGTTTCATCAGACCAGAGGACATTTCTCCAAAAAGTACGATCTTTGTCTCCATGTGCAGTTGCAAACCGTAGTCTGGCTTTTTTATGGCGGTTTTGGACCAGTGGCTTCTTCCTTGCTGAGCGGCCTTAAAGGTTATGTTGATATAGGACTTGTTTTACTGTGGATATAGATACTTTTGTACCTGATTTCTTTTGATTTTCCAATGATGTCAAGCAAAGAGGCACTGAGTTTGAATGTAGGCTTTGAAATAGATCCACAGGTACACCTCCAATTGACTCAAACTATGTCAATTAGCCTATCAGAAGCTTCTAAAGCCATGACATAATTTTCTGGAATTTTCCAAGCTGTTTAAAGGCAACTTAGTGTATGTAAACTTCTGACCCACTGGAATTGTGATACAGTGAATTATAAGTGAAATAATCTGTCTGTAAACAATTGTTGGAAAAATTGTGTCATGCACAAAGTAGATGTCCTAACTGACTTGCAAAAACTATAGTTTGTTAACAAGAAATTTGTGGAGTGGTTGAAAAACAAGTTTTAATGACTCCAACCTAAGTGTATGTAAACTTCCGACTTCAACTGCATATATACACACACACACACACACACACACTACATGACCATATGAATGTGGACTCCGGCTCGTCGGACATCTCATTCCAAAATCCTGCGCATTAATATGGACTTGGTCCCCCCTTTGCTGCTATAACAGCCTCCACTCCTCTGGGAAGGCTTTCCACTAGATGTTGGAACATTGCTGCAGGGACTTGCTTCCATTCAGCCACAAGAGCATTAGTGAGGTAGTGATGTTGGGCGATTAGGCCTGGCTCGCAGTCGGCATTCCAATTCATCCCAAAGGTGTTCGATGGGGTTGAGGTCAGGGCTCTGTGCTGGTCAGTCAAGTTCTTCCACACTGATCTCGACAAACCATTTCTGTATGGACCTCGCTTTGTGCACAGGGGCATTATCATGCTGAAATAGGAAAGGGCCTTCCACAAACTGTTGCCACAATGTTGGAAGCACAGAATTGTCTAGAATGAAATTGTATGCTGTAGCATTAAGATTTCCCTTTACTTGAACTAAGGGGCCTAGCCTAAACCTTGATAAACAGCCCCAGACCATTATTCCTCCTTCACCAATCTTTACAGTTGGGACTATGCATTCGGGCAGGTAGCGTACTCCTGGCATTCGCCAAACCCAGATTCGTACGTCGGACTGCCAGATGGTGAAGCGTGATTCATCACTCCAGAGAACGCATTTCCACTGCTCCAGTCCAATGGCGGCGAGCTTTACACCACTTTAGCCTATGCTTGGCATTGCACATGGTAATCTTAGGCTTGTGTGCGGCTGCTTGGCCATGGAAACCCACATCATGATGCTCCCGACGAACAGTTCTTGTGCTGACGTTGCTTCCAGAGGCAGTTTGATACTTGTTTGTGAGTGTTGCAACCGAGGACAGACGATTTGTACGCGCTTTGCGCAACAGCACTCGGCGGTCCCGTTCTGTGAGCTTGTGTGGCCTACCACTTCGTGGCTGAGCTGTTGTTGCTCCTAGACGTTTCCACTTCACAACAGCAGCACATAAAGTTGACCGGGGCAGCTCTAGCAGGGCAGGGCGACTCCGGGATGCTGACCTTCTAGGCAGAGTTGCAAAGAAAAAGCCATATCTCAGACTGGCCAATAAAAATAAAAGATTAAGATAGGCAGTCTGAGATATGGCTTTTTCTTTGCAACTCTGCCTAGAAGGTCAGCATCCTGAAGTCGCCTCTTCACTGTTGACGTTGAGACTGGTGTTTTGCAGGTACTATTTAATGAAGCTGCCAGTTGAGGACCTTTGAGGCATCTGTTTCTCAAACTAGACACTCTAATGTATTTGTCCTCTTGCTCAGTTGTGCACCGGGGCCTCCCACTCCTCTTTCTATTCTGGTTAGAGACAGTTTGGGCTGTTCTGTGAAGTGAGTAGTACACGGCATTGTACGAGATCTTCAGTTTCTTGGCAATTTCTCGCATGGAATAGCCTTAATTCCTCAGAACAAGAATAGACTGATGAGTTTCAGAAGAAAGTTATTTGTTTCTGGCCATTTTGGAGCCTGTAATCGAACCCACAATTGCTGATGCGCCAGATACTCAACTAGTCTCAAGAAGGCCAGTTTTATTGCTTCTTTAAATCAGCAAAACAGTTTTCAGCTGTGCTAACATAAATTGCAAAAGGGTTTTCTATGTCACGCCATGGTTCTGGGGACTCTTGTATGTTGAGCCAGGGTGTTAGTTTCTTTGTGTAGTGTCTATGTTTCGTTTCCTATGTTCTGTTCTAGGTTATGTGTTTCTATGTTGGCCGGGGTGGTTCTCAATCAGAGGCAACGAGAATCAGCTGTTGCTTGTTGTCTCTGATTGGGAACCATACTTAGGCAGCCTTTTGTGCACTTGTGATTCGTGGGATCTTGTTCCGTGTAGGTTTGTGTATATGACCGAGGACTTCACGTATCGTTTTTGTTGTTTTGTCATTTGTATCGTGTTGCTAAGTACACTATTAAAGAGATGTACGCATATCACGCTGCGCCTTGGTCCACTCATTATGACGATCGTGACAGAAGATCCCACCAAAACAGGACCAAGCAGCGTTTCCAGGAGCAAACGCCGGGTAAGGAGCTGGAGAGGTTGGCGATGGCCCAGGTGGGCCAATGGTGGTCCTGGGAGGACATGTTCGCAGGTAAAGGGCCATGGGCTAAAGTTAAAGCCCTGGCGAGAGAGGAGGTACGGCGCCAACAGTGTCATCGTTGGACAGACGAGAGGCACCCCCAATAAAACATTTTGGGGGGGCACACGGCATGGACGACGGGGCTGCTGGAGGCAGATACAGGGCGAGTTTGTGGACGAGGAGAGAAGGCCACCAGGTTACGGGGGCCATTGGTCGTTAGAGGGAGGGAGAGTGTAGAGGCACGGCGAGAGGTACTGAGGTGTGTTACCAGTCCGGTCCGGCCCGTTCCTGTCCCTCGCACCAAGCCTGTGATGCGCGTCGCCAGCCCAGCCCGGCCCGGCCTGTTCCTGCCCCTCGCACCAAGCCTGTGGTGCGCGTCGCCAGCCCGGCCCGGCCTGTTCCTGCCCCTCGCACCAAGCCAATGGTGCGCGTCGCCAGCCCGGCCCGGCCTGTTCCTGCACCTCGCACCAAGCCAATGGTGCGCGTCGCCAGCCCGGCCCGGCCTGTTCCTGCTCCCCGCACCAAGCCTGTGGTGCGCGTCGCCAGCCCGGCCCGGCCTGTTCCTGCCCCTCGCACCAAGCCTGTGGTGCGCGTCGCCAGCCCGGCCCGGCCTGTTCCTGCTCCCCGCACCAAGCCTGTGGTGCGCGTCGCCAGCCCGGTCCGGCCTGTTCCTGCCCCTCGCACCAAGCTTGTGGTGCGCGTCGTCAGCCCGGTCCGGCCCGTTCCTGCTCCCCGCACCAAGCCAGTGGTGCGCGTCGTCAGCCCGGTCCGGCCCATACCTGCTCCCCGCACCAAGCCAGTGGTGCGCATCGTCAGCCCGGTCCGGCCCGTTCCTGCTCCCCGCACCAAGTCAGTGGTGCGCGTCGTCAGCCTGGTCCGGCCCATTCCTGCTCCCCGCACCAAGCCTGTGGTGCGCGTCGTCAGTCCGGCACAGCCCGTGCCTGTTTCACCGGTGCCTGGTCAGGTACCGGTCAGCTGCTCCACACCGGAGCCTAAGCAATCCGCTCCACCGATGTCCAGTCCAGCTCCAGCCAGCGTGGCCAGACCAGACCAGGGGCGCTACGGGGGGGTTGTTAGAGGGTGGTGGTCACGCCCGGAGCCGGATCCGCCTCCGAGGTGGAATGCCCACCCGGCCCCTCCCCTGTTGGGTTTATGTTGGCGCGGTCGCAGTCCGCGCCTTTGGGGGGGGGGTACTGTCACGCCCTGGCTCTGGGGACTCTTGTATGTTGAGCCAGGGTGTTAGTTTCTTTGTGTAGTGTCTATGTTTCGTTTTCTATGTTCTGTTCTAGGTTATGTGTTTCTATGTTGGCCGGGGTGGTTCTCAATCAGAGGATCAGCTGAATCAGCTGTTGCTTGTTGTCTCTGATTGGGAACCATACTTAGGCAGCCTTTTGTGCACTTGTGATTCGTGGGATCTTGTTCCGTGTAGGTTTTGTGTATATGACCGAGGACTTCACGTATCGTTTTTGTTGTTTTGTTATTTGTATCGTGTTGCTAAGTACACTATTAAAGAGATGTACGCATATCACGCTGCGCCTTGGTCCACTCATTATGACGATCGTGACATTCTAATGATCAATTAGCCTTTTAAAATGATAAACTTGGATTAGCAAACACAATGTGCCATTGGAACAGAGGACTGATGGTTGCTGATAATGGGCCTCTGTACGCCTATGTAGATATTCCATAAAAAAATCAGCCATTTCCAGCTACAATAGCCATTTACAACATTAACAATGTCTACACTGTATTTCTGATCAATTTGATGTTATTTTAATGGACAGAAAATTGCTTTTCTTTCGAAAACAAGGACATTTCTAAGTGACCCCAAACTTTTGAACGGTAGTATATATATATATATATATATATATATATATAAAATTGAGACTACAGTCCTCCCTTGAGACTGCAGACAACTTACAATCCTTCAATGACACCATAGTCTTTATTCCTTCAGTGAGACTCCAATGAGACTGTAGACTTCTATTGAGATAGCCAATTAAGACTCCAGAGCTTTTCTGACAATGCGAGTCCAGTACTGTACTGTATATTTACATTTACATTTTAGTCATTTAGCAGACGCTCTTATCCAGAGCGACTTACAGTTAGTGAGTGCATACATCTATCTACTTACTGTCTGCCTGGAGGGCCATGCTCTTTTTTTACTTGTGTTCATTTTCACTTCCCATGATCCCATGATTTACCACCAGTGTAGGGATTTCAGTTAATCAATAGTATGGTAAGGCTTAGACAATGCCTTGAGGACAATTAAGTCTAGGGCTAGGTACTTTCTGTCATTGGCTCTACACTGGGCAAGTTGCACGTTAATATAGATCTATAATTAGTACCCATTGAGATGAACAACCTGTACAGGTACATATTTTTGTGCATTTTGATTAGAATTGCTAAAAGCTATAACGTGGAGAAGGGTTAGTGGAAGATTGAAGGCAAATTAAAGATTGAGATCTAAAAGCTATCAATCCATTAACAGCCAGTCACTTTAAATAAGGTCAGAAATATAGGCTAAAATACTATAGAGTAGATATTTTCACAGCTTTGCTCAGGAGGCCAGTCTTTCACATGTTGACTCTCAGAGAATGTCAAGCTTGGCGACTTCCTAGATCAAAAAATAAAATAAAAATCTACTTCCTGTGTCATGCGGGTGAGCTCACTTGGGAGCCATGGGTTTGCTTTAAAGTGGAAGCAAGTACAAACACACAGACACATACACACACAAACGGCCACACGCGGCCACAAACATAATGTACACAAATACACACGCACACACAGCCACTCAGCCAACTGGGCCAGCCCCCCTGGGAACAGAGCATGGGACATCAGAAGTCCAAGCACTAGTCCATGCATAAATCATACCTCAGGGTGAAGTTAGGTTTCAAACATCCCATATGTAACATAAAAGCTGTAAACTGGCATCACATTTGGCATTAAAGTGGTACATCTCCATAAATAAACTGTAGGATCGCATGAAGAGTAGGGAGGTCAAGAATACTTTGAAAATTTTACACACCACCAACAGTGCCTTGCAAAAGTATTCATCCCCCTTGGCGTTTTTCCTATTTTGTTGCATTACAACCTGTAATTTAAATTGACTTTTATTTTTGGATTTCATGTAATGGACATACGCAAAATAGTGAAAGTGAAATGAAAAAAATAACTTGTTTCAGAAAATTCTAAAAAAGTAATAACGGAAAAATGGTGCGTGCATATGTATTCACCCCCTTTGCTATGAAGCCCCTAAATAAGATCTGGTGCAACCAATTACCTTCAGAAGTCACATAATTAGCTAAATAAAGCCCACCTGTGTGCAATCTAAGTGTGACATGATCTCAGTATATATACACCTGTTCTGAAAGGCCCCAGAGTCTGCAACACCACTAAGCAAGGGGCACCACCAAGCAAGCGGCACCATGAAGACCAAGGAGCTCTCCAAACAGGTCAGGGACAAAGTTGTAGAGAAGTACAGATCAGGGTTGGGTTATAAAGAAATATCCAAAACTTTGAACATCCCATGGAGCACCATTAAATCCATTATAAAAAAATTGAAAGAATATGGCACCACAACAAACCCGCCAAGAGAGGGCTGCCCACCAAAACTCACGGACCAGGCGAGGAGGGCATTAATCAGAGAGGCAACAAAGAGACCAAAGATAACCCTGAAGGAGCTGCAAAGCTCCACAGCGGAGATTGGAGTATATGTCCATAGGACCACTTTAAGCTGTACACTCCACTGAGCTGGGCTTTACGGAAGAGTGGCCAGAAAAAAGCCATTGCTTAAAAAATAAATAAGCAAACACGTTTGGTGTTGGCCAAAAGGCATGTGGGAGACTCCGCAAACATATGGAAGAAGGTACTCTGGTCAGATGAGACAAAAATTTAGCTTTTTGGCCATCAAGGAAAACGCTGTGTCTGGCGCAAACCCAACACCTCTCATCACCCCGAGAACACCATCCCCACATGAAGCATGGTGGTGGCAGCATCATGCTGTGGGGATGTTTTTCCATCGGCAGGGACTGGGAAACTGGTCAGAATTGAAGGAATGATGGATGGCGCTAAATACAGGGAAATTCTTGAGGGAAACCTGTTTCAGACTTCCAGAGATTTGAGACTTTGCAAAGGTTCACCTTCCAGCAGGACAATTTTTTATTTATTGTATTTTATTTCACCTTTATTTAACCAGGTAAGCCAGTTGAGAACAAGTTCTCATTTACAACTGCGACCTGGCCAAGATAAAGCAAAGCAGTGCGATAAAAACAACAACACAGAGTTACATATGGGGTAAACAAAACATAAAGTCAAAAATACAACAGAAAATATATATACAGTGTGTGCGAATGTAGTAAGTTATTGAGGTAAGGCAATAAATAGGCCATAGTGCAAAAATAGTAACAATTTCGTAATTAACACTGGAATGATAGATGTGCAAAAGATGATGTGCAAATAGAGATACTGGGGTGCAAATTAGCAAAATAAATAACAATATGGGAATGAGGTAGTTGGGTGGCTAATTTCAGAATGGCTGTGTACAGGTGCAGTGATCGGTAAGCTGCTCTGACAACTGACGCTTAAAGTTAGTGATGGAGATAAGAGTCTCCAGCTTCAGAGATTTTTGCAGTTCGTTCCAGTCATTGGCAGCAGAGAACTGGAAGGAATGGTGGCCAAAGGAGGTGTTGGCTTTGGGGATGACCAGTGACATATACCTGCTGGAGTGCAGACTACGGGTGGGTGTTGCTATGGTGACCAGTGAGCTAAGATAAGACGGGGATTTGCCCAGCAGTGATTTATAGATGACCTAGAGCCAGTGGGTTTGGCGACGAATATGTAGTGAGGGCCCGCCAACAAGAGCGTACAGGTCACAATGGTGGGTCGTATATGGGGCTTTGGTGACAAAACGGATGGCACTGTGATAGACTACATCCAATTTGCTGAGTAGTGTTGGAGGCTATTTTGTAAATGACATCGCCGAAGTCAAGGATCGGTAGCATAGTCAGTTTTACGAGGGCATGTTTGGCAGCATGAGTGAAGGAGCCTTTGTTGCGAAATAGGAAGCCGATTCTAGATCTAACTTTTGATTGGAGATGCTTAATGTGAGTCTGGAAGGAGAGTTTACAGTCTAACCAGACACCTAGGTATTTGTAGTTGTCCACATACTCTAGGTCAGACCCGTCGAGAGTAGTGATTCTAGTCGGGTGGGCGGGTGCAAGCAGCGGTCGGTTGAAGAGCATGCATTTCGTTTTACTAGTGTTTAAGAGTGTTGGAGGCTACGGAAGGAGTGTTGTATGGTGTTGAAGCTCGTTTGGAAGTTTGTTAACACAGTGTCCAATGAAGGTCCAGATGTATACAAAATGGTGTCGTCCGCATAGAGGTGGATCTGAGCGTCACCAGCAGCAAGAGCGACATCATTGATATACACAGAGAATAGAGTCGGCCCGAGAATTGAACCCTGTGGCACCCCCATAGAGACAGCCAGAGGTCCAGACAACAGGCCCTCCGATTTGACACATTGAACTCTATCTGAGAAGTAGTTGGTGAACCAGGCGAGGCAGTCATTAGAGAAACAAAGGCTATTTAGTCTGCCAATAAGAATGTGGTGGTTGACAGAGTCGAAAGCCTTGGCCAGGTCGATGAAGACGGCTGCGCAGTACTGTCTTTTAGGACCTTGAGCGTGGCTGAGGTGCACCCATGACCAGCTCGGAAACCGGATTGCATAGCGGAGAAGGTACGGTGGGATTCTAAATGGTCGGTGATCTGTTTGTTAACTTGGCTTTCAAATACTTTCGAAAGGCAGGGCAGGATGGATATAGGTCTGTAACAGTTTGGATCTAGAGTGTCACCCCCTTTGAAGAGGGGGATGATCGTGTCAGCTTTCCAATCTCTGGGGATCTCAGACGTTATGAAAGAGAGGTTGAACAAGCTAGTAATAGGGGTTGCGACAATTTCGGCGGCTAATTTTAGAATTGTTGCAAAAGGTGGCTCTACAAAGTATTGACTTTGGGGGGTGAATAGTTATGCACGCTCAAGTGTTCTGTTTTTTTGTCCTATTTCTTTTGTTTCACAAAAAAAATATTTTGCATCTTCAAAGTGGTAGGCATGTTGTGTAAATCAAATGATACAAACCCACAAAAAATACATTTTAATTCCAGGTTGTAAGGCAACAAAATAGGAAAAATGCCAAGGGGGGTGAATACTTTCGCAAGCCCCTGTACTTCTTCGATAACAATGAAAAATGTTAGTTTTTTCCTTATTCCACATCTTCCAGGGCCAGAGAGAGACACAAATACCCATACAAGTGCACCAGCTCCAAACCTTTTACTTGGTCTCTATAAGCCTCTAGGTCAGAAAGCCACCTTTGAGTGTTGAATTGAACCGTTAGACAATAGAACAGGATCACTTACGGTTTATTCTGTCAGGAAGATAAAGGATCTGGATCTGGATGGATGGAGGGACCTGTTGCTGTTTACCACTTTGGTAACACTTTTAATTAGACACAGCTTAACTCATCTATTCTAGAACTCAGACCAATAGCCTCTTCAGGTTCACATTAATTGTCAGGCTGTTATAACAAAGATTACAAAGAGCACAGTAATTTGTGTCCCTGCAACGACAGTCAATAGTACTGATCTGAGCCAACTTGGGACATACTGTAATTAGCATGACTGTGTGTGGCATGATCCATTGCAGCAGGTTTACTACCTAGCTCCACAATAACCACCACTGCAGCATAATGTACTTCCGCCCCACCGCCATGGTTTTTATTTTTGTTTTGTTGACGAAGCGGAGGTGGGGAGCGTCGCACAATGTAAAAAAAATAAAATGTCTTTACATATTCTGCTGTTCTATCCTGCATGCAATGATGTCAGAGGGGGGAAAAAACAGTGTTTGTTGTTTGCAGTAACTTCTTTGTTGTTGTAATATTGCAAACGGACGTGGCACTTCCACCATTATTGATTCCAGCATTATGGCATTATCTAGGCCTATGCGAGTGATGCAGGACTGCATTTTTGTTTTTCAACTATTTTAAGGTCATCTGTAAATATATTCAGGCCTCGTTGTTCCTCCAGTAATGAAGAGAATTAAGTAAGTAAGATAAATACATTGAGGAGTAAAGTACGTAAAGGGCAATCCATTTATCAGTGTGAGAGAATGACAGAGGGAAGAGGAAAAGGTGAATCAGGATGATTTACTAGGCCAACTGCTGAGAGAAGAGCGGTCACCACTGAAAAACACATCCAGATTTTATTCACATTTCCACCAGGTCCATTGAGTATTAAAGGCCCAGTGCAGTCAAAATTCAGTTTTTCCTGTGTTTTATATAATATTATAAAACAGCTGATGAAACTAACACTATAAAAGCATTTGGTCACACTTTATTTGGATAGTCCGGATAGTCCATGTAGATGCTCTACAGATGGCCATACTATCAACAAACTATCTGTTGATAAGCAACTGCTTGTTAAGGTTACGGTTAGGATTAGGTTTGAATAAGGGTTAGGGTAAGGGTTAAGGTTAAGTTTAGGGTTAGGATTAGGGTAATGGTTAAGTTTAGGGTAAGGATTAGGGTTAAGGTTAGGGTTAAGGCTAGGTTTAGTAGATAGTTAGTTGAAATGTTACTGATAGTCTGTAGAGCATCAACAGATGGACTATACTAATAAAGTGTTACCAAAAATGTGATCAGTGTTATTTCCTGATAGTTGCTGGTTGAAAATAAAATCTACACAGGACCTTCTAATCAGCAGGTATGCATGGGTGGGAGTTTTGGCTTTCCATGCGTAAATTGGTTAATAGCCCAATAACAAAGAGTGTTTCGAACATCTCTGCCAATAACAGCTAGTTTTCAGTTTCCCACAGTCATTTTTGCTCAATATAATTTTTTCCCACTATTACAGTAAGGTACTTAATTGTTACCCAGAAATAATTTGATATTGATATAAAAACGGCTGCATTGGGACTTTAAGAATGTTTTATTCACAAGATGACAACATCCCAAACTCTGTTGTTGTTAACTAGTTAAACATGAGTACTGTCTTAGGTAGTTCTAATGTGTTAGCTTACCCTGATTCTGTCAGTGTACATTTAGCAGATACCAGCCCGGGTCGCACAGCTAAAGTGGGGATTCATGTCGTTCCACAGTGGGTCACAACTGCTGACTTACTGTCTGCTGATGTAATAAAATGACATGGCACGACATGGCCTTACACACGGTGGCTATTTCACCTCTCTATCTCCCTCTCTCTTTGTCTCCCTCTGTTTCTCTCTACTAACATGGTAGCAACACACCCTGTCTATTAAGAGGCCCTTTAAAAAGAGAGAGAGATCCCAGGGTGATGGATAATTACAGAAGATAGACTGCCAACATTCTCGCTCAGCCATATTGGAGGCCTTTAGAGCTCCAGTGTAATTTCATTGAAAGAGCACAAGTGACCATAATTCCACCACAGACTTGATTTAAGTGCTTCAACGAGTAAGAGGCGACTGTTATCCTATAGTCTGCAGATGGAAGTGGGTAATTTGATTATTTAGCCTGAGAGGGATGGGTTGCATGGTTCCACCCCTAATATGTGTGTGTGTGTGTGTGTGTGTGTGTAGAGGCTGAGAGTCTGTGTGTGTGTGTCTGTGTGTGTTTGTATTGCAAAGTGTGGACTGATGATGCTGTAGGTTAGAGGTCACTGTGGTTCCTTGCCCTATGTTGACAGCCTTGATAAATCAACTATTTTGTTTGATTCAATTGATAGTGATATTGGACGGGCCAGAGAGCAGTATTAGCGCGCCCTAATGTTGTTTTGGATACAGTAGATTGCATTAGATCTGCCATTACAACTATCCAGATAGAACACTTATTGATGCTTGAATGAATGTCCCAATTCTACATTTTCCACCGTTGCACCTGACCTTTTTCAAACTCCCAATCAATGTCCTTGTCTAAAAACTAAAAGTCAACAACAACCTCCAAAATCTTTCACATTCCTTGCAGGACAGGACATGAATTACAATGCACAAAGAAGAACACAACAAACAGCATACATTATTAGTGCAAGTCCTTAGCAACCATGTCCATTGATCTCTGGTGGATGTGATGTGAGGTGTTTTAGAGAGGCTTTGAAATGGAACATCAAAGTAACTATCAGAGTTGAGACCCACTTATAGCAACATGCATTTTTCATATACAGCACATTAGAACAATGTAGCGCAACAGACAGCATGTTATTCTTAAACTTTGAGCTTAACTTTTGAGCTTTGAAGTTACAGTTTGGGACACTATTCCTACAGAAATACATTTTCCAATTCAGGTCCGTCGACGTTGAGTGAGCAATGAGCATAAATGGAGCTGTGTTTGCCTTTCAGTATATTCAAACTTCAGTTACTTCATCAGTGAACATATTCCCTTAGAGAACACAGTGTGCTATATGAGGAACTAAACCCAGTTGCCAATGTTGACGATGGGCTTGTCAGAGCCATGACAGCCAGGCAGAATGGCCTGATATCCCTGGCAACAGAGCTCCAGCAGGGTGTGAGCTAGCTAGCTTCTTGGGGAGGCTGTGTGTGTGTGTGTGTTTGTGATACTGGGACTGACCACTGACCAGGCAGGAGGTGACCAGGGCAGTCCTGATAATGAGTGGTTCTCTGTGGAGAGCTGGACTGACCTTTCCTGCTGATGCAGAATAATGGGGCTTCCCTCACACTGAGCCCAGGGGCCTGCTGACGGGAATCTTCACACAGGGGGAATGATCTGTTATAACAGGCCTGTACAGCTAAAGGCTAAGGAGCACACACGCACCAGTTGAGGCTGCTGAGGGGAGGACGGCTCATAATAATGGCTGGAATGGAGTGAATGGAATGGCATCAAACACATCAAACCACGTGTTTGATGTATTTGATACCATTCCACCTATTCGGCTCCAGCCATTAGCATGAGCCCGTCCTCCCCAATTAAGGTGCCACCAATCTCCTGTGACACGTACGCACACACACACACACACAACCACATGGGTATGCACAAACACGCACGCACACAAAGCCTTATTCAGATGTCAGGCTAGTGCTAGCCAAGCCTGAAGATGCTGCTTATTTAGTGGGCTCCCAGCTTCAAAAACCTACAGGATTAACAGGGTTGTCAGGGTTACCTACCATTGTGAGGTGCATGCCTCAACCGGAGGTGAGACTTGTGGCCTCCATATTCCCTGCCGGTAACTAACCTTGTGAGTGATGCTGGTGTCTGACGAACACATTACTCTCTCACAGAAAAGCTATTTTCGAAAGTGATAATTGGAACGCTGCTCTTCCTGTTAACTCACTGTGAACCTGCAGAATCTCTAACAGGGAAGCCAGAGCTATAATGTATGATGACATTGTGAGACATTCGGTTACTAAACATTTTTCACTGATGTTTTCAATACTTTTTAGGACAATGTGGACTTGGGCGATCTCATGTTCTCCCTCTGTTACCTACCAACGGCTGGAAGGCTGACCATCACAATGATCAAGGCTAGGAACCTCAAAGCCATGGACATCACTGGAGCCTCAGGTAGGGGGTCAATAATGTAGGGACTGGGGTCTAGTCTAATATGACAGGGTAATATATCAAATGGAATTTCTGTCTCCCAGTCTTTTAATAACATGGTCCATTGAGCAGAAGGCATGACAAAACATATCAATGTAGCACGACTGTTGAAGAGGCCATGTCTGCATCCGAAATGGCACCATATTCCCTATATAGTGCACAAATTTTGACCATAGGCCTATGTGGACGTACCCCATCAGTTACTCCTTGGGTTTCCCCTTTCCCCCACTGTGTCCCAACTCTCTCTAGATCCCTATGTGAAGGTGTCTTTAATGTGTGAGGGACGGAGATTGAAGAAGAGGAAAACATCCACCAAGCGAAACACTCTGAATCCTGTCTACAACGAAGCCATAGTATTTGATGTACCTCCCGAGAACATTGATCAGATCAGTCTCCTAATAGCAGTGATGGACTACGATCGGTAAATACATTTCATTTTTGTAAAGCTTTTATGAACTGAACTCCATATCATTATGGCAGCAGTTTATGTTTTATTTTCTGCAAATAGCCTGCAGGTTTGTGGTGACTACGATACACTGAAAATAAAATGAGAAAGCAGTATGTTAGCGGTATACAAACACATACAGTCCCAGTCAAAAGTTTGGACACACCTACTAATTCAAGGGGTTTTCTTTATTTTTACTATTTTCTACATTGTAGAATAATAGTGAAGACATCAAAACTACGAAATAACACATATGGAATCATGAAGTAACCAAAAAAGTGTGAAACAAATCAAAATATATTCAAATAGCCACCCTTTGCCTTGATGACAACTTTGCACACTCTTGGCATTCTCTCAGCCAGCTTCAGCTGGAATGCTTTCCAACAGTCTTGAAGGTGTTCCCACATATGCTGAGCACTTGTTGGCTGCTTTTCCTTCACTCTGCCGTCTGACTCATCCCAAACCATCTCAATTGGGTTGAGGTCGGGGGATTGTGGAGGCCAGGTCATCTGATGCAGCACTCCATCACTCCTTCTTGGTCAAATAGCCCTTACACAGCCTGAATATTTGTTGGGTCATTGTCCTGTTGAAAAACAAATGATAGTCCCACTAAGCCCAAACCAGATGGGATGGCGTATCGTTGCAGAATGCTGTGGTAGCCATGCTGGTGTGCCTTGAATTCTAAATAAATCACAGACAGTGTCACCAGCAAAGCACCCCCACACCATAACACCTCTTCCTCCATGCTTTACGTTGGGAACTACACATGCGGAGATCCGTTCACCCACACTGCGTCTCACAAAGACACGGCGGTTGCAATCCAAAATCTCCAATTTGGACTCCAGATCAAAGGACACATTTCCACCGGTCTAATGTCCATTGCTCGTGTTTCTTGGCCCAAGCAGGTCTCTTCTTCTTATTGGTGTCCTTTAGCAGTGGTTTATTTGCAGCAATTCAACCATGAAGGCCTGATTCACACAGTCTCCTCTGAACAGTTGATGTTGAGATGTGTCTGTTACTTGAACTCTGTGAAGCATTTATTTGGGCTGCAATTTCTGAGGCTAGTAACTCTAATGAACATATCCTCTGCAGCAGAGGTAACTCTGGGTCTTCCATTCCTGTGGCGGTCCTCATGAGAGCCAGTTTTGTCATAGCTCTTGATGTTTTTTGCGACTGCACTTGAAGAAACTTTCAAAGTTCTTGAAATGTTTCGTATTGCCTGACCTTCATGTCATAAAGTAATGGTGGACTGTCGTTTCTCTGTGCTTATTTGAGCTGTTCTTGCCATAATATGGACTTGGTCTTTTACCAAATAGGGCTATCTTCTGTATACCACCCCTACCTTGTCACAACACAACTGATTGGCTCAAACGCATTAAGAAGGAAAGAAATTCCACAAATTAACTTTTAACAAGGCACACCTGTTAATTGAAATGCATTCCAGGTGACTACCTCATGAAGCTGGTTGAGAGAATGCCAAGAGTGTGCAAAGCTGTCATCAAGGCAAAGGGTGGCTATCTGAAGAATCTCAAATTTAAAATATATTTTGATTTGTTTAACTCTTTTTTGGTTACTACCTGATTCCATATGTGTTATTTCATAGTTTTGATGTCTTCACTATTATTCTACAATGTAGAAAATAATAAAAAATAAAGAAAAACCCTGGAATGAGTAGGTGTGTCCAAACTTTTGACTGGTACTGTAGCTGAGACTTCCTAAGTGTAACACGTTTTAGTTGATCATGGGTTTGAAAAGCAGCTGGCATTCTGTTAACCCAGCTCCATAGAGAGAAAACAACATTACAAAAAATGAAAATGTTGACGAACAAGCCTGGAGAACAGAGTACAGACTCCTTGCCTCCTGATGCTGGTCAGAGTAAATATTTGAGGAGTTGATATAATCTGCCAAACATCACTATAATTATTACACCAAAGAACACGCTGTTGGACAGAAAATGCACTAGGATACCAAACCTACAGGGCTTTTTATTCTGTCAGACAAGTGGACTACCTACAATATGATTTTTATTATATATATTTTTTTAAACAAAAACATGAATGGGAGTGCATGTATGGAAACAGAAGGTTTTGATGTGACCGTATGTTTGATGTGACCCCCATCCCATAGTGTAGGTCACAACGAGATCATTGGAGTGTGTAGGGTGGGCAACGAGGCGGAGAGCCTGGGTCGTTGCCACTGGAACGAGATGTTGTCATACCCCCGCAAGCCCATCGCCCACTGGCACCCCCTAGTAGAGGTACAGTATGTGCGTGTGTGTATGTGTGTGTGGGTGTCAATCTATTCACTCATTTATACTGTATGTCCGCCCGTCCGTCCGTCTTTCTATGTTAGTCAACATGTATACTGATGGAAGAAGAAATATGAAGTTTTATCCTTGACATTATGACCACACATCTCAAGGGGAAGTAGACAGCAAGGTGTTAGTAAACAACAAGCCATAGAGCTCTGCTTCTCCAGCTTGTATAGGGACAATAAAACACAAGCAGGATTATACACTGCTCAAAAAAATAAAGGGAACACTTAAACAACACAATGTAACTCCAAGTCAATCACACTTCTGTGAAATCAAACTGTCCACTTAGGAAGCAACACTGATTGACAATACATTTCACATGCTGTTGTGCAAATGGAATAGACGACAGGTGGAAATTATAGGCAATTAGCAAGACATCCCCCAATAAAGGAGTGGTTCTGCAGGTGGTGACCACAGACCACTTCTCAGTTCCTATGTTTCCTGGCTGATGTTTTGGTCAATTTTGAATGCTGGCGGTGCTTTCACTCTAGTGGTAGCATGAGACGGAGTCTACAACCCACACAAGTGGCTCAGGTAGTGCAGCTCATCCAGGATGGCACATCAATGCGAGCTGTGGCAAGAAGGTTTGCTGTGTCTGTCAGCGTAGTGTCCAGAGCATGGAGGCGCTACCAGGAGACAGGCCAGTACATCAGGAGACGTGGAGGAGGCCGTAGGAGGGCAACAACCCAGCAGCAGGACCGCTACCTCCGCCTTTGTGCAAGGAGGAGCAGGAGGAGCACTGCCAGAGCCCTGCAAAATGACCTCCAGCAGGCCACAAATGTGCATGTGTCTGCTCAAACGGTCAGAAACAGACTCCATGAGGGTGGTATGAGGGCCCGACGTCCACAGGTGGGGGTTGTGCTTACAGCCCAACACCGTGCAGGACGTTTGGCATTTGCCAGAGAACACCAAGATTGGCAAATTCGCCACTGGCGCCCTGTGCTCTTCACAGATGAAAGCAGGTTCACACTGAGCACATGTGACAGACGTGACAGAGTCTGGAGACGCCGTGGAGAACATTCTGCTGCCTGCAACATCTTCCAGCATGACCGGTTTGGCGGTGGGTCAGTCATGGTGTGGGTGGCATTTCTTTGGGGGGCCGCACAGCCCTCCATGTGCTCGCCAGAGGTAGCCTGACTGCCATTAGGTACCGAGATGAGATCCTCAGACCCCTTGTGAGACCATATGCTGGTGCGGTTGGCCCTGGGTTCCTCCTAATGCAAGACAATGCTAGACCTCATGTGGCTGGAGTGTGTCAGCAGTTCCTGCAAGAGGAAGGCATTGATGCTATGGACTGGCCCGCCCGTTCACATCTGGGACATCATGTCTCGCTCCATCCACCAACGCCACGTTGCACCACAGACTGTCCAGGAGTTGGCGGATGCTTTAGTCCAGGTCTGGGAGGAGATCCCTCAGGAGACCATCCGCCACCTCATCAGGAGCATGCCCAGGCATTGTAGGGAGGTCATACAGGCACGTGGAGGCCACACACACTACTGAGCCTCATTTTGACTTATTTTAAGGCCATTACATCAAAGTTGGATCAGCCTGTAGTGTGGTTTTCCACTTTAATTTGGAGGGTGACTCCAAATCCAGACCTACATGGGTTGATAAATTTGATTTCCATTTATCATTTTTGTGTGGTTTTGTTGTCAGCACATTCAACTATGTAAAGAAAAAAGTATTTAATAAGATTATTTCATTCATTCAGATCTAGGATGTGTTATTTTAGTGTTCCCTTAATTTTTTTGAGCAGTGTATAAACAAAACAATCCATCCATGTAGTGGGAGAGGAGGAGAGGAAGAGGCTTAATTCACTAAGCTATTTAAAAACACTACTCCTCCACCCTCATTAATGGAGACCAGAAACAGTTCCTGGACTACATCAACGTTTACAGTAATGCAGCCTACACAATGAAATAACGGAAGTGCCTGTCATTGACTAACATTGTAGCTGCACAGTCAGAAGCCCTGGGGTGTATTCACTAGAACCAAGCGGAAGCTTACTAACCCATCAACCACAAACACAAACACTTGACTTTTCATTATTTTCCCTCGCCGCTTTTCATACTTTGGTGTTTTGAAATCTTTGTGCAAGACTCGCTGACCCTCAAGACCACAGACAGTTGTCATCAATAATTCACATCCCCGGCCACACCCTCTTTATTCATCTTCTCTACACAGAGTCTCTCTCCCTCTCTCCCTCTCTCCTTTTTTAAGCTATTAAATGCCAGCTGAAAAATACTTGCTAGTTATTAAACTAACTGCAATCTGAATTGGAGGTCCTCTGAAAGTAGAGAAATTAGTGTGTGATTTTTATTAAACGGAGCATGGCATTTCTGAGGCACAGTGCGTGACAATTGATTTGCGGACAGAGGCGCGACAGAACGCAAAGGGGGGCCGAACACACACATAGGACTATTTTTTGGTCAAACGAATGCAATCTTCAGAGTGCATTATGTGACTTCAGCCTCCCCGTTTCCATTTGCTGAAATTAGATTTAACCTCTGAATCTTTCCTCTTTGTGCAATTCAGCTGTCCATTGTATTCCCAGACCTCATATACTGTAACCTGGTTGTTGTGTTCATCTCTCTGACTGTGTTTCTGTTTCCTATCTGTGTGTTCTCTAGTGGGTGGGCCAGGGGACTGCAGGTGGAAGTCAGGGCGGTTCCACCAACTCTCTGAAGACTCCTCCCTCACCATGATATTATTATTATTATTATTATTATTATTATTATTATTATGATGAGGAGAACACAGGGTGGTGAAGAAGAGGAACAGCAGAGAGCCTCAGCATCAAAAGAGGAGGAGAGAGCATTAAGCTGATGGTAGATGTTACACTCGGTTTCCCCGACACAGATTAAGCTTAGTCCTGGACTAAAAAACATGCTAAATAGAGAATCTCCATTTAAAAGTGATTTTGATCCAGAACCAGGCTTAAACCATGTCTGGGAAACCAGCCCTATGTGCTCCCACCGCTGAGTCTGTGACATTCTTGCATGGGGGACCATGTTTAGTCAACTGCATGTCCAGTGGCCATTCATTAGTACTATTTGTTTAAAAAACAACTGGGAAAAAAAGAAAAGTGTTCCAGTTTCAGTTGGGAGGTAACTGTATAGTCTTGTTTATGTCTTGTTTTATCACACATTGTTACAATTCATTGATATTTGTTCTTTGGGTACTGTGCATGGGTTCTTTTTTTCTGTAATGTTGTCATTTCTAATGCTCTTTGGTTGATTACATGTGAGATACTAGCATACTGTAAACACAAAATGTACCATGAAACTAAGACCTAGTATGTAAATTGTCCATTCAGATGTTACTAAATAAATATTTATATAGTAGTTCCAGTGATCATACTGAAGAATGCACATACTTTTAGAAAGCTTTGACACAACAATACTCTCCCAACCTTCACCCAAAGTGCAATTCTGCCAGAAAAAAAGGTCACACATTATTTGGATAGTCCGGATTTTCATACTATCCGCAAACTATCTGTTGATAAGCAACTGCTTGCTAAGGCACTGTTAGGGTTAGGTTTAGAATAAGGGTTAGGGTAAGGGTTAGGGTTAGGGCTAGGGTTAGTGGATCGTTAGCTGAAACGTTAGTGATAGTCTGTAGAGAAGATGGACTATCACAAAAAAAAGTATGTTAATTAAGTTTACTACACAAAGACAGACAGGTAATCTCAACAGTGAATTGCTGTGTCAGGAAGAAGAGAGTAAATATAATTGAATAGACGCACAGGCCTTAGAGCCTGTCCTGGGGGGGGGGGGAGTGATGCCGAGCCTGTTGACAGCCAAACAAACAGTAATGAAGTGGAGTTATGTCACACATGGAGCTAACAAAAATATATGGAAATGTCTTCTCTATCCAAAATTACAACCAAAAATGGAGGAGGCTAATCGAAAGGGGAGAAGGTAAGGAACTTGTCTGTCGGCCCTACATTAAAGACCAAAATTTTTACAAAAATAATGTGATAAAAAAGTATACCAGTTCCATTTAAGGACCAAAAAATGAACGGCTGCGCCATACAGGTTGCAAAATAGTTGGGAAGAGATTTTCGATGTGCCGAATCCATGGCACATGGTTTATGAACTGATACACAGCAGCTAATGGGTATCCTTAATAAATAAATAAAAAATACAAATACACAAAACAACGCCTGATTCAAAACTTTGAGTTTTTCTTATTTAAATTATTATACAAAATTCTTGCAACCAATAGAATGGTATGTACACTATCAGTCTAAAGTTTGGGCACACCTACTCATTCAAGGGTTTTTCTTTATTTTTACTATTTTTTACATTGTAGAATAATAGTGAAGACATCAAAACTATGAAATAACACATATGGAATCATGTAGTAAACAAAAAAGTGTTAAACAAATCAAAATATATTTTATATTTGAGATTCTTCAAATAGCCATCCTTTGCCTTGATGACAGCTTTCACGCTCTTGGCATTCTCTCAACCAGCTTCACCTGGAATGCTTTTCCAACAGTCTTGAAGGAGTTCCCACATATGCTGAGCACTTGTTGGCTGCTATTCCTTCACTCTGCGGTTCAACTCATCCCAAACCATCTCAATTGGGTTGAGGTCGGGGGATTGTGGAGGCCAGGTCATCTGATGCAGCACTCAATCACTCTCCATCTTGGTCAAATAGCCCTTACACAGCCTGGAGGTGTGTTGGGTCATTGTCCTGTTGAAAAACAAATGATAGTCCCACTAAGCCCAAACCAGATGGGATGGGGTATCGCTGCAGAATGCTGTGGTTGCCATGCCGGTTAAGTGTGCCTTGAATTCTAAATAAATCACAGACAGTGTCACCAGCAAAGCACCCCCACAACATAACACCTCCTCCTCCATACTTTACAGTGGGAAATACACATGCGGAGATCATCCGTTCACCCACACCGTGTCTCACGAAGACACTGCGGTTGGAATAAGAACTCTCCAATTTCGACTCCAGACCAAAGGACAAATTTCCACGGTCTAATGTCCATTGCTCGTGTTTATTGGCCCAAGCAGGTCGCTTCTTCTTATTGGTGTCCTTTAGTAGTGGTTTCTTTGCAGCAATTCGACCATGAAGGCCTGATTCACACAGTCCCCTCTGAAAAGTTGATGTTGAGATGTGTCTGTGACTTGAACTCTGTGAAGCATTTATTTGGGCTGCAATTTCTGAGGCAGGTTACTCTAATAAACTTATCCTCTGCAGCAGAGGTACAGTTGAAGTCAGAGGTTTACATACACTTACGTTGGCGTCTTTAAATCTCGTTTTTCAACCACTCCACAAATTTCTTGTTTACATTTACATTTACATTTTAGTCATTTAGCAGACGCTCTTATCCAGAGCGACTTACAGGAGCAATTAGGGTTAAGTGCCTTGCTCAAGGGCACATTTACGTCATTTAGCAGACGCTCTTATCCAGAGCGACTTACAAATTGGTGCATTCACCCTATAGCCAGTGGGATAACTACTTTACTTTTTATTTTATTTTATTTTTTGGGGGGGGGGGGGGGTTGAAGGATTACTTTATCCTATCCCAGGTATTCCTTAAAGAGGTGGGGTTTCAAATGTCTCCGGAAGGTGGTGAGTGACTCCGCTGTCCTGGCGTCGTGAGGGAGCTTGTTCCACCATTGGGGTGCCAGAGCAGCGAACAGTTTTGACTGGGCTGAGCGGGAACTATGCTTCCGCAGAGGAAGGGGAGCCAGCAGGCCAGAGGTGGATGAACGCAATGCCCTCGTTTGGGTGTAGGGACTGATCAGAGCCTGAAGGTACGGAGGTGCCGTTCCCCTCACTGCTCCATAGGCAAGCACCATGGTCTTGTAACGGATGCGAGCTTCAACTGGAAGCCAGTGGAGTGTGCGGAGGAGGGGGGTGACGTGAGAGAACTTGGGAAGGTTGAACACCAGACGGGCTGCGGCATTCTGGATGAGTTGTAGGGGTTTAATGGCACAGGCAGGGAGCCCAGCCAACAGCGAGTTGCAGTAATCCAGACGGGAGATGACAAGTGCCTGGATTAGGACCTGTGCCGCTTCCTGTGTAAGGCAGGGTCGTACTCTCCGAATGTTGTAGAGCATGAACCTGCAGGATCGCGTCACCACCTTGATGTTAGCGGAGAACGACAGGGTGTTGTCCAGGGTCACGCCAAGGCTCTTCGCACTCTGGGAGGAGGACACAACGGAGTTGTCAACCGTGATGGCGAGATCATGGAACAGGCAGTCCTTCCCCGGGAGGAAGAGCAGCTCCGTCTTGCCAGGGTTCAGCTTGAGGTGGTGATCCGTCATCCATACTGATATGTCTGCCAGACATGCAGAGATGCGATTCGCCACCTGGTTATCAGAAGGGGGAAAGGAGAAGATTAGTTGTGTATCGTCAGCGTAGCAATGATAGGAGAGGCCATGTGAGGATATGACAGAGCCAAGTGACTTGGTGTATAGGGAGAAAAGGAGAGGGCCTAGAACTGAGCCCTGGGGGACACCAGTGGTGAGAGCACGTGGTGCGGAGACAGCTTCTCGCCACGCCACTTGGTAGGAGCGACCGGTCAGGTAGGACGCAATCCAGGAGTGAGCCGCGCCGGAGATGCCCAGCTCGGAGAGGAGGATCTGATGGTTCACAGTAGCAAAGGCAGCAGACAGGTCTAGAAGGACAAGAGCAGAGGAGAGAGAGTTAGCTTTAGCAGTGCGGAGAGCCTCCGTGACACAGAGAAGAGCAGTCTCAGTTGAATGACCAGTCCTGAAACCTGACTGGTTTGGATCAAGAAGGTCATTCTGAGAGAGATAGCAAGAGAGTTGGCTAAAGACGGCACGCTCAATAGTTTTGGAAAGAAAAGAAAGAAGGGATACTGGTCTGTAGTTGTTGACATCAGTGGGATCGAGTGTTGGTTTTTTGAGAAGGGGTGCAACTCTCGCTCTCTTGAAGACGGAAGGGACATAGCCAGCGGTCAAGGATGAGTTGATCAGCGAGGTGAGGTAGGGGAGAAGGTCACCGGAGATGGTCTGGAGAAGAGAGGAGGGGATGGGGTCAAGCGGGCAGGTTGTTGGGCGGCCTGCAGTCACTAGTCGCAAGATTTTATCTGGAGAGAGAGGGGAGAAAGAAGTCAAAGCATAGGGTAGGGCAGTGTGAGCAGGACCAGCAGTGTCATTAGACTTAACAAACGAGGATCGGATGTCGTCAACCTTCTTTTCAAAGTGGTTGACGAAGTCATCCACAGAGAGGAAGGAGGGGGGGGGGGGGTGGGGGGGAGGATTCAGCAGTGAGGAGAATGTGGCAAAGAGCTTCCTAGGGTTAGAGGCAGATGCTTGGAATTTAGAGTGGTAGAAAGTGGCCTTAGCAGCAGAAACAGATGAAGAAAATGTAGAGAGGAGGGAGTGAAAAGATGCCAGGTCGGCAGGGAGTTTAGTTTTCTTCCATTTCCGCTCAGCTGCCCGGAGCTCTGTTCTGTGAGCTCGCAATGAGTCATCAAGCCACGGAGCTGGAGGGGAGGACCGAGCCGGCCGGGAGGATAGGGGACACAGGGAGTCAAAGGATGCAGAAAGGGAGGAGAGGAGGGTTGAGGAGGCAGAATCAGGAGATTGGAGGGAGAAGGATTGAGCAGAGGGAAGAGATGATAGGATGGAAGAGGAGAGAGTAGTGGGAGAGAGAGAGCGAAGGTTGCGGCGGCGCGTTACCATCTGTGTAGGGGCAGAGTGAGTAGTGTTGGAGGAGAGCGAGAGAGAAAAGGATACAAAGTAGTGGTCGGAGACATGGAGGGGAGTTGCAGTGAGATTAGTAGAAGAGCAACATCTAGTAAAGATGAAGTCAAGCGTATTGCCTGCCTTGTGAGTAGGGGGGGACGGTGAGAGGGTGAGGTCAAAAGAGGAGAGGAGTGGAAAGAAGGAGGCAGAGAGAAATGAGTCAAATGTAGACGTAGGGAGGTTGAAATCCCCCAAAACTGTGAAGGGTGAGCCATCCTCAGGAAAGGAACTTATCAAGGCGTCAAGCTCATTGATGAACTCTCCAAGGGAACCTGGAGGGCGATAGATGACAAGGATATTAAGCTTAAATGGGCTAGTGACTGTGACAGCGTGGAATTCAAATGAGGAGATAGACAGATGGGTTAGGGGAAAAATTGAGAATGACCACTTGGGAGAGATGAGGATTCCTGTGCCACCACCCCTCTGACCAGATGCTCTCGGGTATGCGAGAACACATGGTCAGACGAGGAGAGAGCAGTAGGAGGCAGTGTTTTCTTGTGAACAAACTATAGTTTTGGCAAGTCGGATAGGACATCTACTTTGTGCATGACACAAGTAATTTTTCCAACAATTGTTTACAGACAGATTATTTCACTTATAATTCACTGTATCACAATTCCAGTGGGTCAGATGTTTACATACACTAAGTTGACTGTGCCTTTAAACAGCTCGGAAAATTATTGAAAATGTCATGGCTTTAGAAGCTTCTGATAGGCTAATTGACATCATTTGAGTCAATTGGAGGTGTACCTGTGGATGTATTTCAAGGCCTACGTTCAAACTCAGTGCCTCTTTGCTTGACATCATGGGAAAATCAAAAGAAGTCAGCCAAGTCCTCAGAAAAATAATTGTAGACCTCCACAAGTCTGGTTCATCCTTGGGAGCAATTTCCAAACTCCTAAAGGTACCACGTTCATCTGTACAAACAATAGTACGCAAGAATAAACACCATGGGACCACGCAGCAATCATACCGCTCAGGAAGGAGACGCGTTCTGTCTCCTAGAGATGAACGTACTTTGGTGCGAAAAGTGCAAATCAATCCCAGAACAGCAGCAAAGGACCTTGTGAAAATGCTGGAGGAAACAGGTACAAAAGTATCTATATCCACAGTAAAACGAGTCCTATATTTTTTTACGTCATTTAGCAGACGCTCTTATCCAGAGCGACTTACATTGTTATTTTTTTCATACCCCCTGTGGGAATCGAACCCACAACCCTGGCGTTGCAAACACCATGCTCTATCAACTGAGCTACATCCCTGCCGGCCATTCCCTCCCCTACCCTGGACGACGCTGGGCGAATTGCGCGCCGCCCCATGGGTCTCCCGGTCACGGCCGGCTACAACAGAGCCTGGATTCGAACCAGGATCTCTAGTGGCACAGCCTGCACTGCCTTAGACCACTGCGCCTTAGACCACTGCGCCACTCGGGAGACTAAATCAACATAACCTGAAAGGCCGCTCAGCAAGGAAGAAGCCACCGCTCCAAAACCGCCTTAAAAAAGCCAGACTAAGGTTTGCAACTGCACATGGGGACAAAGATCGTACTTTTTGGAAAAATGTCCTCTGGTCTGATGAAACAAAAATAGAACTGTTTGGCCATAATGACCATCGTTATGTTTGGAGGAAAAAGGGGGAGCTGCAAGCCGAAGAACACCATCCCAATCGTGAAGCACAGGGGTGGCAGCATCATGCTGTGGGGGTGCGTTGCTGCAGGAGGGACTGGTGCACTTCACAAAATAGATGGCATCATGAGGAAGAAGTTGTGGCAAAATGGCTTAAGGACAACAAAGTCAAGGTATTGGAGTGGCCATCACAAAGCCCTCACCTCAATCCTATAGAACATTTGTGGGCAGAACTGAAAAAGCGTGTGCGAGCAAGGAGGCCTACAAACCTGACTCAGTTACACCAGCTCTGTCAGGAGTAATGGGCCAAAATTCACCCAACTTATTGTGGGAAGCTTGTGGAAGGATACCCGCAACGTTTGAACCAAGTTAAACAATTTAAAGGCAATGCTACTGAATACTAATTGAGTGTATGTAAACGTCTGACCCACTGGGAATGTGATGAAAGAAATAAAAGCTGAAATAAATCATTCTCTCTACTATTATTCTGACATTTCACATTCTTAAAATAAAGTGGTGATCCTAACTGACCTAAGACAGGGAATTTGTACTAGGATTAAATGTCAGGAATTGTGAAAAACTTAATTTAAATGTATTTGAGTAAGGTGTATGTAAACTTCCGACTTCAACTGTAACTCTGGGTCTTCCATTCCTGTGGCGTTCTTCATGAGAGCCAGTTTCATCATAGCGCTTGATGGTTTTTGCGACTGCACTTGAAGAAACTTTCAAAGTTCTTGAAATGTTCCGTATTGACTGACCTTCATGTCTTAAAGTAATGATGGACTGTCGTTTCTCTTTGCTTATTTGAGCTGTTCTTGCCATAATATGGACTTGGTCTTTTACCAAATAGGGCTATCTTCTGTATACCCCCTCTATCTTGTCACAACACAACTGATTGGCTCAAACGCATTAAGAAGGAAATAAATTCCACATATTAACTTTTAAGAAGGCACACCTGTTAATTGAAATGCATTCCAGGTGACTACCTCTTGAAGCTGGTTGAGAGAATGCCAAGAGTGTGCAAAGCTGTCATCAAGGCAAAGGGTGGCTATTTCAAGAATCTCAAATATAAAATATTTTGATTTGTTTAACACTATTTTGGTTCCACTACATGATTCCATATGTGTTATTTCATAGTTTTGATGTCTTCACTATTATTCTACAATGTAGAAAATAGTAAAAAAAGAAAGAAAAACTCTTGAATGAGTAGGTGTGTCCAAACTTTTGACTGCTACTGTATATGGGGGAACAATCATCCCAGCTCTGCAGATTTTGCTGCGAAGAGACAATCATTAGATCACTTGTTTTGGTACTGCCCATATGTAGCTTCTTTTTGGTCGTAGGTTCAGGAATGGATGAAAAATCGCAACATTTACCTAAAACTATTTCTGCGAATAGCACTGCTGGGTGATTTGAAAAACCATAGTCATTCGATCAATAATATCATAATACTCTTAGTAAAAATCTAGATTTTTTATTTAGAATCTGTAGAAACTGAGAATAGAAAGGTTCAGAACTTCCTCACAGCACAGTTGAAAAAGATATGGCAAGTAGAAATCAAAACTGGATGGTTTTCAGAGATACATGGGAGGTGTTGAGGGTAGCTGATAGATGGGAGGGGTTGAGGGTAGCTGATAGATGGGAGGGGTTGAGGGTAGCTGAAGGGTAGGACTGAAGAAAAAGAGGGATAACTAAGGTAAATGTACCGTGCCCGTAAAATGATGCAAACAATTACATTGATAGAACCCACAATCTATCTGCAATATTAAAAGCTGATCTACCCCCTAATTAAAAAAATAAATAAACAGTAATGAGGTTGAGGCAGGGTGATGCAAGATGAAAAAGTACGCAATGTGTTTGGTGTGATTGAAGGCCAGTGGGGAGTGATCCAATCAGTGTCGGAGCTGCACACTGGGCTGCTGATGGGAACACAACACAGGACCGGAGACGGTTCCATCTGCAGTGCTGGAGCCAGGTTTAGAACCACTCCCCTCCCTCAGTGAAATCACATCAATCAGTCAGCAGGTAGTCATCAGGTGAACTCTGATGAGGAGGATGGGACCCCACCAGCAGCCAGATGGAGAGCTCAATTAATGGTTGAATTCCTAAACAACTAGATGTGCAGGTGTTGCATTGCATCAACCAATGGTTGCATGCCACGTCATCGACTGTGCAATCAGGCATCAGATTGTTATGTCAAATTATGTAGTTAGCTGATATGTTAATATCTATCCAGGCATTGTAAGACCTGGCATTTGCTGCAATGCAGTCGTGCAAGAACTGAAGGGGGTTGGGGTCTGTGGTGTGCCTCCGGTCTTACTAATCACTACAGCATCCAGCCCTCATGCTCCAGTAATTACAGTTTGGAAAATAAATTGTTTAACAGCAGGATCTCTCTGAAGTGCAAAGCAGTGCCAAAATGGGTGTGCTCTCATGACTGCTCCTTAACAGCACAGCCTCCACCAGAGAGCAGAGAGGACCCGCTCTTTAGAAAAGGGACATGGGGGCAAGGAGGGAATACGGACAGAGCATTTTATCCATGTATAAATGTGTCTTTTCACCCCACTCTTTACCCTTCAGTCTAATCTTACTTTAATGAAAATGTAATTTAATCTATCTAGCTCTTTTCCCCTCCCCTGGCCTTCAGTCTTGGTTTGCCTAATGTTGTGTCAGAGCAACAGAGAGAGTGTGGATGACAATCCCCCATCAGACAGGCAGAGCCAGGTGATATGTTGGGAGACGTGAGGCGCTCCCAGGATGCAGTCTGCTCAGAGCCAGGTGAGATGTTGGGAGACCTGAGGTGCTCCCAGGATACAGTCTGCTCAGAGCCAGGTGATATGTTGGGAGACCTGAGGCGCGCCCATGATGCAGTCTGCTCAGAACCAGGTGATATGTTGGGCGACCTGAGGCGCTCCCAGGATGCTGTCTGCTCAGAGCCAGGTGATATGTTGGCAGACCTGAGATGCCCCTTGGCTGCAAATGCACCACAGACAACCAATAAGCAACGCATAACTGCATATACCAATTACCGACTTTGAGCACTAATCATCATGGTTTGCGTTTTCAACACCACAATCAAGTAGAGTATGTCAATCTCAACAAACAGAAAATACATCCCTCCCTACTCAGTATTGAAGGCTTGGTTTGACAATCTCTGAACGTCATTAAACTTTTGTGTTTTGTAACAGATGTCTCTTTCCATTAATCAAATGGCCGTTGCGCAGTTTGGATGCTGGAATTATATTAGAGTGGAGTGAATGAACATATGCAGGTAGCCTACAAGAGACTTTTGAAGTAGCCTAATCAGATTAAAATATTGTGAATAGTTGTGTTTATGCCCCACATAAAAGGTAATATACAGTATTTTAAAAGTTGAGAAATATTTAGGGTATATTGAAACGTTACCTTCTAAATCGAAGAATACCCGCTCGGATCGGAAAGGAGGCAGAACGCAGTGTTATGCTTTCCTGAATAACTGGGCCTGCTGGGAACATAGGCCTATGTGGCCACACTACAGTATATAGGACGACTTGGGAGAATGATGATCGGCAACAGAAAGCACATCAGTATCAGAACTAAAAATACAGCCAGACTGGCCTACTACTGTGTCTCCTTATAATCTGTTGAGAGTAGACCCACAACGGATCCAAATGGAATGAAACATTCAAATAACAAGGCCATTATTGAAATTACATTTTTACTGCAGTTTACAGCCTAGAGTAGAATTGTCCTCAATTGTACTCACTTGAAAACAATAATGCAATTATTCATTGGATTGTGGTGTTGTAGGCTAGTCTAGGTAGGATCATTTTATTGTCCCTAAACAAGATCAATAGGGGAGCTTTTTCAGTTCCGTGTCTTCACTGTTCTTTCATGTGCAATGACGCACCTGGCCTCTCTGCTGCCTATCAGCTATTCCTCTATCCAATCTGTGGATTGAACATTGGTGCAGATATGATTTTATGTGTGGTATGATTTCTAGTTAACCTATTGCAGATCTGGACAAATGATCCAACTACCACTATCGTCACTATGAATAGAGGGCAGGACGGACAGTTGACTGGTAGACTGTATTGACCTGTGGTATAGTAAGCGCGCGGAAAAGCGTAGTGCATAAGGGAAGTACCAAAACACCTTGATAGGGGAGGAGCATGCAAGAAGATGAGTAAATGTGTGTCACGATCGTTGAGAGACGGGTAGGACCAAGGTGCAGCGTGAAAAGCGTACATGTTTATTACCTCAATAAACATACAACAAAACAAGAAACAACGTAACGTGAAGTCCAAAGGGCTATACACATACCAGACTAACAGGAACAAGATCCCACAACTAAGGTAGGCAACCAGGCTACTTAAGTATGATCCCCAATCAGAGACAACGAGCCACAGCTGTCTCTGATTGGGAATCACACCCGGCCAAACATAGAAAACACAACCTAGAACTGCAACATAGAAATATATAACATAGATTTCCACACCCTGACTCAACAAACAAGAGTTCTACAGGTCAGCCGCTGACCGGAGCTGAACTGGACCCTGGTGGAGCGGACTGCGCTGGCTCCGGAGTGGAGCCGCTGACCGGAGCTGGACTGGGCACCGGTGGAGCAGACAGCTCTGGCTCCGGAGTGGAGCCACTGACCGGTGCTGGACCAGGCACCGGTGGAACGGGCCGGGCCGGACTCGGGACACGCACCACTGGTCTGGTGCGTGGAGCAGGAACGGGCCGGGCCGGACTGGAGACACGCACCACAGGTCTGGTGCGAGGAGCAGGAACGGGCCGGGCCGGACTGGGAACACGCACCACAGGTCTGGTGCGAGGAGCAGGAACGGGCCGGACTGGGGACACGCACCACTGGTCTGGTGCGAGGTGCAGGAACGGGCTGGGCCGGACTGGAGACACGCACCACAGGTCTGGTGCGAGGAGCAGGAACGGGCCGGACCGGACTGGGGACACGCACCACTGGTTTGGTGCGGGGAGCAGGTACGGGCCGTACTGGACTGGATACACGCACCACTGGTTTGGTGCGGGGAGCAGGTACGGGGCGTACCGGGCTGGTGCTGAGAGATGGGTCGGACCAAGGTGCAGCGTGAAAAGCGTACATGTTTATTAACTAAATAAACATTCAACGAAACAACGTAACGTGAAGTCCAAATGGCTATACACATACCAGCCTAACAGGAACAAGATCCCACAATACACAGTAGGCAATAGGCTACCTAAGTATGATCCCCAATCAGAGACAATGAGCGACAGCTGCCTCTGATTGGGAATCACACCCGGCCAAACATAGAAATAGAACAACTAGAACTAAACATAGAATATATAACATAGATTTCCACACCGTGACTCAACAAACAAGAGTTCCATACGTCAGGGCGTGACAATGTGGCTATATGGAAGACATTATATAGTAAAACCTGCAAAACGGTAAATCGGGGGGAAAAACGCACTACCCTCCCCTGTGCCCAATAAAAAAAGACAACCCCCCCCCCCACCAGCTCAGTAAATGTCTACCTGTCCTTTAGGTGCAGATGACAAACAATCATGTATAAAAGCCATCCATGATGAGGATTTGACAGATGAGTCCTTACTGCAATGATGCAATGGGTGCAGAATGTTGATTTTCAGTTGGACCACTTTCACCACACCAACAATCTGTTACTGTTGGACAAGTCAATATCCTCTCTAGGGCAATATATGTTTTCAGCTGAAGGCTGAAAATGTGGTATCCTTAGTGATTTGATTTATTTTTAAAAGATACATTGTCAACAGCAACAGTACAGTGTGTGGGAGTGTATTTAAATTAGCTGATTGTCCTCCTCCTACACAACTGGACAGTGCCGTGAAAAAGTATTGTCTTTACAAATATGTGACACATTTGCACGCACACCCACACACAAAAACACACAAATACACCTCTCACACATTGCATAGCTGAGCAGCTGACCACCGTACTGTATGTTCTGATGTGGTCCTCTGATGTGCTTCACACACACCATCCCCTTGGTAAAGCTTGACCTAAATGGTACTTAGATTCCAATCCACAACACTGCCAAAGGCTTTTAAGTATGAACTCTCTCTTACACACTACTTAATCTAATCTCTTTGACCACATTCCCTGTGCATATCTGTGCATATCTGTGCTTCTTAGCTAGGTCCTTTCAAAAAAGAAACAACACCTGAACATCCACTACTTCCCCTCTACATATCTAAGTGATACTCCAACTGCTAGCACACTACATGTGTCTATACAGACAAACTGTTACTGATTGATATAAAAACTGTTTTAATTGATAACTACTGGGCTACAAAGGCTCAACTTCAAAATAATTATGGTCTCGATTGTCAAACTCAAGACCCTTCCCTGGACTAAAATGTAATGATCTGGGGTCCCTAGAAAGCGCAGACTCATAATGTTCGGTGGACTAGTCTAGACTCCCAGGGTAATTTCTTTTGTTTTTCTCCTCTTCTGCCCTCAAATTAAACTGGTTAACAATAGAGCCCCAGGAATCACACCGTTTTCTGTGATTTCTCTCTCTTCATTAAATTTGCAAGTTATTAACAACAACCGGCTCCACACACCAGGATTGTGGGAGAAACACATTTTAGATTGGGAAGGGTGAATTGTGCTACAGATCCTTCCTTAAATAAGTTGGCCACTATTTGTTTGAATAACTTAAGAACAATACATACAATTAAACTTAGATAAACAAAGATGAACTAATTACTTAAATAATTACTACCATACCCCATTAGACCTGGTTTACTCTATGGAGTGCTCTGATCTTTATGGTTCCTCATCAGCCAGTCTGACTCAGCTCATTACGGCAGGAAGAGGAAGTGTGGCCCACTTTCATGTTCTCATCTAAATCGACAGCAATCAGAGGAGCGGCCGTATGGAGCTTCTGCTATCTACAGTGCTGTGATTTACAGCCAGCCTGGATCAGGGGCAACATTTCGATTATTCCACCAGCGAGCAGCACTTAGTTGAAAGAGCAACAAATGAGGTCACTGTATCATCGAGGGATTCACACCTTGACTATTAGCAGATAATTGCCCTGCCTATATCACAGCACAATAATGTCTTGCTGTCGTCTGACCCGTTGCTCATTGAACTATACGCTTGTTTGGGATCTATTGGAGTTGAGAATGATAAAAACATTGGTGGATCGAGATAGATTTCCCTCCAATAAATTCTAATTAGGCAAAGCATTTCAGCACTCTCATAATAGGTGTTAAAATGGAGCTCCCACTAAAATGGGTCATGTAAATAATTCTGGATGGATCCTCAGTGAGGAACTGGGAGGGCCACAGAGCTCCTCCAGAGCCCAGGGACTGACGGAGAGCACACTGCGGTGGGGGAGAACAGCTACAGGACCTCCCCTGGGACCCCTGTTCACTTAGCTAGCATACTATACCATGAAAACCACTCTGGGCTGAACAGGGCACACTGGTTTATGGGGCCAGTTGCAGCTGGTTCTTAGCATTGCTGATGAAAAACAATGTTTGCCTATATAAAATAATTGATCCTTCATTCATGTTAAGAAGCTGAAAACATGTCTATTGTTCTTCTAAGTGAAAATAACTATTTCATCACTTTATCAGTGTTTATTAGCTTTCTTGTAGGACTGTCTTACTTGTTCCATGTCTTACTTGTTCCATTTTGTTTTACTCTCAGCAGGTTTTGGAACATCTTATCTATTCTTAATAAGAACCAGCTACACATAATCTGAGTATGGTCTCCTCTACAGGAATCAGTCTATAAGAGTCAAGAGCCTCCCGAGTGGCGCAGTGGTCTGCATCGCAGTGCTAGCTGTGCCACTAGAGATCCTGGTTCGAATCCAGACTCTGTCGTAGCCGGCCGCGACATGGGGCGGCGCACAATTGGCCCAGCGTCGGGTAGGGGAGTGGCCGGTAGGGATGTAGCTCAGTTGATAGAGCATGGTGTTTGCAACGCCAGGGTTGTGGGTTTGATTCCCACAGGGGGCCAGTATGAAAAAGAAAAAAATAATGTATGTACTCACTAACTGTAAGTCGCTCTGGATAAGAGCGTCTGCTAAATGACTAAAATGTAAGAGTTGATTCTGAAGCTGGTCTTAATGCATCATCCACATACAGCCCAGATGTTGACCAGAACAGACTATGGAATCAGATACCAAAGCAGGCATCTGCTTTTGATGACTGTGGGGACTGGCATCCAGGGAACAGACAAGCACTTCAGAGCACTTCAGAGTCAGTCTGCCAGTGTTTACTCCATCCATCCCCATTAAAGGGATACACCCACGCTAATCTCAGCTCCCAGCATGGCTCTCATCTCTTTATTTTGGATCACAAAATGACTTATCACTCCCTGCAGTTGATCTCTTGTTCACTCTCTTCTATTTACCATTTCATTGTAGATATCAAACAGAAGAAACTTGATTTCGAAACACAAAACAATATCAACAAACTTTTTCCTATCAAGGCAATTTTCCCACATAAAAGGCTCTCTTCTTGTTATTGAGCACATTGGGCCTGGAAATGGACACATAGCAGCGCATTTGTCCTGATCTTCCAATTGTCTTTCAGAGGGACACATTCAGGGGATCAAGATATTGTGGCTGTTATATTTAACCACAACATTCCCACCACTAAACAGACAGCATCCGATGGAGGAGAATTTGCTTTAAACAAAGTAAAGCAGAATCACAAGCTTTACGAGGGATCATCAGATTCAGGGGTACATACAGTAGAGTACATGTACATAACTTAGGAATGCAAAAATACATTGGATATCACTCTCTCTCTAATGTAATGGACACTCTTAGAAAAAAGGGTTCTTTGGCTGTCCCATAGGAGAACCCTTTTAGATTCCAGGTAGAACCCTTTTTGGTTCCAGGTAGAAATAACTATTTTGGGTTCCCTGTAGAACCCTCTGTGTAAAAGGTTCTACAAGGAACTCAAAAGGGTTCTACCTGGAACCAAAAGGGTTCGACCTGGAGCCAAAAAGGTTTCTTCAAAGGGTTCTCCTATGGGGAAAGCTGAAGAACCCTTTTAGGTTCTAGATAGTACCTTTTTTTCCTAAATAACATTTTCAGAGATCTATTTGGGTTGCCATGTTCTATTCATTGTGTAGATTGTGCAGATAAAAACATGAGAGAATATGATGCATATGCACAAGTCATTTCTGTTTCTCATTAGCTATTCACTGACGGATGCATACCAAGCAGCATCATATTGTGGAAATTCCTTAGTTGAGCAAATCATTCTCACATTCGCTATAAAGATGTACAGTTAAGAGAATGTACAGGCACAGACATGCACACACACACACACGCACAGTGTCCTCTCACGGTCCACACTGTTACAAGCCCGACTCTCCCGGCCAAAGTATGTCTCACAAAGCACTGAGCAAAGGGTCATCTCTCCATACGGAATTTGGGATAATGTCCTTTGAAGTTCCCGAGAATGTCATAGTTTAGTATTCTGATCTACACTGATGGGAGAGAGATAGTTGGTGAGTGTGAAAAAGAAAGATGCGAGGGAATTATGGAAATGGGAGAGAGGGTTGTGCGGGTTCAGAGGACTTAGTGGGGAATTGCTAATGCCTTAATTTGGTAGCTGAAGGAGACGCTGCTCGCTGGCCATCACTGTTGCAGACAGTTTCACAATACTTTAGGGAGAATATGTCCCTCTGCTGTTAAACTACCTACACGATCACAGGATCAACTGTGCAACAGCAAAAGAGTCACTAGAGAAAATCTATAAATAACAATGGAACAGACAGGTCAGTGCAATCTACAGCTGGATACATCATGGTTAATTAGGTAACAACATTTACATTTTAGTCATTTAGCAGACGCTCTTATCCAAAGCGACTTACAGTTAGTGAGTGCATACAAGTTCATACTGGCCCCCCGTGGGAATCGAACCCACAACTCTGGCGTTGCAAACGCCATGCTCTACCAACTGAGCTACACGGGGCCACAACAAGCTTTAACAAGGACCTGGTAAGACTTCTAAGATCTATGTCTAAAGTAAATCCAATGTGGGAAAGCAGAACATGATTCAAGGCAAAACCTTCCCAAGCAGCACTGTCTTTGATTAAGGTTTAGGACTGTGTATTGACTGTAACCATTACAAACCTCTTGGGACCCTTAGAGAGATAGACAGGAACATTACTGGCAGGGAGAAAAAGCATCAAACTCAAAAATGCTTATTTTTCTTTACTCTCTGTGGGGAACACATCAGCTAGAGAGAAACGCGTTGGAAACATTCACCATTTACTTGGGATTGAATATGGACTGAATGCTGGTGTGAGTTTGTATTTGCATGGGATACAGTGCATTTGGAAGGTATTCAGACCCCTTGACTTTTTCCACATTTTGTTACTTTAAAGCTTTATTCTAAAATTGATTAAAGAAAAAATAATCCTCAGCAATCTACACACAATACCCCATAATGACAAAGCGAAAACAGGTTTTTAGAAATGTTTTCAAATTCATAAAAAAACTAAAAACAGAAATACCTTATTTAGATAGGTATTCAGACCCTTTGCTATGAGACTTGAAATTGAGGTCAGGTACATCCTGTTTCCATTGATCATCCTTGAGAGGTTTCTTCAACTTGATTGGAGTCCACCTGTGGTAAATTCAATTGATTGGAAACTATTTGGAAAGGCACACACCTGTCTATATAAGGTCCCACAGTTGACAGTGCATGTCAAAGCAAAAACCAAGCCATGAGGTCGAAGAAATTGAACGTAGAGCTCCGAGACAGGATTGTGTCAAGACACAGATCTGGGGATGGGTACCAACACATTTCTGCAGCATTTAAGGTCCCCAAGAACACAGTGGCCTCCATCATTCTTAAAATAGAAGAAGTTTGGAAACACAAAGACTCTTCCTAGAGCTGCCGCCTGGCCAAACTGAGCAATCGGGGGAGAAGGGCCTTGGTCAGGGAGGTGACCAAGAACCCAATGGCCACTCTGACAGAGTTCTAGAGTTCCACTGTGGAGATGGGAGAACCTTCCAGAAGGACAATCATCTCTGCAGCACTCCTCAGTAAAAGGCACATGACAGCCCACTTGGAGTTTGCCAAAAGGCACCTAAAGACTCTCAGACCATGAAAAACAAATTCTCTGGTGTGATGAAACCAAGATTGAACTCTTTGGCCTGAATGCCAAGCATCACATCAAGAGGAAAACTGGCACCATCCCTACGGTGAAGCATGGTGGTGGCAGAATCATGTTGTGGGGATGTTTTTCAGCGGCATGGACTGAGAGACTAGTCAGGATCGAGGCAAAGATGAACGGAGAAAAGTACAGAGAGATCCTTGATGGAAACCTGCTCCAGAGCGCTTCAACAAAATACTGAGTAAAGGGTCTGAATACTTATGTAAATGTATTATTTCCATTTTATTTGATAAATTAGCCAACATTTCTAAAAACCTATTTTTGCTTTGTCATCATGGGGTATTGTGTGTAGATTGATGAGGGGAAAAAACAGTTTATTCCCTTTTAGAATAAGGCTGTAACCTAACAAAATGTGGAAAAAGTCAAGGGGTCTGAATACTTTCCGAAGGCACTGTAAGGGGCACCGAAGGGGCTTGAATTTTTTAGCTCTACCCGTAGATTTTGCAGTAACGTAGTATCCCCATGAGTGACAGAACACTGAGCCAATCACGGCGCAACTAGAGAACATTGCCAACCCCTACACTCCGTATTTTCCACTGGCTGCCCCACTACCACAGAAAGCACTGAGCTAGGCTGAAACACCTGCATTTTGGAGCTGCCTTACTCAAGAAAGCAAAAAAGAGACCATGTTTGTTATTAACTCAATTATTATTATTTTTTACATTGTTTGCAAACTGATATGTGACATGTACAGTGAGGGAAAAAAGTATTTGATCCCCTGCTGATTTTGTACGTTTGCCCACTGACAAAGAAATGATCAGTCTATCATTTTAATGGTAGGTTTATTTGAACAGTGAGAGACAGAATAACAACAAAAAAATCCAGAACAACGCATGTCAAAAATGTTATAAATTGATTTGCATTTTAATGAGGGAAATAAGTATTTGACCCCCTCTCAATCAGAAAGATTTCTGGCTCCCAGGTGTCTTGTATACAGGTAACGAGCTGAGATTAGGAGCACACTCTTAAAGGGAAGCAATCAATCAGATTCCAAACTCTCCACCATGGCCAAGACCAAAGACGAGCTATTTGGCATCAACTCAACTCGCCGTGTTTGGAGGAGGAGGAATGCTGCCTATGACCCCAAGAACACCATCCCCACCGTCAAACATGGAGGTGGAAACATTATGCTTTGGGGGTGTTTTTCTGCTAAGGGAACAGGACAACTTCACTGCATCAAAGGGACGATGGACGGGGCCATGTACCGTCAAATCTTGGGTGAGAACCTCCTTCCCTCAGCCAGGGCATTGAAAATGGGTCGTGGATGGGTATTCCAGCATGACAATGACCTAAAACACACGGCCAAGGCAACAAAGGAGTGGCTCAAGAAGAAGCACATTAAGGTCCTGGAGTGGCCTAGCCAGTCTCCAGACCTTAATCCCATAGAAAATCTGTGGAGGGAGCTGAAGGTTCGAGTTGCCAAACGTCAGCCTTGAAACCTTAATGACTTGGAGAAGATCTGCAAAGAGGAGTGGAACAAAATCCCTCCTGAGATGTGTGCAAACCTGGTGGCCAACTACAAGAAACGTCTGACCTCTGATTGCCAACAAGGGTTTTGCCACCAAGTACTAAGTCATGTTTTGCAGAGGGGTCAAATACTTATTTCCCTCATTAAAATGCAAATCAATTTATAACATTTTTGACATGCGTTTTTCTGGATTTTGTTGTTGTTATTCTGTCTCTCACTGTTCAAATAAACCTACCATTAAAATTATAGACTGATAATTTCTTTGTCAGTGGGCAAACAAACAAAATCAACAGCAGATCAAATACTTTTTCCCCTCACTGTATTAATGCCAAAATAACATGCAAACAGGCAACAGGTGGGGCTCAAAACAGGTGGGGCTATTAGGTTGGGTGGGGGACTCAGGTGCAGAGACGGACACACGGACAAAGAGAGTGAATTAGGATGTAGTTTATTCAACGTGTTTTGGCAGAGAGAAGCAGTTCTGGGTGGAGTAGCTTCAGGCCGGGGTAGGAGCTGAGTGGGGTAGAGAGCCAGTAGTCCTGAGAGCTGGATGACGAGGATATCAGGCAACAGAGGAGCAGGTTGCGGCGTGGGAATGGCAGGCAGGCAGGCAGCAGGAACAGACGGGATCTGGTCGAAGGAGAGACAGGTTACAAACGTGGCAGGAACAACAATAATACTGAGAGAGTACAACTAAACTGAGAGTGCTGTACGGGCCAAGTTACCACAGGTAGTGTAGGAACGAACTGGCGCTGGAGAGGTGTCCAGCCCGGGTAGATAACTGCTGCTTGATTGGTGACAATGAGCTGCAGCTTGATGTAACTGATCTTGTGAGAGAATGGCCACGCCCCCTGACCTAGATCCTCTGACTGCACAGCAGGGGGAGACAGACACAAACAACACACACAGGGGAAAAAAGGGAAAGGAAAACCAGCAGGAACAGGACCAACAGTGCCGGACCGTAACAGGGGCTGTCCGGCAGGTGGGGCTCTGCCCCCATAATGACAAAATGAAAACAGGTTTAGACATTTTTTATTTATTTATGGAAAATGAAATACAGAAATATCTTATTTACATAAGTATTCACACTCCTGAGTCAATACATGTTACAATCACCTTGGGCAGCTATTACAGCAGTGAGTCTTTCTGGGTAAGTCTCTAGGAGCTTTCCACACCTGGATTGTACAATATTTGCGCTTTATTCTTTTAGAAATGGTTTAAGCTCTGTCAAAGACAACCATTTTCAAGTATTGCCATAGATTTTCAAGCAGATTTAAGTCAAAACTGTAACTCAGCCACTCAGGAACACTCACTGTCTTCTTGGTAAGCAACTCCATTATACATTTGGCCTTGTTTTGTAGGTTATTGTCCTGCTGAAAGGTTAATTAATCTCCCAGTGTCTGGTGGAAAGCAGACTGAACCAGGCTTTCCTCTACAATTTTGCCTGTGCTTAGCTCCTTTCAGTTTATTTTTTATCCTGAAAAAACTCCCCAGTTCTTAACGATTACAAGCATACCCATAACATGATGCAGCCACCACTATGCTTGAAAATATGGGCATTGGTACTCAGTAATCTGTTGTATTGGATTTGCCCCAAACATAACACTTTGTATTCAGGACAAAAGTTTAAGTGCTTTGCCACATTTTTTGCAGTATTACTTTAGTGCCTTACTGCAAACAGGATACATGTTTTGGAATATTTGTATTCTGTACAGGCTTCCTTCTTTTCACTCTGTCAGTTAGGTTAGTATTGTGGAGTAACTACAATGTTGATCCATCCTCAGTTTTCTCCTATCACAGCCATTTAACGCTTGTAACTATTTTAAAGTCACCATTGGCCTCATGGTGAAATCCCTGAGCGGTTTCCTTCCTCTCCAGAAACTGAGTTAGGAAGGATGCCTGTATCTTTGTAGTGAATGGGTGTATTGATACACCATCCAAAGTGTAATTAATAACTTCACCATGCTCAAAGGGATATTCAATGTCTGCTTTTTTTTTTTTTTTACCCATCTACCAATAGGTGCCCTTCTTTTCGAGGCATTGGAAAACCTCCCTGGTCTTTGTGGTTGAATCTGTGTTTGAAATTCACTGCTCGACTGAGGGACCTTACAGAGCATTGTATGTGTGGGGTACAGAGATGAGGTAGTCATTCAAAAATAATGTTAAACACTATTATTGCACTGTTACGTTCAGCAGCAACAAACCAAAAGTTGTCGCTCAAACAGAATGGGGAACTAACAAACAACCAAAGAGTCACTGACAACCAAAACCAAACAGGTGGGGTTTCAAGACGGGTCCACTGAAAGTTGATAGCAACAACAACTTGAACCTAAAATGCGCCCACTAAATGTGCCCACTAAGAGGCAAACAAAAGAAAAACCCTCAGCAAACTTAAAGATAGGAAGCAAACCAAAAAGTTCAGCTAAACAAAAACAGGGAAGATCAGACAAAGAAATGTTTTTCTAGAAATCTAATAGGGAGTGCCAACTAAAGGTGTTGACCCTCCACATCTCTTAAGACAACTGGAGTACTCGGCCAGCCACTCTTAAATATCACCTGGGCCAGCACAGGCGAAACACCTTCCGACTAACGAGATTGACAAGCCAGCACAGGTGTAACCCATACTGACTAACGAGGTGACGCCAATCGGTGCGCCCTACATGCTAACGTGCTATACGTGCTAAAAGTCCAACTTCAAAACATAAATAGAAAAACCAAAACCTGTAACAGCACACAGTGTGAGTCCATGCAACTTATTATGTGACTTGTTAAGTACATTTTTTACTCCTGAACTTATTTAGGCTTGCCATAACAAAGGGGTTGAATACAGTTCAGCTTTTCATTTTTATTAATTTGTAAAAATGTCTAAAAATATAATTCCACACGCCATTGACCAAACATCGCAATTTTATCAATTTTAAATTCAGGCTGTAACACAACAAAATCTAGAAAAAGTCAAGGGGTGTGAATACTTTCTGAAGGCACTGTATGTTGTTGGGTGGGCTAGCCTTACACCAGATACATTGAATATCAATTTGTGATCATGGCATTAGTAATTTTTATTTTGCATGCTGAAATCTCAACATAAGTGGACACTTAAATACAGTGCCTTGCAAAAGTATTCATCCCCCTTGGCGTTTTTCCTATTTTGTTGCATTACAACCTGTAATTTAAATAGATTTTTTATTTGGATTTCATGTAATGGCCATACACAAAATAGTCCAAATTGGTGAAGTGATATGAAAAAAAATAACTTGTTTCAAAAGATTATGAAAAATAAATAACGGAAAAGTGGTGCGTGCATATGTATTCACCCCCTTTGCTATGAAGCCCCTAAATAAGATCTGGTGCAACCAATTACCTTCAGAAGTCACATAATTAGTTACATAAAGTGCACATGTGTGCAATCTATGTGTCACATGATCTGTCACATGATCTCAGTATATATACACCTGTTCTGAAAAGCTCCAGAGTCTGCAACACCACTAAGCAAGGGGCACCACCAAGCAAGCTGCGCCTTGAAGACCAAGGAGCTCTCCAAACAGGTCAGGGTCAAAGTTGTGGAGAAGTACAGATCAGGGTTGGGTTGTATAAAAATATCAGAAACTTTGAACATCCCACGGAGCACCATTAAATCCATTATAAAAAAATGGAAAGAACATGGCACCACAACAAACCTGCCAAGAGAGGGCCGCCCACCAAAACTCACGGACCAGGCAAGGAGGGCATTAATCAGAGAGGCAACAAATAGACCAAAGCTTTTTGGCCATCAAGGAAAACGTTATGTCTGGCGCAAACCCAACACCTCTCGTCACCCCGAGAACACCATCCCCACAGCTCCACAGCGGAGATTGGAGTATCTGTCCATAGGACCACTTTAAGCCGTACACTCCACAGAGCTGGGCTTTACGGAAGAGTGGCCAGAAAAAAGCCATTGCTTAAAGAAAAAAATAAGCAAACACATTTGGTGTTCGCCAAAAGGCATGTGGGTGACTCCCCAAACATATGGAAGAAGGCACTCTGGTCATATGAGACTAAAATTGAGCTTTTTGGCCATCAAGGAAAACGCTATGTCTGACGCAAACCCAACTCCTCTCATAACCCTGAGAACACCATCTCCACAGTGAAGCATGGTGGTGGCAGCATCATGCTGTGGGGATGTTTTTCATCGGCAGGGACTGGGAAACTGGTCAGAATTGAAGGAATGATGGATGGCACCTTCCAGCAGGACAATGACCCTAAGCATACTGCTAAAGCAACACTTGAGTGGTTTAAAGGGAAACATTTAAATGTCTTGGAATGGCCTAGTCAAAGCCCAGACCTCAATCCAATTGAGAATCTGTGGTATGACTTAAAGATTGCTGTACACCAGCGGAACACATTCAACTTGAAGGAGCTGGAGCTGTTTTGCCTTGAAGAATGGACAAAAATCCCAGTGGCTAGATGTGCCAAGCTTGTAGAGACATACCCCAAGAGACTTGCAGCTGTCATTGCTGCAAAAGGCGGCTCTACAAAGTATTGACTTTGGGGGGGTGATTAGTTATGCACGCTCAAGTTTTCAGTTTTTTTGTATTATTTGTTTCTCAAAAAAAAAAAAATTGCATCTTCAAAGAGGTTGGCAGGTGGTGTAAATCAAATGATACAAACCCCTCAAAAATCAATTTTAATTCCAGGTTGTAAGGCAACAAAATAGGAAAAATGCCAAGGGGGGTGAATACTTTCGCAAGCCACTGTATAACAACTGGAAATCCATGAATGGTCACATTCCTTCAATTGGCAATGAACAGTTACAGCACAGAGTTTTCAAACCCAGAGGCCCAACATCGCAAGACTTCCGGGAAAGCGTGCGAAGCAGACTCGGCAGATCAGATCGGGGTTTGTGGTTTGAGAAGTCAATAAAAAATAAAAGTTTCTAGAAATCTAAAAGCACAACCTAGATTCGAGCCAATGTGTTATTTCTTAACCTTCAAAATGAGCAAAATGTAGTCCTTTATCCATTGTTTGGGGAATTTCCGATAATCCCTGACTGGACACAGTCAAGAAACTGTATGAATGTAGGTTCATTATCATTTCTACACAGTTTTGATTTGGTTTAAGTAATTTTAAAGTATATTGAGTTCGTCTCCCCCATGGGCCGGATTGGACCCCTCGAGGGCCGGATCCGTATGTTTGACACCCCTGTAACTAAACCATCTTTAGTTACAGAGCAACAGGAGTTGTTTTCAAGGCTACGATGCTGAAGTCGGCTGAAAGAAAACCTCTGCTGTCACCTAGGGATGACAGGTAGCCTAGCGGTTAAGAGCGTTGGTCCAGTAACTGAAAGATCACTGGTTTGAATCCCCGAGCAGACTACTTCAAAAATATTTTGATGTGCCCTAATTGCTCCTGTAAGTCGCTCTGGATAAGAGTGTCTAGTGGAAGTATGCTTTGACATTTCAAATAGAGGCAACTTCCTGACACTGAAAGGATAGTCAGATAAGTGGAAAGATGGCATGGAGAGTATTACCTGATGAGACCAGTTCTATGCAATTCAACTTTTGAGGGTTGTTTACCATATCACACACAGACAGATGGTACAATATCTCATTCAGAACAGACAGAAAGGACAAACACATTCAAACAAATGAAACCTGAGGGGTATACTACAAAGCAGGATCAAGGAGTTAGCCAGCTAACTAATTTTGTAGAAAGATATGCTTGATTTAATATCTATGTTTCGCTTTTTTGTGAACCATAAAATCAATAGTTATTTCTGGTTACTAATGAATTATACTTTGTAGTATACCCCTCTGATCTCCACCCCAGACATAAAGTGCTTATGCCTTACATCCAGTTTCATGTAGAGACCATGTCTAGTTATCACTGTTCAAGTTAAAAACACATCCCACCAATTGCATTATCCAACAGCATACATAATTCATCATTAGGATTTGAAAATAAATTGTGCCTTTTGCATTCATAATGCATACTGTACCACTACATTAACTGTTAAGAGGAACTGATCAGGAGTGACATTCAAAAACTATCTGGATGAGGATTTCACAAATGATTGTAGCCTATATCAAATTCTCAATAACAAAACTGTATTGAAGTAGCAAAACAAACTGGCAATGAAAGGTTACAGGAAGTGTTGATTGCTGAAAGTACACAAACAATCAATGTACCAAAAACCCATGGAAGTACTGGACTGGATACAGCTGTCATGCATGTCCTCAGGAGGAAATGAAAACTAGTCTTCTCCAGATAATGTGGCACCACCTGCTGGTAGGAACAAGGTCACTGCTTGTTGGAATCACTGAAATCAACCTGCAGAGGGCTAGCTTTATGGGGCCAAAAGGCATCTTCTAAAACTATAAACAAAGATGAAGAAATCTATTCAGAGCCTGTTCCTGTTCAACAGCTGACTGACCAATGCTCCAACTTCTAAAATAATGAAATAAAAACCAAAACCTACATTTTTCCATAAATACATTATATGATTACAATATCCAAAATAGACAACATGCCTCAACATTTTGGGGAAATCTTTATACAATGGGAGAAAAACTATAATCCAGAAAATAATAGATCAATGCCTGCATGAGTTCACTATAAAAACTCATTAGACTTTGATCCTGCATAGTTTCGTATTTTTTCAGCACTGGGGATGTGCCAAGGGCCCATCTGGATAATATTAGAAGTTCTAAAGACGCAGCAGCCTGAGCAAAACTCTCTCTCAGAAGAAGGATCCAGAAACTCCTGGAACTGTCTCTCAGAAGAAGGATTCAGAACCTCCCGGAACTGTCTCTCACATCAACGAAAAACAAACATACAGCCAGATGACTCTGGAATTCAAACACACAACTCACCAGGGAGACTTATTTTTAGGTTAGTTCAGAACTAAATGCTCTTTTCTTTTTTTTTTGAATATACTTTTCTGGTTGTGTTTGAGAGTAGTTGAAATAAGTCAGAAAAGTGTGTTTGATGTATACCTGTGTGTTGACACTGCTCGTCCTGAGCCTGGGGTTGGGGCATGCTCAGAGGTCCACCCAGGAAGCCTTCATAATGCAGTATTTTGAGAGGAGGATTGCCCAACTTGAGGTAAGAGACATAAACTACATGTTTCCTTCATTACGCACACAATATGAATGCATTGTCTTATGGTCAAATAAAAAAACGAATATCTTATATTTCAGATTACTCTACCTCGTTGTTTAGTCTGTATTGATAACATTACAGTAACACTAAACTAAAACCAAAGTTAACAGCAAATATCAAAAACTCCTGTTCAATCACTGTGACTATGCGAACTATGGACTCCAATGCATATACCAAACTCATTTGCCACCAAACACAGTTTGCTAATGTTTTGGTTTGTTCATGTGGCTAGCGTGTACCGCTGAACATGTCCCAAAGTTATTATACAAATGATCACACGCAAGTAGAATTTGTTAACAATGTTTATGAAGAATTTAAGTTACATTGTTTCGATTTATCGACCTGTACTCACCATCGCACCAAAAAATATTGGACTGATTTGGAGGGGCGAGCCGGTGACGCCCAGTACGAAAAAGGCAGTTTCATTCAAAACTAGCAGTATTTCAATTTTCTCGATTTGTCAGTTGGGATAATGGGATAATTAGGAGTACAGCGACATCTTCTATAACTGGATTGAGGTACGTTTTCGAGCCATATCCCGCGCCTGCTCCACTCTTGCCCAGATTAGGGCAGCCAAGCGTTTACGATCTGTAGGGATCTCAGGTTGGAACTATTCTGGATAATTTCAGGAGAGCTTGAGCTGGTGTGACATTTTGTCCCAGTTTTTTATGTATTCAGCAGTATGAGTAATTATTGATGTTATAGGCACTCTGCCTTAGAAGCCAGTTGTTGCTTCAGTTATTGGCTATTTAGATGATTGTTTGTCATTTTGAAAGTTTACGTTTATATGTCAGAGTTCCTCAATGTCTTGTAAACATCCATGGTTCCATTTCACCTTCTGCACCTGTAAATAAATACCTCAATTTTGCACCTGATTTTGTCTGAATCCTTATGCTTCACACCCCCTGACAAGACCGCCTAGGGTCCACTATCTTACAATCACATTGTGCCACTTCTTAGACAGCATCTGCTTGCTCACCTCTCTTGCCCAGGAGCGTCTAATCAAATGTGAGCAGAACACCCAGCGGGTGGACCAGAAGATCTATGACCTGTCTACAGAGGTGCGTGGCCAGCTGGCTAACATGGAGGTGCACCGGACGGAAGTAAAGACCCAGGTGGATAGTGTGGCCATGCGGGTGGAGCGGGTGGAGAGGGACGTGGAGTACCTGGAGAATAAGACCCCTAACCAGCCCCACATTGAGGTGGAGGAGGTCCTGATGGAACAGCAGATGAAAGACGCCCAGAAGAAAAAAGTAAAGATCACACTGGGGACAGGTACATAGGAAACTGATGTTAACTAGAAAACAATGTAATATATGTGTGTGTGTTGTACATTACATATATTGAGAAATCAATTAGGATACATTCAATCTTACTCTTGTCCTTTCATGTATAGACTGCGACATAGCTCTCACTGGTGTGAAGTCTCTGAAGATAGTGAAGAAAGCAGGGGACGTCTATGGATCCTGGCTGAAAGACCCTACTAAGGGCTCTGCCAAAATCTATTTCTTCAGTGGGAATAAGAACAACACCCTACTAGAGTTTAAATCCCTGAAGACCTTCACTGAGGGAAGGCTCGCCCAGGCTCATCCAATTCAGCTCCCCTTTCCCTGGCAGGGAACTGGCCATGTGGTCTACAATGGCTTTCTGTACTATCACAGGGCAGACACACCCAACCAGATCTTAAAGGTGCATCTCCTCAACCGCACTGTGGCCGACAGTATGCTGCTGCCCGGAGCTGGCCGCCTGCCGACCTACGCCCTCACCACACACACCTTCCTGGACCTGGCTGTGGACGAGCTGGGCCTGTGGGTCATCTACTCTGACCCAGAGTTTGGGGGCAACCTGGTGATCACCAAGCTGGACAAGAGCAGCCTTGCTGTGGAGCACATCTGGGACACCACCTGTAAGAGCCACAACGCAGAGTCAGCGTTCATGATCTGTGGAACGCTGTATGTGGTGTACAACTCCCGCTACGGAGGGCGCTCCAGCATCCAGTGCCTGTACGATATCCACGACACCATCCACAGTGAGCAGAGCCCTGTGCTGTTCTTTCCTAAGCGCTACACCAACCACTACAGTATGCATTACCACCCCAAGGACAAGCAGCTCTATGCCTGGGACGACGGCTACCAGACCATCTACAAAGTGGACCTCAAGAGCAAGGCTGAAGTCTGACACAAATCTACATTAAAAGCAGTGTGTGTGCAAAAGTTAAGCAAGGACACGTCCTCTTTGTCCTGATGGTTGCATAGGATGTTCTTGGCAGATAGTCAAATCAATGCAGTCCTGATTTTTTAAAATCTATAACCCCTCATTATCAGTCATAGAACCACAGGTGTATTAAATTCAAAACATAACTAATGAACAATGTCCATAATCTATTATCATAATAAAAAGTATAGCCAACAATATATCAATTTAAGTTGAGGTAACACAATACACAGTTTGCTCGAGGCCCATATTTGCATGTGACTTTCTGCAAGATTATAATAAACTGCATTTAAAAAGTTGTTTTTCTGAGAGCAATGTAGTGGTCAGATGCTTCTTGGTACAATGTAGTCAGATGCTTCTTGGAGGTACAGTGACTGAAAATAGGTTTTTGCCAATATGGCACTGTTGAACGGAATGAGGTGAGAGAGCTACACACACTCTCTTCCAAAACAGTAGCTTTTTGCATAGTCATGATGAACACATTAGAGCTCTGTAAAGATTGGATGTGCCTGTAAACTGATGGAAAACAACAAAATCTGACATTTCCACAAACGGATGGCACTTTAGTTTATTCTATTAACAGACAAACCACATTTTCCTATTCCTGTTCCTATAATAATTTTGATATGAGCTTCTGTTGTTCTTTGTGGTAACTTTGAAAGGCAGCACATGACATGTTATTATGGTGTATGTATATGGCATAGTAACCACGTCACCAGGCTAATTGAGCATGGGCAGAAGTGTAGGCAAATGAGATTAGGTAGCTAGTAATAGAGCCCCACAGTGGAGGTATCATAATACCCATAAAACCTAGCGGTCAAACAGGGAAATGGTTCCAATAGTTTTTCTACCATTCATTTTTCCTATAGGGAATTTTAGAAACACTTAAAATAAGGGCTGTGTTTTGTGTAGGCTTACCCTGGCGTGATGTTTTGATAACCATGTAAATCTCTCTCAGACAAGGTGACTTTTATCAATATATTCGGCTCTATTTACTATCAGATTCAAAAATGCTAACTAGCATCAAAGTAGACATCATGCAAGACTACAAATCCCCACAAGCTCCTGCACGTCATCTCTAGTTGACACCTTTGCAAAACAGGTATTGTGTCAATTTAAATCTTATACAAGAAGGTTCAAAGAAATGTAAGTTTAAAGAAATGTAGCCAATTTATTCATTACTAAATGTAGCTAACATTGGATAGTTAATCCAGAGATATTTACCTTTGCCTCAATTCGGAAGTCTCGTCCAAATCATCATGGCATTTGTAGTTCTTTATGATAGCCACATTAGCAGCTAATTAGCATTTCATTTTTGGGGGGTAGATGCAGGTGACTATATTGATAAGTCACCTTGTCCTAGAGAGATTTACACGGTTATCAAAACGTCACGCCAGGGTAAGCCTACTTAAAACACAGCCCTTATTTTAAGTGTTTCTAAAATCCCCTATGGGAAAAATGTATGGTGGAAAAACAAATGGAACCATTTCCTTGTTTGACCGCTAGGTTTTATGGGTATTATGACTCATACTGTGGGAGTCTGTCTAACCTGAGATATTTTATGTTTTTTTTATGTAACTATGGTTGTCTCACTTATAATCAGCAGATGGCACTGTTGTCAAGAACTTCAGCACGAACACCAGTGAGCCAAGCGTCCAAATTATAGCCTATACGTTTTAGTCCTACAGTCGTAGGGTATATAATACTTTGCACGTGCTGGGCCATGGCAGACTCAACCAGGTGAGATAATAAAAAAACATGTTCGCACAGGTAAGTGGGCAAAAAAAATACGTATATTTGTGTGTATACAAATAGCATACACAATATGTGATGCGTTGTGCACAATATTATATTTATTACACATGATTACAATAACTTGTTTCAGATTTGAGTTTACATGTAATGCACCATAACGTTGGATGCCAACCGCCGATAAACCCCACTGAAGAAGAAGAAGAAGAATTTACATGTGAGGCAGTCTTGTTAGTGTATTGAAAAGTAAAAGTAGCTAGAGCACGTGGACTGTGTAGTTTGATGGAATGGCACGCCCCTAGAATCACATGACAGGTGATTGGTGGAGAGGCTTTATGATGAACACACTTATGGCATTGGCAGCGCGAAGGCACAGTCGGCCAGGGCGCGGATCATCCCATCGTTGAAAACACCACTTTCAGTGCCAAGGACGTTTTAAATCAAAAGTGGTCAATAGTGTATTCTGCAAGTTGCAGGGGAGGAATACGCGCTGGAGAGCAAGTCTCCGAAGTCGAGGATATTGTAGGTAATGCCAGAGACACTTGTTTTCTTCTTATTACTTACTTAGTAAAGTTTGTATTCTACTCGCATGTATTCATAATAGAAGTAGATAAGATTTAAAGCCTATCTATAGCCGAATGTACGACGACTTTGTGAATAAACACTATTTTAACTATACTAGTTTTTCTTCCAGTATGTTCAATATACTGATTTGCTTACGGAACAGGTGGATGAGCGTTGGGAAAGTGATAGAATAAAACTTGTCTGAACATGACAATGCAGTTGTGTACTCAGCATTCCACATAGGCTACTTAAGTATCTAAGCACTTGGCATGTAGCTTTATTTAAATAAAGTGGTTGTTTTTCTCAATTTGTTTTAGTTGCAGTAGTAAAATTATATGGTTTTCTGTTTTTTATGTATGTACACAATATATGGAAGAATTGAGGAGAAGGCTAGGCTACATTTAATGCACACAAAGCAATTCCCTGGTTTGTATTGGTTTGTAATGTGTGGCCTCTGTTGATGAAATGCAGTTTTGTTGTTTTCAGAGTACGCTATAGTAGCCTATGTTGTGTTAAATGATGTTGCAGCCTACTCACCAGAGTTTAATAGCAGACTATCAATTATGGACTGCATGACAAGCAGCTAAATATTACTTGCTGTGAATGATATGGTAATTCGTGAGTATCAAGGGTGTAGCACACCCAGCTGTGTGTGCTTGCCATCAAACAGCGAAGATGATTCACAGACCAGAAATGCTTGAGTGTCTTGAATATGGACGAAGAGTTGGAGGGGACATGCACCCAGGATACAATGTATTCTGTTGCCATGCTCATCCGAAGTGGCCCAGGTCGCATTAATCTGACTAGAATTGCTCCTAAACAACAGTGGTTCATTGGTCTCCAAACTATACTGAACAAAAATATGAACTCAACATGCAACAATTTCAAAGATTTTACTGTGTTACAGTTCATATAAGGAAATCAGTCAATTTAAATAAATTCATTAGGCCCTAATTTATGGATTTCACATGACTTGGAATACAGATATGCATCTGTTGGTCACAGATACCTTTAAAAAAAAAGTAGGGGCGTGGATCAGAAAACCAGTCAGTATTTGCCTCATGCAGCACGACACATCTCCTTCACATAGAGTTGATCAGGCTGTTGATTGTGGCCTGTGGAATGTTGTCCCACTCCTCTTCAATGGCTGTGCGAAGTTGCTGGATATTGGCGGGAACTGGAACACGCTGTCGTACACGTCAATCCAGAGCATCCCAAACATGCTCAAAAGGTGACATGTCTGGTGAGTATACAGGCCATGGAAGAACTGGGACATTTTCAGCTTCCAGGAATTGTGTACAGATCCTTGCGACATGTAGCAGTGCATTATCATGCTGAAAAATGAGGCGATGGCGGCAGATGAATGGCACGACAATGGCCTTCAGGATCTCTTCACAGTATCTCTGTGCATGCAAATTGCCATCGATAAAATGCAATTGTGTTCGTTGTCCATAGCTTATGCCTGCCCATACCATAACCCCACCGCCACCATGGGGCACTCTGTTCACAACGTTGACATCAGTAAACCGCTCGTCCACACGACGACATACACGTGGTCTGCGGTTGTGAGGCCGGTTGGACATACTGCCAAATTCTCTAAAACAACGTTGAAGGCGGCTTATGGTAGAGAAATTAACATTCAATTCTCTGGCAACAGCTCTGGTGGACATTCCTGCAGTCAGCACGCCAATTGCACCCTCCCTCAAAACTTGAGACATCTGTGGCATTGTGTTGTGTGACAAAACTGCACATTTTAGAGTGGCCTTTTATTGTCCCCAGCACAAGGTGCGCCTGTGTAATGATCATGTTGTTTCATCAGCTTCTTGATATGCCACATCTGTCAGGTGGATGGATTATCTTGGCAAAGGAGAAATGCTCACTTACAGGGATGTAAACAAATTTGTGCACAAAACTGAAGATAAATAAGCTTTTTGTGCGTATGGAAAATGTCTGTGATCTTTTATTTCAGCTCATGGGACCAGCACTTTACATGTTGCGTTTATATTTTTGTTCAGTATCATTCACAGTGCTGTTGATATCTCAGAGAGAGGGTGCCTGTTACATTCTTAATCTATTTTCTTAACTCTATTTTTTTAAACTACATTGTTGGTTAAGGACTTGTAAGTAAGCATTTCATGGTAAGGTCTACACCTGTTGTATTCGGCGCATGTGACAAATAACATTTGATTTGATTTGATTTGAAGATACCTTGATTCATCAATAACTTATTTGATTGTGAAACCCTGCACTGTAAAAAAAAAAAAAAAAAAAAAAAGAAGCTACTTAACAAATTGTTTAATCAGTGTTATTCTGTGAGTTGAATGGACTTCAAAAGGACAAGAATTTGCGCTAATGTGAGCTGAATTTGAAAAAGCTTGTTAAGTAAAATTACAAATTAATGTTTGCTCAAAACCACTAAAAACCACCCCCATCATTATCATATTTCCCAGGGTGCTCTATTGCAGGATGGTTTTCAGAATTGTTTGCTTAAATACCTGTGTTTTTGCTTGTACATTGATTGGTTTATTAATCTTATGCTACACAAACATAAATAACATACATTTTTCTAAACTAATCCAATTTGTTTGTAGTTGGACTTTTTGCACCTGTTACTGAGATAGCTGTTCCAGTTGATATGATTTAGGTAGTCTCAATAATCAATATTCCCTACCCTGGCAGTCATTCTCAATGTAGGTTGTGGGTGATTAAAAGTTTCAATTATTGGATATCGTCACTCTGGCTGGATTCCAATAGGAATTACACATCACTTTGCAAGCCAGCATAATGTGACTTGCAGGCTTGATGTGGCCTGTAAACCAAGAGTTTCAGACCACAGCGTTAGGGTGTAACTAGGCCCTCAAAGAAAGGCCTTTTGATTTATGTAATGTATTGTCATAAAGAGATTAATGTTACACTAAGAAATATGCAAATAAGGTAGAATAAATTCTCAAGTTGAATTGTATGTTCACTTAACCTTAAATTCAAAGTTGAGAGACCATACAATTCAACTTGAGAATATATGTTGATTCAGCTACAGTATATGACCAAATGTTGAGCAAACTCACCAGCCTGTTGCAGCTGGTTGCCTTACAATTGTACAGTGAATAATTATTTTTTTCTATTTGGAGTTAAAATGAATGTGAGGAAGTACAAATTCTTTCCAACATACGAGCAATGTTCAAAGAGGAGTTTGCATTTACAGTATAAGCTTATGTCCTGCACTAAGTCACAGAATGAGGAAGAAAATACATAACCATAGTAGCAGATCAGGGCACTATACTCTGAGGATCAAACAGTGTGTTTAATACCAACAGGACTAGTCCTCCTTCCAGTCCTAGGTTTGGATTATTATTCTGTCAACTCACACGGCTATGGCTCTGTGAGTCGTCTACAGGACGTAATCCTCAGTCAGATACTGGATGTCAGAGAGAGGAGAAAGCTTACTACTCCCAGGAGGGCTTGAAAAATCACAGGGAAGAGGATTTCTTGTGTTGATTTTAGAGGCCAACCGATACGGATTCCGATTTATTTGGGAGGGCAAAACGTACCAATACCGATGTATCTGCCGATATACTGTTGTAACGCAGGGAAATTAAAAAGTGTCATTTTTCCACACTGAGTTCTCATAAATTGCCATCCAAAAGAGCAATTGTCCAATAACTATGCTTCAGATGTTGATTTCATACATTGTGACAATAATGACACACCATGAGAATGGCCACAAGTGTTCAGATAAGCATGAGATTCCCTTTTTTCATCCTATTAATTGAATATCGGTTATCGACCGATATGGAGTTAAAAGGCCAATATCGGCCGATAATATCGGTGAACTGATACATCAGTCGGGCTCTAGTTGATTTAGCACCACATAATCAATTTATTATATATCATTTTCCTACTTCTAGCAAAGAAAAGCAGCTGTTGCTGCTCTGCTTAGATCTCCTTTAAGGAATGTTCTACCAGAGTTCAGTCAATGACTGATACTCTTGGACAGACCTCTGGTAGCCTATGTATGGTGCTGAACACTTCTGTTTTGAGGTGGTGGAGATAAAGAAACAGAAAAGCTAGTGATAGGGATCTGCTGTGTTATTACATATAAAAAAACACACTTAAAGCGGCAATCAACAGTTGAAACAATAACAAAGCACTGTTTCGCTACAAAGCTGAGGGATGGGGCTAGAGAAATGGAGCCACTCTCAAATTCATAGACAGAGCTATGGATGCAAGGACTGGTCATCCATGACATCACAATTATAGTTTTAACCATGTTTTAAGGCTATATAGGGTTTGTTTACATTTACTTTGTTTACATTAAAGTAAAACAAGTTTATATTGTGGGTTCTGATGGGGTACGACTGTTGAACTAATCATGAGGCAGTTATTCTTCAAGAATCATTGGGTACACATCATTAATTTATAAGTCCAAAAATTGAGGTAGCAACTGCAGATTGGCCATTTAATATATGTGTAGAAAGTCAAGACAACACATTGATAGTCCCACAGCTCCTGAGTGTAAATTTCCCTTGGTAATGAGTGTGTTGGGCAGCAGTCAGCGGGGCTGTGCTCTGAGGATCATGTGCTCAGATGGATAAAGCCCATTATTTGTCCTCAGCTCTGCTTTGTGCCGCTCCCCAGCTCCATGTGAAACAGTATGCGATTGTATGTCTTTGAGATGACATACCCTCCCAGGACCCAGGCCAAATGCATAAACAGATATTGCAATTGTTTAGCAACTTCCCCCTCAGGATGACTGTAAATGCTGTTTTATTTCTGTAGGATTTTATGTTTCATGGCATTTGGACTGCTATGAATTGCTTGGATATGTTCTGTATGGAAATCGTTGGACATCCATGCTTTAGTTACAAGTAAACCTGAGTCCTATGCTGAAATGTCTAATCTTTTTAATAACAACCCTAACCCTAACCCTAAGTTATTGATCCTGGGGTCCACCAGTGACATTCTTCAACCTGTGTGCTTTCCCCCTAACTGTGATGAGAGTTCATCAGACAAAGGTGAGTGACCTCTACCAGGCCAGGACATTTACTCTCTCCCTACTTGACAAAATATTTAAAGTTCCATGGTAAACAGGCAGCCCAGAGTTAGCCGGAAGCGAAAAAGAGAGGTTGAAGTGAACATTGTTTTAATCTGACAGAGTTACAGTGGGGAAAAAAAGTATTTAGTCAGCCACCAATTGTGCAAGTTCTCCCACTTAAAAAGATGAGAGAGGCCTGTAATTTTCATCATAGGTACACGTCAACTATGACAGACAAATTGAGAAAAAAAATCCAGAAAATCACATTGTAGGATTTTTTATTAATTTATTTTCAAATTATGGTGGAAAATAAGTATTTGGTCACCTACAAACAAGCAAGATTTCTGGCTCTCACAGACCTGTAACTTTTTCTTTAAGAGGCTCCTCTGTCCTCCACTCGTTACCTGTATTAATGGCACCTGTTTGAACTTGTTATCAGTATAAAAGACACCTGTCCACAACCTCAAACAGTCACACTCCAAACTCCACTATGGCCAAGACCAAAGAGCTGTCAAAGGACACCAGAAACAAAATTGTAGACCTGCACCAGGCTGGGAAGACTGAATCTGCAATAGGTAAGCAGCTTGGTTTGAAGAAATCAACTGTGGGAGCAATTATTAGGAAATGGAAGACATACAATACCACTGATAATCTCCCTCGATCTGGGGCTCCACGCAAGATCTCACCCCGTGGGGTCAAAATTATCACAAGAATGGTGAGCAAAAATCCCAGAACCACACGGGGGGACCTAGTGAATGACCTGCAGAGAGCTGGGACCAAAGTAACAAAGCCTACCATCAGTAACACACTACGCCGCCAGGGACTCAAATCCTGCAGTGACAGACGTGTCCCCCTGCTTAAGCCAGTACATGTCCAGGCCCATCTGAAGTTTGCTAAAATGCATTTGGATGATCCAGAAGAGGATTGGGAGAATGTCAGATGAAACCAAAATATAACTTTTTGGTTAAAACTCAACTCGTCGTGTTTGGAGGACAAAGAATGCTGAGTTGCATCCAAAGAACACCATACCTACTGTGAAGCATGGGGGTGGAAACATCATGCTTTGGAGCTGTTTTTCTGCAAAGGGACCAGGATGACTGATCCGTGTAAAGGAAAGAATGAATGGGGCCATGTATCGTGAGATTTTGAGTGAAAACCTCCTTCCATCAGCAAGGGCATTGAAGATGAAACGTGGCTAGGTCTTTCAGCATGACAATGATCCCAAACACACCGCCCGGGCAACGAAGGAGTGGCTTCGTAAGAAGCATTTCAAGGTCCTGGAGTGGCCTAGCCAGTCTCCAGATCTCAACCCCATAGAAAATCTTTGGAGGGAGTTGAAAGTCTGTTTTGCCCAGCGACAGCCCCAAAACATCACTGCTCTAGAGGAGATCTGCATGGAGGAATGGGCCAAAATACCAGCAACAGTGTGTGAAAACCTTGTGAAGACTTACAGAAAACGTTTGACCTGTGTCATTGCCAACAAAGGGTATATAACAAAGTATTGAGAAACGTTTGTTATTGACCAAATACTTATTTTCCACCATAATTTGCAAATAAATTCATTAAAAATCCTGCAATGTGATTTTTCTGGATTTTTTTTCTCATTTTGTCTGTCATAGTTGACGTGTACCTATGATGAAAATTACAGGCCTCTCTCATCTTTTTAAGTGGGAGAACTTGCACAATTGGTGGCTGACTAAATACTTTTTTTCCCCACTGTATATGACCATCACCTGTCAAGGCAAATCAAGCTAAAGCCTTCAGCAGAGCAGGGAAGTGTTGAGTGGTGAGTGATTGCAGGAGGGAAAAAATACTGTGGGACATAGTTTGACGTTTTTTCATGCAGGTTGGTTGTTTTCCAGTTACAGTTGGAGTTCCTGAGCTAATCAGGTATCCCTGTGTTCTCTAGGAATATGATCCCTAAAACAACTAGTGCTTCACTCCCAGCTCAGATGGGGGTTCTGCCTGAACGATGAGCTGTTAAAACATTTGGATTTGAAAACACTGCACTTAGTTCTGTGTTTGTCTTGGCCCATTTATCTATGTCAAGGATTTAGAGTCTCTATCTCACTAGATGGTTCTTCTACAGATATTAAAGGATGGCACAACACTGTAACTACATTCTGTTAACAGACGTAGCCCTTTCCTGAAGTCAAATGACCTAGTGGCCTCATGGGTGGAATAAAAACCAGCCGAAAATCCGGTGTTTCTATGTCAAACGGTTTTGTTATATTTCAGTCTTCTGTGATGTACAGTACCAGTCAAAAGTTTGGACACACCTACTCATTCCAGGGTTTTTCTTTCTGTTAACAGACGTAGCCCTATTTGGTAAAAGACCAAGTCCATATAATGGCAAGAACAACTCAAATAAGCAAAGAGAAACGACACTCCATGATTACTTTAAGACATGAAGGTCAGTCAATCCGGAACATTTCAAGAACTTTGAAAGTTTCATTAAGTGCAGTCGCAGAAAACATCAAGAGCTAGGACGAAACTGGCTCTCATGAGGACCGCTACAGGAAAGGAAGACCCTCTGCTGCAGAGGATAAGTTCATTCAAGTTACCAGCCTCAGAAATTGCAGCCCAAATAAATGCTTCACAGAGTTCAAGTAACAGACACATCTCAACATCAACTGTTCAGAGGAGACTGCGTGAATCAGGCCTTCATGGTCGAATTGCTACAAAGAAACCACTACTAAAGGACACCAATAAGAAAAAGAGACTTGCTTGGGCTAAGAAACACGAGCAATGGACATTAGACATGTGGAAATCTGTCCTTTGGTCTGATGAGTCAAAATTTGAGGTTTTTGGTTCCAACCGCCGTGTCTTTGTAGGACGCAGAGTAGGTGAACGGATGATCTCTGCATGTGTGGTTCCCACCGTGAAGCATGGAGGAGGAGGTGTGATGGTGTGGGGGTGCTTTGCTATTGACACTGTCAGTGATTTATTTAGAATTCAAGGCACACTTAACCAGCATGGCTACCACAGCATTCTGCAGCGATACGCCATCCCATCTGGTTTGTGCTTAGTAGGACTATCATTTGTTTTTCAACAGGACAATGACCCAACACACCTCCAGGCTGTGTAAGGGCTATTTGACCAAGAAGGAGAGTGATGGAGTGCTGCATCAGATGACCTGGCCTCCACAATCACCCGACCTCAACCCAATTGAGATGGTTTGGGATGAGTTGGACCTCAGAGTGAAGGAAAAGCAGCCAACAAGTGCTCAGCATATGTGGGAACTCCTTCAAGACTGTTGGAAAAGCATTCCTCATGAAGCTGGTTGAGAGAATGCCAAGAGTGTGCAAAGCTGTCATCAAGGCAAAGGGTGGTACTTTGAAAAATCTCAAATATAAAATATATTTTGATTTGTTTAACACTCTTTTGGTTTATTACATGATTCCATATGTGTTGTTTCATAGTTTTGATGTCTTCACTATTATTCTACAATGTAGAAAATAGTAGAAATAAAGAAAAACACTTAAATTAGTAGGTATGTCCAAACTTTTGACTGGTACTGTATATAAAGTATAATATTGGGATGCAAACTCAAAATTGAATATATTTCAACTCTATATTTGACATGGTAAAGGTGTCTTCTTTTTTTTAAGCCCATAACCGTGTGTGAGGTGAATACTTATGTATTCAATTTTGAGAAACAGTATGTGACCCTGATTTAGCCCACTGTTGTAAAAGGTAACTCAGGTGAAATATGTGCTTAGTGTTACAGGATGATGACAGACACTACCATGTTGTAAGAAATAGGCCTACAGAACCTGGTAAAAGGATTGGAATAATTTTTTTTTTTGAACAAACAAAGTATGATGGATTTGATGAGCCAACTGAGCCAAGAGAGGGAAGGTCATGTTGTGGACAGTCCTTATTGGCTGGAATTTCCAGAGTTGAGTTTCTTCCTGGCCTTTTGTCTGATGTTTGTGACATATTGGAGTGCACCTGCTCGTGGATGACATTTCTCTGCTCCTGCAACCTGCACTCCCTCGCGTTACAGCTGCCAGGTGAGCGGAGCGATGATCGGCCCGGTAAGCTGGCAGAAAGTCAACCGGGTCCGGGTCATCTGTCCTGTCCTAACCCCACTACAGCTACTGATATGACTTCATACTTGTCTTCCATAGAATACCCTCCATACCGATGCAATGATAGACTGTTGAAGTTTGTTTGATTCCTTACCTATACAGTACTATGCATGCATGCACCAACGGTATGAGTTTGAAAGCGAAGTATCTCACTCCAACAATGGCCCCACATTGGATGTGCTGATTTCATCTGTCAGTCCAGTGGTCTGAGCACGTGTTGCCCATTGGTTATGCGACACACTTTGCATAGTGTGACTATAACGTTATCCTGTCATTTGAACTGGGTTTGTTCTGGTTGAGCTGGCTTGTGGGTTAAGATGTTGACACCATGTAACCTTACTCTGTCCTGTGCATCAGGAGTCATGTACTGCAAATACTGTAGGAGTCTGGTCTACCAGCCATTTTGAATGAGCTGCTGTAGATTTTTTGGTGGTTCCAACACGGTTCCAAGGCAGAAGCACAGCACACACAAACTCGTCATCTGTCAATGCTATGTGTTAGGCCCCCTGCCAACACTGTTACAATGAAACCTTGTCTATTATGCAACAGATCACCTTTCTCACGCAGGTGCCCAGTGCCACAGACACGAGTCGAGTCCACTTCTGTTTAGATGGCTACCTCTCAAGCGCCCAGCTGAAATGGAAGGCTGTATGAACAAAAGGCCTGCAGGCAGCTAGACCCCTCCAATGTGTCATCTTGTCAACTAGCACATGAACACATGTAAGTGGCAGAATGAGGCCCTGAAAGGATGTTGGAGCTGTCAGTGGGGCTCTGGCTTTGATGCTTATACTGTATATTAAGCTGTGTTGACATGATGGCTCTGTTGGTCTGCCTACTACTGCTGACATTGGCCTTTGTGCATGTTAGTTTCACTGCCTCAGGGTTAACTACTGTACAGTTCTACATGTCTAAATAATGGTGTGGAAAATGTTGTGCATCCCTTTGGCTTTACTAGCCTCTAGCTACGTGTTGGCAGAAGGTTGGTGAGAGAGATTTGAAGAAAAAAACCGTCTTCAGTTTCAAACACATCAAAAATATGTTTGTTTTTTTTTGTAGAAAAAATTGGATGTTTAGTGTGATCATAAAGTAAATGTCCACTTTATCTGCAGGCAATTGTAAGCAAACCCTGTGATTTAAAATGTTTTCCTGCTTTCCTGAGCTAGTTAAACCTCAAACGTAAAACCTCAAACATGCATGTTTACACTAGTCCACACATTCTCTCCAAGGGCCTCTTACATGTATGGTAATAATAAGGTAGTGCTTATGACTACTGTGTTTTCTTGACTTTTATTTTATAATGTTGGAAGCCTTTATCCGCCACTGAATGGAGCAATGCAGTTGTGAGGCGCTGTGATCTCATGTTTGCTTGACATGCTCTCAGTTATGATTGGGCTTGATTGCTGATATGAGTATGACAGGGCCACGTAACATCCACTGCCAGGGTGATTACATTCGGGCCGCCTGATGTTGACATTTTGGAGAGCTAACGAAGCTTCGCCAGCAAGGGGAGGTGGATGGGCTTAATATAGGGCTGACTAAGTAAAGCAAACCAAACCCAAGGTTACAGCAGGGTTTCCCACGTGTTGAAAACAAATCTGTCAACTGAGGGCTTAGTTATTTGGTTGGTTAGTTATTGGTTGATGAATGTTGTAATCATCAGCCAGACTCCCATAAGTAGAGTTTCTGTAGGGTGCTGTTAGAGAGATTTGATCGTTAAATACTCATGGCTTGGAATAAATCTGCTAAGTGGATGCATGTTTCTGTTGGCGTGCAAAGTTCCATATATCAGGTATTTTCTGCCTTCTTTCAATTTGTGATGTGTGAATTGTTAGCATTTCATAATGTGTGAAGACTTGTTCTAGATTATATATTCACACATTTTAAAGGATGAAGATTACTTAATTTTCTGTAAGCATTAGTTAGCATACAAGGGTATATTTGAGTAAAGGTCAGAGTAGGGAAAATCCCCATCCATATGTCTGTTCATCTCTTCTGCCTTCTTGGTTGAAATTCTTGGGTATTTTCCTGCTCAACCCCTTATATTTGTGTTTGTGACAGCCAGGCCTCTGGAGCTCTCTCTCTCTCTCTCTCTGGGCTTCAGCAGCAGTTTGCTCTGCTAATCCAAACAGGCCAGAGTCAATGAGGGAAAACAGTAAACTCACACACCTCTGTGCTTCACCACACTTCACAAAAGTGCAGTTTCACATGCTCTGGCATTTCTGTTCACATTTCCCACCAGACTAATTGTTCAAAGTAGAAGGACCACTTCTTAGGCCCAGCCATTAGTGTCAGAAGGCCTGAGAGTTTCTCCTACAGATAGAAGTGGAATTTCTGTCTTCCTCTGGTAACTAGTGATAAACACTAGATTTTCAGTCATGTGAATTAATCAGAAAAGTTTCACCCCCAAAACGTTAAAGCCTTGATGACCTCCTTAAACAAACATTCAGGAATTATGTTAAAATGGCAATCAAATGCACTTCCTTTTTGCAGTGTTTTGCCAGTCTTATTTGAACCTTTGAACACTGTGGCCATTTTCCTTACACACAGACAAGCCATCCTCTGGTCTGGTGGATGTGTGACTTTTCTTGTCCCTGTGAAAGAATGGGACACCGCTGATGTCTGTACTGTAACTCTACCCAGCAGCGCTCAGTGTGTCAGTCTTCAGCAGAGCATAAGGACTGCAGGCCGGGATGACCTGGACAAAAACAGGAACTAGATCTTCCTCCCAGTGTTACTACTGTGACTGTCTGGCTCAAACAAAGCTCACCGTTCATTATTCTATGTCCTAACTGCAAGGGACCACAGTTGATATCATATGTTCTGATAAAAAGTATTTGTCATCTACACAACGTCCAGAAATATATTTCCATAGAAATGATCTTTATTACATCAATCTTGATGTGTCAGACTTTTATCAAAGACTCAGACAGAGGTCTTGAGTGGGCACTGAGCCCACCTGCTCATACAAGTATTTGTCTTTTCTCGGTTGGACTTTGCATTGAGGTGGATACTCTCTTGTTAATCATTAGGCCTGTGTTCCATTGACGGCAGTACTGTATGTAGCAGGTAAACAACATTTTAATAAATTAAAAACCCTCCTGACATTTTGATAGTGATAATGATCAAACTTTATTATCACTGTGTTAATACACTTATTAATGACTGTGTTGTCAATCTTACAGGCGTCATATGTTGTTGTTGTTGTAATCTCCCAGAGACTTTTGAATGGCAGCAGTACGTTAGACCTGACATGGTGCTGATAGCGCTGGCTGAGATAGAGCATCTCTCCAGTCCCAAGTGCTCAGCCAGAATCAGCTATTTCCTGGCCAGCATGAAGGAACGTAATAACACTCTAATTACAACAGCATAAAGTCCCTGGCAGGGGACAGAGAGAGGGCCATGAGGATCTGACCAGTATTAAATGCTGCTTCTTTTTATCAAGCTGGGAGCTTAACGATGCTGCTTTTTATAGTGCTTTGATAGGACTGGAGGGAAAATCAACTGGAAATAATCTGGCATTAATTTTTTCAGGATTATAAAGTAAAGGCATGGAAATTGCAAAGCACTGTTTAGAGGTTCAGACCTTCTCCCTTGTAGGAATGTTTAGAATAATTTAGGCCCTTAGAGGAAAGTTCTCTCCCTTTTTAAGCAGGTCCCATGCAGTGCTTATCAAAGTTCTCCAAATGGATGATGTGCAGAAACCAGATACAGAGCTGGATGTCTGTAATGTACTTAGGACACTGTTCGGCATGTGATGTTTTCTGATGTCACTAATCATTTTACTGATATCAGCAGAAGCACTCGGCTGCTTGGTGATTCTCCAAACTGTGGGTGGCTCAGAAATGCACTTATGCATGTCACTGAATGAGCAGCAGGACAGAATAGGGCTGGAATGACCTAGCAGACACAGCGGTTTGGCACTGTACGGACTATACACAGGTGCAGTGGATTTGTATATTTGTTTGTACAGACCAAGAACGTCTTAAGATTTGAGGAAGTTATATAGTGTTACAGTTCACACATTTTTAAAGACAGCGGAAAGGGATGATTCAATCTTCATATCGTATTCTTGTAAATCTTTTTTTTTGTTGCCTAGATTTAATAATTTCAACAGCATAACACGGATATGATTATATTTAGGCTACAGATGTTACTTGACCTCAGAGAAGTTCAATGGGGTTGTGTTTGTTAAGGTAATCTATGATTATCCAAACCAGCTCGGATTCCGTTTGTTTACGGGGTTTGTTGTTTTACCCTTCTGAGTTTTTGGCCACACCACATAAATGCCCCGGCAGCTCAATTTGGCTCAGCATGGAACCTCCAGGTTATGTAGCATTTGATGTGGTCTTTGGAGTAGTGTAAAAGTTCTTTATGTCTTTTCTAGACAGCTACACATTGTTCTAAACCTGCTGTTTTCTGCATTGTCAAAGTTGGCTATTGCTGAGGTGTTGAGTTTTTGACAGAAATGTGCTTTGACGGCACCGAGCTGGATTTCACTCTCTGTCGAGTCGATGGCTTATCCAGTGAGGAGCAGGCCCAGGTGTTTGAATTGAAAATACACCTTGCGGCGGAGAAAGGTGCTGACCCATGGAACATTATTGTGAGAGACTGCTAGACTGCACTGTCAGGGGCAGCAGATGAAATGGGAAGACAGAGGGACAGCCTGAGCACTGCTGGCTAATGTTATCCTCTTCAAACAGGCTCAGCCTACTCCTCTTCTCTGTGGGAAGAATGCCTGTGATAGCTGACTAGTGGCACTGGGGCTAAATTAAATAGAAGGCTTTAGGTGCTGTAAGGTTATTGATGGGTCTGTTTGCTGGGTTATATATTAGTCATATTTGTGACTGCCAAGTACAACCTCAATGCTTTGCACAGCAAGAAATCATTAAGACCTGGCAGAAAATGTAGTTCTTATAACAAACTGCTGTCATGACAGGATGTGTGCAGATGCAGGATCTTAATTTGACCAGTTTCTCACAACTGGAATTTTAAAATGGAAATTACAAACTTTAGAAGCCTTTTTAATTCAACCTCAAATACACTGCATGTTTGCATTTCAGCTGTGCAGGACATTTCCTGCAACAACAGGGTGATCACATTTGTTTTGCTGGCAGTTGTTTTTCTGGGAAACTGTGAGAATAAGGTGTTCTGTTTCTACAGAAACTATGAGTAATAATGAGAAATACAGTGCTATGAAAAAGTATTTGCCCCCTTTCTAATTTTCTCTACTTTTGCATATTTGTGATACTGAATGTTATCAGATCTTCAACCAAAACCTAATATTAGATAAAGGGAACATATGTGAACAAATAACACAACAATTACATATTTATTTCATTTATTTCCTAAACAAAGTTATGCAACACCCAATTCCCCTGTGTGAAAAAGTAATTTCCCCCTTACACTCAATAACTGGTTGTGCCACCTTTAGCTGCAATGACTCCAACCAAATGCTTCCTGTAGTTGTTGATCAGTCTCTCACGTCGCTGTGGAGGAATTTTGGCCCACTCTTCCATGCAGAACTGCTTTAACTCAGTGACGTGTGGGTTTTCAAGCATGAACTGCTCGTTTCAAGTCCTGCCACAACATCTCAATTGGAATTAGGTCTGGACTTTGACCAGGCCATTCCAAAACTTCCAATTTGTTGCTTTTTAGCAATTTTCATGTAGACTTGATTGTGTGTTTTGGATCATTGTCTTGCTGCATGACCCAGCTGCGCTTCAGCTTCAGCTCACAGACGGATGGTCTGACATTCTCTTGTAGAATTCTCTGATACAGAGCAGAATTCATGGTTCCTTCTATTAAGGCAAGTCGTCCAGGTCCTGAGGCAGCAAAGCATCCCCAAACCATACTACCACCACCATGCTTGACCTTTGGTATGATGTTCTTACTGTGAAATGCAGTGTTTGGTTTTCGCCAAGTAGTAGATAGTTTCACTATGATTATGAATATCTGGAAATCATAGGTTTATTACAGATAGCATATCTTATGTTCTAATGTTATCATAATGAAGCTCTAATTTCTTTGCCACTTCACTGTTATTTTGTTACAGTTTGTTCTAATGGACTTGATACACTCCAACAATGGTATCCTAATGCAGGGCAATAGCTCTACCAAGATCGTGTCTTCAAGACATAGCTACATTAGATTGCACAGAAGCAGACATTAGACTATTATTCTCTTTGGCCTGTCCATTAGTGCTCTGCAGTACCCTGATCTCTTCATGGCCTTTATCTGCAGGCTTTAATTAGGTTTGTATGATCCGGCCAGTTATTAGAATACCAGTGTCTGCTGCCCACTGTGCTGCTGTTACACAGAGAAGCTGTCAGTACTACAGAGGCTCTGAATGAATGGAGCCATCACCCTCAGCCGTGTCCAGCTAAATCTGAAAAGCCACATAATGAACACTGTTGACGCCTGGCTCCTTTCAAAGCGCTGCCTGCCTGCCTGTCCGACGTCTACAGTTGCCTTTTGTCACGGAAGCCTAAGCCTGTGTGTCGCCATGTCCTCAACGCATCACAGTCAATGGTCACATCTAATTATTTTTCCAGAGAAGATTACTTGAATAGCTATGTTTCCATTCTGTCATATGATAGATAGTACGGAGTTAGTTGGTGGGAATGAAAGAGTTAAGCAGTCAAAGCTCTGTTCGAGATGCTTTTATTGACTTTGGTCATTGGAACTCATCATAGGTTGATGTGTGAGACATGTATTTTTTGGCACAGCAATCAAATTATCAGTCACGTCTCACTCTGATCCCTTTTGAGCCGTAATGAAAACAGACCTGGGTCCTTGTGAATGCCTCCCAACTCAGCGATGGTTGTGTGGAATGGAGATATACCCCAACCCCACCAACCGTCAGCTCTATCAACAGCTGAAAGAAGGAAGACATTCACAGTGTGTTTAGATCCCGTAACCTGGGGGGTTGGACAGGGGACGTGCTGTTCTCTCTGTTTAAGAGGGTAGATGCTGATGGCTGAAAGGCAGGATGACAGAGGGAGGAGATCCTGCTGGGTGGCTCGGAGGCCTCATTAGAACAGGGGTCCTCCGCTGTACAGTCATCGGGGGGGGGGGGTAATTTGTACCATATGACATTTATTTTCTAACTGATGTTTACTGTACAAAGTGTTCAAAGCTAAATTATATTAGATTTAGAATTCCTCTTTCTTAAAATGAAACAAGGTTTGTATTTCCCTCCAGGACACCAAGCATAGAGGCTGATGCAGTAGTCTGTCGCCATGGCCTCAGATGCAAGTCACATGTTGGAGGCGGCCTTGGAGCAAATGGATGACATCATTGCAGGTAAAAGTGATTCATTGTCTCTTCCTATTACATCTATTCTCCCACAGTTTATTATGCTTTTTTTGATTCACCATTGAAAAGATTTGTGTATTTTCACACAGCACTGAGATCAATTTGGAATACAAAACCAACTTGAGAAACTAGTTCACTTCTTTTGAAAGAAAGGTCCTTGCCTCATTATACCGTCTTTGTACACAGTGATTGGTACTGTATATCAAACTGGTTTAACTGCTGGCATGTGTGTGCTTGAAACACACCGTGTCACTGCCACAGGTAAAAGTTGAGAAACGGAGCAGGCTAAGCAAGGCTACTGTCACGCCCTGGCTCTGGGGACTCTGAAATGTTGAGCCAGGGTGTGGATTTTCTATGTTTAGTTTCTCGGGGTAGCTTCTATGTTGTGTTTTCTATGTTTTGGGTTTTGTTCTAGATCATATAGATCTATGTTGGTCAGGGTGGTTCCCAATCAGAGGCAGCTGTTGCTCGTTGTCTCTGATTGGGAGCCATACTTAGGTAGGCTGTTTTCAGCTATTCTTTGTGGGATCTTGTTCTGATTTGGTTTGTGTTATACCGTAGACGTCACGTTATCGTTTTGATCGTGTGATCATTCTAAATAAATAATATGTTCACCTTCAACGCTGCGCCTTGGTCCGCTTCATCATGTGTCAACGATCGTGACAGAAGATCCCACCTTGACTGGATCAAGCAGCGTGACGAGGAGAGAGGATGGACGTGGGAGGAGATGAGTGCGAGTCTGGCAAGAGGGATGGAGGCCTTGGCCACGGGTAGGAGTGAAGCCCATACATTTTTTAGGGGGGGGCTAACGCCGTGGACGACGGGGCAGCAGGAGGACGCCAGGTTACGGGAGTCACTGGTCACCAGGGGGAAGGAGGTTGTAGAGGCACGGCGAGAGGTACTGGCGTGTGTTGCCAGTCCGGTCCGGCCTGTTCCTGATCCCCACGTAGGGCCAGTGGTGTGTGTTCCCAGTACGGTCCGGCCTGTTCCTGCCACTCGCACCAAGTCAGTGGTGCGTTTCGTCAGCCCGGCGCGGCCCGTACCTGTTCCCCGCACCAAGTCAAGGGTGCGCTTCGACAGCCCGGCTCGGCCTGCTCCTGCTCCCCACACCAAGCCAGTGGTGTGCGTCGTCAGTCCGGCACGGCCCGTGCCTGTTCCCCGCACCAAGTCAGGGGTGCGCTTCGACAGCCCGGCTCGGCCCGCTCCTGCTCCCCACACCAAGCCAGTGGTGTGCGTCGTCAGTCCGGCACGGCCCGTGCCTGTTCCACCGGTGGCTGGTCCGGCACCGGTCAGATGCTTCACGTCGGAGCTAGAGCAATCCGCTCCACCAGTGGTCAGTCCAGCTCCGGCCAGCAGGGCCAGACCGGACCAGGGGTACTGTGGGGGGTTAGAGAGGGAGTGGGGATCATGCCCAGAGCCGGATCCGCCGCCAAGGTGGAGTGCCCACCCGGTCCCTCCCCTGTGGTGTTCTGTTGGCGCGGTCGGAGTCCGCGCCTTTGGGGGGGGGAGTACTGTCACGCCCTGGCTCTGGGGACTCTGAAATGTTGAGCCAGGGTGTGGATTTTCTATGTTTAGTTTCTCGGGGTAGCTTCTATGTTGTGTTTTCTATGTTTTGGGTTTTGTTCTAGATCATATAGATCTATGTTGGTCAGGGTGGTTCCCAATCAGAGGCAGCTGTTGCTCGTTGTCTCTGATTGGGAGCCATACTTAGGTAGGCTGTTTTCAGCTATTCTTTGTGGGATCTTGTTCTGATTAGGTTTGTGTTATACCGTAGACGTCACGTTATCGTTGTTGTTTTGATCGTGTGATCATTCTAAATAAATAATATGTTCACCTTCAACGCTGCGCCTTGGTCCGCTTCATCATGTGTCAACGATCGTGACAGCTACCCTGTAAAGAAATGAGGTCCTGAATAAAACATCAGATCAGCCCTGCCTGTGACACACAGGAGGCTACTGAGGGGATTACGGCTCATAATAATAGCCGGAACGGAGCAAATGGAATGGGATCAAACACATGGAAATCGTGTGTTTGATGTATTTGATACCATTCCACTTTATCTTTTCCAGCCATTTCCACAAGCCCGTCCTTCCTAATTAAGGTGCCACCAACCTCCTGTGCTGTGACAGTTCCATAGACATTAAAACCAGTACATAGTGATAGCGCTGACGTCATCCACGTATTCCTATGGAAAACTCCCCATGGCGCATGAAGACGGAAGTATTTGAATTTGAAGTGGGTCATATTGCTGAATAGGGCTGAATGGTACAAAAAAATTGCTAAGGATCATGGTCGATGTAGTAGTTTTTATCCTGCCTGAGAGAGCCTCCTTCCTCGTAGCCTACTGGCCGGTGATTGGTCTGTGTCAGCATTTGGTCCTGTGTGATGACAAATGTAGTAGTCAGAATAAATCACTATTTAATTAAATATCTCGATTTGTAGCGAACTTGAAAATAATTCACAGTGGGGATCAAACTTGATCATAATAAACTAATTTTAGAGCCCAAAACTTTTGGGCCATTCTGACTATGGTAATTTACGTAGGCTTTCAAGGGCTGACCAGAGCTTTCGGCACCGCTAGGTTGTTACACAGTAGTAGACCAGCAGAGCTCGTGACTTCACGCTCCAGACAGGTCACTGGGGGCCTGGACAGTTCCCCCTGTCATCATCAGACTGTTTACTATAGACTCCATGGACTTGAACTAAGATGGGTTTGTAACACGTTAGACAGAATGCATTTCCATTTCCATTGAACTCCATCTCTTGAACTCTTACTTTTAAGTACAATTCTAAACATCAGATTAGATTAGGTTATTACATTTACTCGTTTTTGTAAATATTGTAATTAATATAACAATTTAGTAAATAGTAGCAAAATGTTATTTTTCCCATTTATACATCATTTCTATAACATGTAGGCTACATTAGCCTACGTTCTGAGGGGTAAGAAAATAGAGTTTATTCTCAAGTCCCCGTGAACAGAATACTAGACACACAGGACTATTTCCTGATCAAGCCGCAGGGTCAGAAAAATCATTAACATGATACACACTGTGATAATGTGATAATATATGCCATTTAGCAGACGCTTTTATCCAAAAAGGGCATTATCATCATTTTCACAATTTCAGAGTTTTATTTCGACCTCATAGTTTGGAAATATCATTTTTTGACTGCACTGCCCTTTTAAGCTATGAGTTTAAACATATTCGGCAACATGAAAGTGGGTCGAAACTATTAAGTAATGAAAGAGAGATTATCCAAAGCGACTCACATTCATGTGTGCATACATTTTCGTATGGGTGGTCCCAGCGGGAATCGAATCCACAGTCGTGGCGTTGCAAGCGCCATGCTCTACCAACTGAGCTGGAGAGGACCATGATATGTTTATACTGTATAATCTTTGATGTTCAGAGACATGGAGGACAGGGCATCTCTTCTCATACTGAAGATACCCAGCAGGCAGAGAGAGCTTTAATTAGATATTTAAAAACATTATTCATAGTGTGGATGGAAATCTCCAGCTAATGCCTTTCATTCCAACAAGCGGAACACACTCTAACCTACAGACAACTGTATGGAAATGCCAAGATTGAATATGATATGTGAGAGAGATAGCATTCAAATGAGGATCCCACATTGGCTTACAGTATGTCAGACCTCCATGTTATTTCTGAGGGCCTTGCTGGAGATCCTCAGGGATAATGACGGAGCATGATTGGATGTTTGGCTTGTTTACAGGTGAAATGAGATCAGTCTGTTCTGTTATGATGTGCTCTCAAAATATGAGTGTGTTTTAATGGTGTTTTCCTCTTTCTTGCATGTACACTATGAGTCCTATTTAGGGGATCTGTGCAGTGTTAGTGTGGTGGAAAGGCACAGTCAAACATGAACAGTGTGTGTGTGTGTGTGTGTGTGTGTGTGTGTGTGTAGTGTGTGTGTGTGTATGTGTGGGCGTGTGCCCACATCCAAGTGTATGTGTGTGTGGCTGTTAAATTAGGGGCAAGACTTTGAAAGGGGTTGGGCTGAGGGTCACATTCCCTGCAGCAAGCTCAACTATAGCCAACATGATTGAACTAATAAAGGTTTCATGTTTAATGCAGTCGGTCAACTAATTAGAGTGTGGGGGATGAAGCTCAACATGCCAGTTTGTGACTAAAGGGATCAACAGGACAACTCAATGCTACAATCAGCCTCTGTGGAGAGTGAAAGGCATGCTACTCTGACAGCCATTGGAATTGACCACGGAGTTTGACTTAGCTTGCTGTATTAGTGATGCGTGGGTTGACTCATAACCCGCAGTCCTCGCAGTTATATTCACGGGGCGGGCGGGTTTAGGGTGGGTTTAGGGTCATGAAATATTGTGTGGATGAAGGGCGGGGGGGTGGCGGGTGGGTTGAATAAAGAGAAAATAATACCTATAAAAGTCCATAAATGTATCATTATTGTGCAATTTATATCTATAGGGTACTTTGAGGTTTTTCTTTAATTATTTTAGACTATCAGGCATTAGTGTGTAAGCCTAAACTTTAGGGCCTAACTGTACACATGCCAAATAGCCTATACGTCAATCGCCAAATGATTTTGGGAACGGGCAGAAAAAGTTAGCGTCATCCACGGAGGCAAAAAGGACAATGAGTTCAATAAGAGAAAAGCTGTGAAAGGAGAGAAAGAGAAGGGAGGGCCAGAACGTTTGGGAAAGATTTGGTGAAGTGGTAAAAGAGTATCATAGCAGTGCCGGCTATGTTATGTGTGATGATTGTGAGGCGTTATACAAATTCGACAGTCACAAGACGGGGACTTCAAATAGGCCTATGGCAGGTCAAGGGAATTGTAGCCTACTGTTCAGCAGTGCCGTTTATTCATGGCTGCCAAGGGAAGCCAGGCTTCCCCAAATAATTTACCAAGAAAGAAATAAGAAAACAGAATATAATTTATCTTTCGTCTCTCTGTATTTCATAATTTTCCTTCAATTCGCAAGAGGCTGAATGTACTGTATCTCACTGGAGAAAGCACCCGAGCAGGCGAAACAGCGCCCCTCTGTCTCTGTATGTGTAGACCATCTATCTGATGCTGTCTGGTCCAAAAGAGTATGACATTGTTGCCGCCCGTAGCATTGAATGCAAGGGAAGCCAGCGAGCATTTGGCCTCCCTAGATAAAAAAGTATAAAATAATAGCCAATCAGCATTGAGTTAAACTGTGAATGGTCCTGGCACACCAAAAAAAAGTGTCAAGGGAAGCCAGATTGGATTTGGCGTCACTCCTAACAAATCGCATTGAGCGCATACATTGACAGAAACAACTTGAATTGTTACATCTCGTTGTTGTCCTCCAGTGGCTAGCTAAAATTGGCCCTTTCCTAAATTAGCCATGGATGGAGATAGGGATTTGGACATGTGGTTTTACTTAATTATCTGTACTGGCCAATGATTATAACGACGATTCTGATCCAACCATTAATTTATATATTGTGCCCCTGGCCTGAGAGTTCAATATGTAGCTAGATGTAGAAGGCTAATGTTAAGTAGCTAACGTTGCCCATGAAAGGAAGTTAGGCTAGCGAGCAAGCATTTTAGCCAGGTAGGCTAAGACAACAAAAAATGTAAACCTGCACTATATGACAGAGTGATAGATCATTTCGTCAACATGAAAGAGAGGAAGATGGCATTGGTGTTTCTCTACAAGTAGGGTGAGTCAACATGTTATATTCTACTTGCACGAACGCACACACACACACACACACACAGAAATCAGAAACATGGACAGCCACATAATATTTAGCTTACGTTGATTGGACTAAATTGTTTTTTTATATATTTTAGTTGTCACTGTATTAGACTAAGCATAGGTGATTTGATGATGCTGAAATGTTGAAGTTGAAGTGGTGCTGGAATAGTGGAGGGAGCTCCTGTTTTCTTTGCGACTTGCGGTAACTCTCCTTGGTTCTAAATCAATAGTTGTTTAGTGGTCTGGAAATGTCGGAAACATTAACTTGCTTGACCATGCTGTAGGTCATGTTACTGGTTGTTACATGCAATATGCAGACAAAGGTTGCTCTCCGGTTTTGTGATGAAACAAAGGTGTGGTTGAATTTATTCTGCCACTGTGTCTTCTTATTGTCTTGGCCTTAGGCCTATATTTCACGGTGGCAAGGCATATGAACTAACAGGTTATAGAGCAAACAATGCAATTATCACAACACATAGGTTGTAAATGGCTTTCTTTTCTGGCTTCCTCAGTAATTTTACCCACGCACCGCTGCTGCTGTTCAGATGGGTTAAATGGAAATGGAAAATCTGGACACTGACAGTAGGTCTATAACCTCTCACATAGCTTTAATATTAACTCCTGCAGAATTAAGCATTTCTTGCAGTAAAATGATACACCAAATGTAGGCTACATTTTGACATGGGAACAGGATCATTTCTATCTTTCAGCATCTTGTGAGAATGTGAATGCTCAGTTACATACCGTCTGTAGTGGTGCTATCTTTATCAGCATCATAAAAGCTGACAGTATTTCAACCACATAAAATAGGCTATGCACCAAGCCGAACTGAAAACTTACCAGAAACATGTTGGGTCATTTTCACAGCTTTCTATTTCCTTACAACTGGTCAACCTGATGCCATGTGGAAATGTTGCACAGAAAATCTTTCCAGTAAATGTTTTGTTGTTGAGTTATTGAATTTAATCCCGGTCCCAAAACATCTTTGCGCCACGAAAGAAGCATAGATGAAATAGAACTTTACCGATGTTAACTAGATTGAAGCATTCATTCTATCGATATGTGACATTATTCTGGTGACAAGGGTTTATTTAGTCTTCTAGGACAGTGTTTTCCAACCCTGGTCCTCGAGTATCCCCAACAGTACACATTTTCATTTTAGCCCTGGACAGGCGCACCTCTTTCAGCTCACTGAGGGCTTGATGATTAGTTGACAAGTTGAATCAGGTTTGCTTGTCCAGCATTACAATAAAAATGTGTACTGTTGGGGGTACTCAAGGACCAGGGTTGGGAAACACTGTTCTAGGGTAACATATAGCCTAATGACAGAAGAGAAACTGCGTGTATCTAATTAAAGATAAGTTGAGTAACAAATAGCTTACAAAAATGTCAGAAATTATAAGGAGAAACATATCTAAATCAGGCAGAAAGAAATCCTGCACCCCCTGTGAAAAAATCATTCCGCTGTCTGTGACTGTAGCCTACAACACATTTTCTATATTAGCGGGTTAGGGTTGGGTGCAAGCCTCCGATTTTCACTTTATCACATATACAGTGGGGAAAAAAAGTATTTAGTCAGCCACCAATTGTGCAAGTTCTCCCACTTCAAAAGATGAGAGAGGCCTGTAATTTTCATCATAGGTACACGTCAACTATGACAGACAAATTGAGAAAAAAAATTCCAGAAAATCACATTGTAGGATTTTTAATGAATTTATTTGCAAATTATGGTGGAAAATAAGTATTTGGTCACCTACAAACAAGCAAGATTTCTGGCTCTCACAGACCTGTAACTTCTTCTTTAAGAGGCTCCTCTGTCCTCCACTCGTTACCTGTATTAATGGCACCTGTTTGAACTTGTTATCAGTATAAAAGACACCTGTCCACAACCTCAAACAGTCACACTCCAAACTCCACTATGGCCAAGACCAAAGAGCTGTCAAAGGACACCAGAAACACAATTGTAGACCTGCACCAGGCTGGGAAGACTGAATCTGCAATAGGTAAGCAGCTTGGTTTGAAGAAATCAACTGTGGGAGCAATTATTAAGAAATGGAAGACATACAAGACCACTGATAATCTCCCTCGATCTGGGGCTCCACGCAAGATCTCACCCCGTGGGGTCAAAATGATCACAAGAACGGTGAGCAAAAATCCCAGAACCACACAGGGGGACCTAGTGAATGACCTGCAGAGAGCTGGGACCAAAGTAACAAAGCCTACCATCAGTAACACACTACGCCGCCAGGGACTCAAATCCTGCAGTGCCAGACGTGTCCCCCTGCTTAAGCCAGTACATGTCCAGGCCCGTCTGAAGTTTGCTAGAGTGCATTTGGATGATCCAGAAGAGGATTGGGAGAATGTCATATGGTCAGATGAAACCAAAATAGAACTTTTTGGTAAAAACTCAACTCGTCGTGTTTGGAGGACAAAGAATGCTGAGTTGCATTCAAAGAACACCATACCTACTGTGAAGCATGGGGGTGGAAACATCATGCTTTGGGGCTGTTTTTCTTCAAAGGGACCAGGACGACTGATCCGTGTAAAGGAAAGAATGAATGGGGCCATGTATCGTGAGAGTGAGTGAAACCCTCCTTCCATCAGCAAGAGCATTGAAGATGAAACGTTCAGCATGACAATGATCCCAAACACACCGCCTGGGCAACGAAGGAGTGGCTTCGTAAGAAGCATTTCAAGGTCCTGGAGTGGTCTAGCCAGTCTCCAGATCTCAACCCCATAAAACATCTTTGGAGGGACTTGAAAGTCTGTGTTGCCCAGCGACAGCCCCAAAACATCACTGCTCTAGAGGAGATCTGCATGGAGGAATGGGCCAAAATACCAGCAACAGTGTGTGAAAACCTTGTGAAGACTTACAGAAAACGTTTGACCTGTGTCATTGCCAACAAAGGGTATATAACAAAGTATTGAGAAACTTTTGTTATTGATCAAATACTTATTTTCCACCATAATTTGCAAATAAATTCATTAAAAATCCTACAATGTGATTTTTTTTTCTCATTTTGTCTGTCATAGTTGACGTGTACCTATGATGAAAATTACAGGCCTCTCTCATCTTTTTAAGTGGGAGAACTTGCACAATTGGTGGCTGACTAAATACTTTTTTTCCCCACTGTAGTTCTCAAATGACTGCCTCGCCTGGTTCACCAACTACTTCTCAGATAGAGTTCAGTGTGTCAAATCGGAGGGCCTGTTGTCTGGACCTATGGCAGTCTCTATGGGGGTGCCACAGGGTTCAATTCTTGGGCCGACACTTTTCTCCGTGTATATCAATGATGTCGCTCTTGCTGCTGGTGACTCTCAGATCCACCTCTACGCAGACGACACCATTTTGTATACATCTGGCCCTTCATTGGACACTGTGTTAACAAACCTCCAAACGAGCTTCAATGCCATACAACACTCCTTCAGTAGCCTCCAACTGCTCTTAAACACTAGTAAAACTAAATGCATGCTTTTCAATCGAACGCTGCTGGCACCCGCCCACCCGACTAGAATCACCACTCTCGACGGGTCTGACCTAGAGTATGTGGACAACTACAAATACCTAGGTGTCTGGTTAGACTGTAAACTCTCCTTCCAGACTCACATAAAGAATCTCCAATCCAAAGTTAAATCTAGAATCGGCTTCCTATTTCGCAACAAAGCCTCCTTCACTCATGCTGCCAAACATGCCCTCGTAAAACTGACTATCCTACCGATCCTTGACTTCGGCGATGTCATTTACAAAATAGCCTCCAACACTCTACTCAGCAAATTGGATGTAGTCTATCACAGTGCCATCCGTTTTGTCTCCAAAGCCCCATACACTACCCACCACTGTGACCTGTACGCTCTTGTTGGCTGGTCCTCACTACATGTTTGTCGCCAAACCCACTGGCTCCAGGCCATCTATAAATCACTGCTAGGCAAATCCCCGCCTTATCTTAGCTCATTGGTCACCATAGCAGCACCCACCCGTAGTCTGCGCTCCAGCAGGTATATCTCACTGGTCATTCCCAAAGCCAACACCTCCTTTGGCCGCCATTCCTTCCAGTTCTCTGCTGCCAATGACTGGAACGAATTGCAAAAATCTCTGAAGCTGGAGACTCTTATCTCCCTCACTAACTTTAAGCATCAGTTGTCAGAGCACCTTACCGATCACTGCACCTGTACACAGCCCATCTGAAATTAGCCCACCCAACTACCTCATCCCTATATTGTTATTTATTTTGCTCTTTTGCACCCCAGTATCTCTATTTGCACATAATCTCTTGCACATCTAGCATTCCAGTGTTAATACTATTGTAATTATTTTGCACTATAGCCTATTTATTGCCTTACCTCCATAACTTGCTACATTTGCACACACTGTATATATATTTTCTGTTGTATTTTTGACTTTATGTTTTTTTACCCCATATGTAACTCTGTGTTGTTTTTATCGCACTGCTTGCTTTATCTTGGCCAGGTCGCAGTTGTAAATGAGAACTTGTTCTCAACTGGCTTACCTGGTTAAATAAAGGTGAAATAAAAATAAAAATAGTCGGGTGGTTGCGGATGGGTTATTAGCAATTGCGGGCAGGGTGCAGGTGAACAAACAGCTGACCCGAGCACCACTATTCTGTATGTAGGGGAATGTCACTGCTAGGGTTGCAAAGGGAGGGTATATTACTGGAAACTTTCTAAGTTTACCATTAAACTACCAGAATTGTTGTATATTTCAAGGATTGTATGTAATCTATCACAAAACATCTAGTGGCCCTTTTGGTTGCTTCAGATTATCACAGGTGTCTGTAATAATCTCTGGCCCTCTGTGTGCCTTTATCACATGTAAAATACTAAATATTATTTAAAAACAAAAATAGAATGACAACAAGGTAAAGCATTATCGTAAATAAAACCATACATTTAGTGAATACCATTGGTGTTTTATATAAGTGTTTTAGCATGAAATATCCGTAATTATTTTTACAAACTTGTATTAATTTTACTATGTCAATATGTATTTGTTGTCAATGTTTTGGCGTCAAACTGGTGGCAGTTGAGAAAAAAGTCAATAGTTGGAAGAGTTACAGAGGTAATTGAAAATAATCCCATTGTTAATTAGATGCTTTTTTCAATAATTAGGCTATTTTCTCTTGAAACATATGGTCTATCTACTAGAAACTCATGGACAATATGGACACAGGTATAATAAATGAATACTATACAGTATATTAAAAAAAGTTATCCAAGTATAAATTACCAAAATTACAATAGATTGCCATAGTTTTTCTGTTAATTACCAAAATTACTGAAGATTCTGGTAACTTTGGTAAATTACCAGTAGCTTTGCAATCCTCGTCACAGCAGTGTTTTATTGTGTAAATCTAAATACATCTGAGATTCATGCCATTGGTCTTTCCCTTTCTGTCAAGCCACCATGACAAGAGATCGGGATCAACAGTCAAGTATGCTTGACTGATCAAGGTGAAAACGAGTTAACCTCAAGGTCTAAATCAGGATCTTCACAAGTTAATCATTGCAATTACCACAATAAGATCTGCTCAATAACAAGTCAAGTTAATTACTTTACTGTTGCCAAACATTATCTCATATGCAGCCTTGATTCTCAAGGACTACAAATAGAATAGAATCAAAATGTAATTACTGCGAGGAATCCCAATCATCAACAAGGCATTAGTACCAATCATCAGCCATATTTTGAGATACTGGTCTGATTACATTTTAGTATTAGGACATCGTTTTCCGTAATAGTATATGCTGGAAACATCTCTGAAAGGCACTTGACATTTAATATAATATGCAGGTAATGAGTTGCTGCAGCGGTGATGGACTTGAAAATATGCCACCTACTGGTTATTGCTGGAGCATCTGAATCAGATGAGAGAAACACTATTATTATCATCTTGAGTTGAATAATTGGTTTCTTTGTGTTTTTCACTTATTGTCAATTTATATTAGGATAATACTAATTAGTTATATGGATAGTAGTTGGAAACCTCAACCAACTCCAAACCATGCTCTCACAAAGAGAAGTAAATACTACACTACTGTAGAACTGAGCTGGCCTGGTAACTTGTTGTTTCGGGCGTTTTATTGAACAAACGTGTTTTGTAACAGGCTTGTGATCTGAATAAAGCAGATTATATACTAGATATTAGACGAACAATAAACAGGGCTATTTGGCTGTAGATACCCATAGTTATGATATTTTTAGCGAGATGCAGTTGAGCATGCGTGAATAATCCATTCCTCTCTGTGTTCGTATGCCCACTGGCCCTCAGGCAGGCACAGGCATATTTACGGAAAATCTAGTTTTTTTTTCTACATCGTGTTCTTGTTCAATTTTCCTCAAAAGTCAAGCCAACCAAAGCATGCACTCAATGTACCATAGTTTCTTTGCATGTTTTTCTTTTAGTGAAAAGAAGGCTGTTTGTATACATGGATATGGACTGGTCCCAGATCTGTTTGTGCTGCATGTCATGACATTGACCATAGGAGTTGGCAAGACGGCACACACAGATCTGGGATCAGGCTAGTCCTACCAAGACGACCAGTTTTTCCCCCTGATTTACTTTCCTTTAGCATTTAGCTTTTCAACATAATAATAGGAATAAAAATCATCATTATGATATCATGCTACATCAGTCAGCTGAGTGTGAAGGCATTAGGGCAGGAGTGTCAGTCATTCCATGGAGGGTTATAGTGTCTGCAGGTTGTTGGTTTTTCCTTTCAATTAAGACCTAGACAAGCAGGTGAGGGGAGTTCTTTACTAATCAGTGACCTTAATTCATCAATTATGTACAAGGAGGAGCGAAAACCCGCAGACACTCGGCCCTCCGTGGAAAGAGTTTGACACGTGTGACTCCTCTGTCCACAGGCCCAGGTGACCTTATGGCCCACCCCAGTATCATAGGTCAGTTTCAAATCATTTTAGATACCCACTCACAGGCTTCTAGGGCAAATAGGCATTCCCTGGTCTTAACCAGATGTAGTATTTTACCATGGCCTTATCAATGTCCTATTTCCAGAACTGTCCGTAGGTCACATCATCTCTAGTTACATAATGGAAAAACAAAGGAGATATATTGGCCTGTTCTGCCTCGATCTGATGCTAGTGTGAAGTAGGCTAATAGGAAAAGGGAGGGTGAAGTGTGTTGGAGCATTAAGATGCCATGATAATACACTGCTGCTCTGATCCTCTCTATGATCTGGGATTAGCTGCCAAATGTAAGCTCTCTTCTTTCAGGTTCCACACTTTCCACTTGTTGCTCTAACCCAGGGCTCTCCAACCCTGTTCCTGTAGAGCTACCCTCTTGTAGGTTTTAACTTCAACCCTGTTCCTGGAGAGCTACCCTCCTGTAGGTTTTAACTCCAACCCTATTCCTGCTGGAGAGCTACCCTCCTGTAGGTTTTAACTCCAACCCTGTTCCTGGAGAGCTACCCTCCTGTAGGTTTTAACTCCAACCCTGTTCCTGGAGAGCTACCCTTCTGTAGGTTTTAACTCCAACCCTGTTCCTGGAGAGCTACCCTCCTGTAGGCTTTAACTCCAACCCTGTTCCTGGAGAGCTACCCTCCTGTAGGTTTTAACGCCAACCCTGTTCCTGGAGAGCTACGCTCCTGTAGGTTTTAACGCCAACCCTGTTCCTGGAGAGTTACCCTCCTATAGGTTTTAACTTCAACCCTGTTCCTGGAGAGCTACCCTCCTGTAGGTTTTAACTTCAAACCTGTTCCTGGAGAGTTACCCTCCTATAGGTTTGTCACGTTCGTTTAAGGACGGGTCAGACCAAAGCGCAGCGTGAAATGCATACATGTTTATTTCAACGATAAACACACGAACAAAACAACAAACCGTGAAGTCCTAAGGCTAAACACAATACAAGCCTCTAACACGGAACAAGAACCCACAACTAATGCATGCCAACAGGCTACTTAAGTATGATCCCCAATCAGAGACAATGAGCGACAGCTGCCTCTGATTGGGAATCACACCCGGCCAAACATAGAAATACACAACCTAGAAAGAGAACATAGAAAATACAACGTAGAACTCCACACCCTGACTCAACATACTAGTGTCCCATACGTCAGGGTGTGACAGTGCCCCCCCCCCCCCCAAAGGTGCGGACTCCGACCGCACAAACCTTACATAACAGGGTAGGGTTCGGGTGGGCATTCCGCCTCGGAGGCGGATCCGGCTCCGGGCGTGACGACCACATTCTCTCAGCCTCCCCGTTGCGCCCCTGGTCTGGTCTGGACCTCGGCGCGCTGCTTCCCCTCTCCTTCCTCCCACGATACTCCAAGCCCTGTCTGGACCCTGGTGTGGGAGACCCCGAACCTGGAGAGGGGCTGACGTCTGGGTCTGGACTGGAGCCACTGACCGGAGCTGGACCGGGCACCGGTGGAGCGGACTGCTCTGGCTCCGGAGTGAAGCTGCTGACCGGAGCTGGACTGTGTACCGGTGGAGCGGACTGCTCTGGCTCCGGAGTGAAGCTGCTGACCGGAGCTGGACTGAACCCCGGTGGAGCGGACTGCTCTGGTTCCGGAGTGGAGCAGCTGACCGGAGCTGGATCAGGCACCGGTGGAGCGGACTGCTCTGGCTCCGGAGTGGAGCAGCTGACCGGTGCCGGACCAGGCACCAGTGGAACGGGCACGGGCCGTGCCGGACTGGGAACACGCACCACTGGTCTGGTGCGAGGAGCAGGCACGGGCCGGACCGGACTAGGAACACGCACCACTGGCTTGGTGCGAGGAGCAGGAACGGGCCGGGCCGGACTGGCGACACGCACCACTGGCTTGGTGCGAGGAACAGGAACGGGCCGGGCCGGACTGGCGACACCTCCACTGGCTTGGTGCGAGGAACGGGCCGGGCCGGACTGGGAACACGCACCACTGGCTTGGTGCGAGGAACAGGAATGGGCCGGGCCGGACTGGGAATACGCACCACTGGCTTGGTGCGGGGAGCAGGTACGGGCCGGGCCGGACTGGGAACACGCACCACTGGCTTGGTGCGGGGAGCAGGAACGGGCCAGGCCGGACTGGGAACACGCACCACTAGCTTGGTGCGAGGAACAGGAACGGGCCGGGCCGGACTGTGGAGGCGGACTGGAGGTCTGGAGCGGAGAGCTGGCACGACCCGTCCTGGCTGGATGCCTACTTCCGCACATTACGTGTGTGGCATTAGCACAGGACGCACTGGGCTGTGCACGCGCACTGGCGAAACAGTACGTAGAACCGGCGCAGGATATGCTGGACCGAGGAGGCGTACTGGAGACCAGGAGCGTTGAGCCGGCACACCCCGTCCTGGCTGGATGCCCATTTTCACACGGCACATGCGTAGTGCTAGCACAGGACGTACAGGACTGTGCCGGCGCACTGGCGACACAGTACGTAGCTCCGCATAACACGGAGCCTGCATGGTCACACGCTTCCTAGCGTGAGTACGGGGAGTTGGCTCTGCTCTGAACCCAGGCTCCGCCAACCACCCCGTGTGCCCCCCCAAAACATTCTCTTGGGGCTGCTTCTCGGGCTTCCTCCTCGGCCGACGCCTTCTGTGTTGCCGTTGCTCCTCTCTAAACCGGGCCTCCACTGTCTCCTTCCAAGGACGGCGATCCATCCCAGCCTGAACCTCCTCCCATGTCCAGGATCCCTTTCCGTCCAGGATCTCCTCCCATGTCCATGATGTCTGCTCCTGGGCACGCTGCTTGGTCCATTTTTGGTGGGTTCTTCTGTCACGTTCGTTTAAGGACGGGTCAGACCAAGGCGCAGCGTGAAATGCATACATGTTTATTTCAACGATAAACACACGAACAAAACAACGTAACATGAAGTCCTAAGGCTAAACACAATTCAAGCCTCTAACACGGAACAAGAACCCACAACTAATGAGTGCCAACAGGCTACTTAAGTATGATCCCCAATCAGAGACAACGAGCGACAGCTGCCTCTGATTGGGAATCACACCCGGCCAAACATAGAAATACACAACCTAGAAAGAGAACATAGAAAATACAACGTAGAACTCCACACCCTGACTCAACATACTAGTGTCCCATACGTCAGGGTGTGACAAGGTTTTAACTTCAAACCTGTTCCTGGAGAGCTACCGTCCTGTAGGCAGTGGTGTAAAGTACTTAGGTAATAATACTTTAAAGTACTACTTAAGTTGTTTTTTGGGGTATCTGTACTTTACTATTAATATTTTTGCCAACTTTTACTTTTACTTCACTACATTCCTAAAGAAAAAATGTACTTTTTACTCCATACATTTTCCCTGACACCCAAAAGTACTGATTACATTTTGACAGGAAAATGGTCCAATTCACACACTTATCAAGAGAACATCCCTTGTCATCCCTACTGCCTCTGATCTGGTAGACTCACTAAACACAAATGCTTCGTTTGTAAATTATGTCTGAGTGTTGGAGTATGCCCCTGGCTATCTGTCAATAAAAACAAAAACAAGAAAATGGTGCCGTCTGTTTTGCTTAATATAAGGAATTTAAATGGTTTATACTTTTACTTATACTTTTGATACTTAAGTACATTTTAGCAATTCCATTTACTTTTGGTACTTAAGTATATTTATTTAAGTATACTTTTAGACATTTACTCAAGTAGTATTTTACTGGGTAACTTTCACTTTTACTTGAGTCATTTTCTATGAAGGTATCTTTACTTTTACTAAAGTATGACAATTGAGTACTTTTTCCACCACTGCCTGTAGGTTTTAATTCCAACCCTATTCCTGGAGAGCTACCCTCCTGTAGGTTTTTAATTCCAGCCCTGTTCCTGGAGAGCTACCCTTCTGTAGGTTTTTCGCTCTAACCCCAGTTTTAACTTCTGATTAATCTAATCAACCTGCTAATTATTAGAATCAGGCGCACAAGATTAGGGTTGAAGCAAAAACCTACAGTATGGTAGCTCTCCAGGCAGGTTTCTTTCCAGTTCATTGATTTTGGACCTCTTCAGTGGAATCCGTGTTCATATGGTTTCCTTGCAGCATACTGTAACGATAGGCCAACTGGCTCCAGATGTCTGAGTGTTTATGGAGGAAGTCTTAACTTGCTCTCCAGCTCCCAGATGATGATGAAGCTGGATCAGACATTAGCTTAGTGAGCCGATCCAGGTGACACGTGGATGTATAGTATAAAATAGATGGAGCTGAGTGGGTCTGATTCTGCGATAGATATTTATATGTGCTGATATACTATCTTGTCCACTATAATGACTCTTTGTCCTCTGTCCCCGGCAGGCTCCAAGGCTGCAGCCGAGTACACCAATGGCCTGTTTGATCTGGGCTCCTCAGGTAGCGCGGGGCCCCTGCAGGTGCTGCAGCTGGTTGAGGACCTGAGGCTGGCCCTGGAGCTGCAGCCTAGAGAGGAGGAGAGGAACACCCTTAGGACCCACGTCCCCAGCAGAACCGCTCACATGCTGATGGACTGGCTGGACGTGGACAGGGGCTCAGACAGGGGCTCGGTAAGTAGCAGGGAGCACACCTGGATCTATGGAAACTGTATTTTTTCATTACTTTTGCCAACCATCTCCAGCAACCATTACTTTTGTCAACCATCACTAGCAACCATCGTCATCTTTCTGTGTCTAACAATATAGTTTATAAACAGATAATATAGTTTTATCATTAGTTCATTATTTGCTCAGAATAAAAAAAAAATCCTACTCATTAGCAGTGCACTATTTATTGATGTGGCATGATGTCGATAGTGCACAATTCACATGTGGTGTTGTGGTTGTTTACAGGCCAGTAAATATGTGGTCTGATTTACTTCTACTTGAGACATGTTATCTCTGGGATTTCACAGCTGTGGCAGAAACTTCCAGAAACTTGTAGAAAAGTCAGCCGTATGCTGTCAAAATACTTTTCATTATACACAATTGGGTTCATTCTTTTCCCTCTCTCTTTGTAACACATTGAAGGAGAGAGGGTTGATTCATTGCAGCAGCTGTGTAGGAGTGTTGAACAGACCTATAACTATTCCTGGGTGCTGTTAGGTCTTAGCAGGGCTGTGTCTGGGACTGTGTCTGGGACAGACTGTGTGTGACTGTGTCTGGGACAGACTGTGTGTGACTGTGTCTGGGACAGACTGTGTGTGACTGTGTCTGGGACAGACTGTGTGTGACTGTGTCTGGGACAGACTGTGTGTGACTGTGTCTGAGACAGACTGTGTGGGACTGTGTCTGGGACAGACTGTGTGGGACTGTGTCTGGGACAGACTGTGTGGGACTGTGTCTGGGACAGACTGTGTGTGACTGTGGCTGGGACGACTGTGTGTGACTGTGTCTGGGACAGACTGTGTGTGACTGTGTCTGAGACAGACTGTGTGGGACTGTGTCTGGGACAGACTGTGTGGGACTGTGTCTGGGACAGACTGTGTGTGACTGTGTCTGGGACAGACTGTGTGTGACTGTGGCTGGGACGACTGTGTGTGACTGTGTCTGGGACAGACTGTGTGTGACTGTGTCTGGGACAGACTGTGTGGGACTGTGTCTGGGACAGACTGTGTGTGACTGTGTCTGGGACAGACTGTGTGTGACTGTGTCTGGGACAGACTGTGTGTGACTGTGTCTGGGACAGACTGTGTGTGACTGTGTCTGGGACAGACTGTGTGGGACTGTGTCTGGGACAGACTGTGTGTGACTGTGTCTGGGACAGACTGTGTGTGACTGTGTCTGGGACAGACTGTGTGGGACTGTGTCTGGGACAGACTGTGTGTGACTGTGTCTTACTGGGACTGGGACTGTGAACAGGTCTTATTTTGGCCCTGGCTGGGTCTCTCTCTGGGAACTAAGGCTGGCCATGTTTTAAAGACTAGATTTGTTCCTCGGAGACTCCTAATAGGGCTGAGGTCAACTTCCTGCCTTACTCCCTCTATTCGCCTTACTCATAACTTCTCCCCTCTCTCCCTCTTTCTAATCACTCCTCTCTTCTTTTCCTCCTACTTTCCACACTCACTGTTCCGCTCTCTCTACTCACTACACTCACTCTGTTTGCTATGTTCTGTCTGTCTGGTCACCTCAACACACCTGAAGCACTCTGGGGTGTTAGAGGGTAAGTCTGAATCAATTATTCATGTGTTCACTCTCACATTAAAAAAATACTATAGTGTATACTATGGTAGGATTACTATAGTATTCACTGTAGTGTTTTTGCTGACTTTACTGTAGTATTCACTGTAAAAACACTACAGTATTTACTGTAGTATACTGTAGTATTTACAGTTTACTATAGTATAAATACTTAGTAAAAAAATAGTAGTATATACTATAGTAAAGTAGTAGTGTTTTTGCGGACTGTACTATACTGTAATATTTACTGTAGTGTTTTTGCGGACTGTGGTATACTGTAGTATTTACTGTAGGATTTTTGCGGACTGTAGTAAGGTATAATGTAGTATTTACTGTAATGTTTTTAGGGACATTACTGTAGTATTTACTCAAGAGTTTTTGTTTTATTATCTTTGACATAGAAGTGGGGGGCTTTCTCCTTTTCCATAACCTGTAGGTAGGTAGGTAGGTAGGTAGGTAGGTAGGTAGGAAGGTAGGTAGGTAGGTAGGTAGGTAGGTAGGTAGGTAGGTAGAACTGGGTTCTGAACGGAGAGTGTGTAGTATACTATTCTACAGTATACTACAGTTTACTACAGAAGTCTATAGTAAGTATTTGTATTTGTATTTATTAAGGATCCCAATTAGCTGCTGCCAAGGCAGCTACTCTAATGTAGTATTCTATAGTAAACTAGTATTGTTTTATGTGGTCTGTTCAGCTCTATCAGCACATCGAGCTCTTAGCCTATAGATTTTTTGTGAATGTCATGCTTGTTTCTGCGTTGTTTTCTTTATTTGTTGGCTGTCTGTGAAATGTTTCATGACTAGGTTTACGAGGGTATGCAGGCACTTAACATATTTTGATCATATTTAGGAAATGATAAGCACATGATGCAACTGCCACTGTTCATAGAGCCGATTGTTGATGTGCGTTGTTATGGAATACACAGTCGTGTCATTGGCTGAGGCTGCGGTAAACAACCTGTTGGCGGGGCTAAGTGGCCAATGAAAGGCTCTTGTTTTTCCCTCTGTCTGAGTCAGAGAGGCCCTGCTCTCTCTGTACAACAGGGGTCTCACACGCCACACGGTCTCTTCACTGAGACCCCCCTCTCCCTCTTCCCCTCCCCTCTCTATTGGCCCGGAGCAAGATCAAACACACACTCCTCAATGACTCCCAACACACTGCTCTCTGAGGAGCTGAGCCCCTCCACAGAGGGAATGTGATAAAGCTCCCTCCGTACGTTATTGGCAGGAAGGAGAGAGACCATGTGATGCTCGTTATCGCTGACCTGAAGCTATTGTTTGTCAATCAGAGAATGTCAGACTGTAAGAGAGGGGTCAGGTGCAGAAGTCAAGCACGAGGCGGAAGATTGTGTTTTAAAGGGAAAGTTGTTGCCTTGACTTCTACAAGGAGTGATTATTTGAGAGAGAGAAAGCGAGAAAGAGGGAGGGAGGGGGCAATAGAGAGAGGGAGGGGGCAATAGAGAAAGGGAGGGTGCAATAGAGAGAGGGAGGGGGCAAAAGAGTGAGGGAGAGGGGGCAATAAAGAGGGGAGGGGGCAATAGAGAGAGGGAGGGGGCAATAGAGAGGGAGGGGGGCAATAGAGAGAGGGAGGGGGGCAATAGAGAGATGGAGAGGGGCAATAGAGTAGGGGGGGCAATAGAGAGAGGGAGGGGGGAAATAGAGTAGGGAGGGGGCAATAGAGAGAGGGAGGGGCAATAGAGAGAGGGAGGGGCAATAGACAGAGGGGGGGCAATAGAGAGATGGAGAGGGTGAATAGAGAGAGGGAGGGGGGCAATAGAGGAGGGAGGAGAGGGGCAATAGAGGGAGGAGAGGGTCAATAGAGTAGGGCGGGGGCAATAGAGAGAGGGAGGGTGGCAATAGAGAGAGGGAGGAGGCAATAGAGAGAGGGAGGGGGGCAATAGAGAGAGGGAGGGGGCAATAGAGAGAGGGAGGGGGGCAATAGAGAGAGGGAGGGGGCAATAGAGAGAGGGAGGGGGCAATAGAGAGAGGGAGGGGCAATAGAGTAGGGAGGGGGCAATAGAGAGAGGGAGGGGCAATAGACAGAGGGGGGGGGCAATAGAGAGATGGAGAGGGTGAATAGAGAGATGGAGAGGGGTAATAGAGTAGGGAGGGGGAAATAGAGAGAGGGAGGGGCAATAGACAGAGGGGGGGCAATAGAGAGATGGAGAGGGTGAATAGAGAGAGGGAGGGGGGCAATAGAGGAGGGAGGAGAGGGGCAATAGAGGGAGGAGAGGGTCAATAGAGTAGGGCGGGGGCAATAGAGAGATGGAGAGGGGCAATAGAGGGAGGGGGGGAATAGAGAGAGGGAGGGGGCAATAGGAAGAGGGAGGGGGCAATAGAGAGATGGAGAGGGGAAATAGAGAGATGGAGAGGGGCAATAGAGAGAGAGAGGGGGGCAATGGAGAGAGAGAGAGGGGCAATAGAGAGCGGGAGAGGGGAAATAGAGAGAGGGGGGCAATAGAGAGCGGGAGAGGGGCAATAGAGAGAGGGAGGGGGGCAATAGAGGGGGGACAATAGAGTAGGGAGGAGGGCAATAGAGGCAGGGAAGGGGGAAAAGAGAGAAAGAGAGAGAGTTATCCTGGTGATTGTCTAACTCAGCTGTCAACATAGCCAGGTGCAGGACAGAGTGTACAGTCCATGCAAGCAGTGACTGTAGCAAGCCATGCAAGCAGTGACTGTAGCAAGCCATGCAAGCAGTGACTGTAGCGATGGAGTCACTGGAGCACTCTGCTTTCTTGTTCCAGTTCCAAAACATGGCTGGGAACATGATCAGAGCACATCCACACAAGATGGATTACCAAACTGGTTTCTTTTTATGTCTGGCAATGGTATGTATGCATTGTTGTCTCTCTGTGCAGCCTCTGTGGTTCAGGAGAGGACATGTCATGTATCATATGCAGTGGTCTCTGATACCCAGCCACCCACACTCCCGCTCCCTGTCCAAGTGGCTTAGTTTCTCCCATGTGAGTCAAGCAGGAAATGCCCAGGGTGGAGAATGAGAGAGAGATAGAGGAGTGATCTGGACCATGGTAACATACACTGTAGGGTGTTTAGAGGTAGGATCACGTAAATGTATTAAAGGCATCATGCCTCACAGTCACACTGTGCTCTGAGTCTAATTGACTTTACTGCAGTCAAGCTCTGCAAGGAGGACCATCTGTCTCACAGTAAGTTTACAAACAGTATGAGTCTGAGCCTCACTGACTGTAACCCATGATTAATTGCACTCTGCATGGAAGAGGCCTGTTGCAGAATGCCCTACATACATGTCACACACCCCCTGTGCTCTGTGAAGTGTGTACATAAAACTGTCAGAGGCAGCCAAATGGTGCAGTGGGGAGGGGGCTGAGTGACTTTTAAAGAAAGGTCCCATAAACAGGAAATGGGACGTCCAGAGAATGAATTCCAGTCTGAAGCTAAATGGTAGGAGGGCTGTTGCTGCATTGGTCTGAAGAGATAAGAAGAGGTAGATTAAAATGGAGCGGGAATGAGAGAGAGATGTGTGTATGTTTCTTTAAATGGTGCTCCCTCTCATCTTAAGCCACAGTGTTTCAGTTCAGGCTTGTATTGTGACTTTAAGTTAATAAGAGGAGAGGGTGGGAAAGACTGTTCAGGAGAGACCATCAGGAAAGACCGTTCAGGAGAGACCATCAGGAAAGACTGTTCAAGAGAGACCATCAGGAAAGACCGTTCAGGAGAGACCATCAGGAAAGACCGTTCAGGAGAGACCATCGGGAAAGACTGTTCAGGAGAGACCATCAGGAAAGACCGTTCAGGAGAGACCATCAGGAAAGACTGTTCAGGAGAGACCATCGGGAAAGACTGTTCAGGAGAGACCATCAGGAAAGACTGTTCAGGAGAGACCATCAGGAAAGACTGTTCAGGAGAGACCATCAGGAAAGACCGTTCAGGAGAGACCATCAGGAAAGACCGTTCAGGAGAGACCATCGAGAAAGACCATTCAGGAGAGACCATCGAGAAAGACCGTTCAGGACAGACCATCGGGAAAGACAGTTCAGGAGAGCATCGAGGAGAGAGAGAGTAAAAGAGAGCGAGAGAGAAACCAAGCAAGCAAGTGAAAGAGAGAGAGTTGGCATGGTCTGTGTCTAGGCTGACATTAAAGCCTGTTGCTCTGCTTTGTGCTGGCTGGGTGCTCTTTCTCAGTCACAGCAGATGCTGGGGACCTGGCTGCAGCAGCAGACATATATTTATCTCTCTCTCTCTCTCTCTCTCTCTCTCTCTCTCTCTCTCTCTCTCTCTCTCTCTCTCTCTCTCTCTCTCTCTCTCTCTCTCTCTCTCTCTCTCTCTCTCTCTCTCTCTCTCTCTCTCTCTCTCTCTCTCTCTCTCTCTCTCTCTCTCTCTCTCTCTCTCTCTCTCTCTCTCTCTCTCTCTCTCTCTCAACACCCTGTTGAAGGAGAACATTCCTGCAATGCAAACCTGTAGGGTATTTGAGGTTTTAAAAGGCTTCTGAAGTTTGTAATTTACACTACAACCCCTAAACAAATGTCCATTAATTATAATCCACATAATATATCATATTTCCTGTTGCTGCAGGATTATTTTCCCGCTGTAGCAAACTGGCTCAAATTACAATCCTACACCTGTATGTTACTTGAGGAGGAAGATAACAGTGAACTGTAAGAATGAACTGCACAAAATTAGAAAGGGACCATATCATGAGATCTGTATTCCCATGAGATGTTGTTGTCCAGTCTGGTAATAGTTTTTCCTGATGCATTTCCACTAGTTTGAAGTTGAGTGGAGTTGTGAATCCTGTTGAGCTTTTGTGTTGTGTTGGCTGGAAACCTGTTATCAGATGACAGGCATTACAACACCAACCAGCTGAGGATTGTTTTGCAAAGAGAGCCTTGGCACTGTTGTTCTTATGTCTTCATAATGCTGTCTTGTTATTATGTGATATCACAGCACTGTGTAATCCAAAATCAATGGCGACTTGATCATGGTCTCTGGGTATACAGTAAGGGTATAAAGCTGCCATGAAATCACCATTGAGGAAGACTTGATTGAGAAGGTGTGTTTTGTTTGGTAGACATACCAGGGTTCGAAATTCAATTTAAAGGTAGGACATGTTATTGCAGTCTTGGTGTGACTGTCAAAAGGAGAGTTAATTTAGTGGCTTGTACAAGCCTGGTTATGGTTGTTGTGAGTTATTAGGTAGTGGAATGGAGCTAGGGCATGTCAAGAGGTGGAACCACTGAAGCCAAAGTGGGCAGCATGCAGCCATAGTAAACCACTCCTAACATTATTTTATAGAAAGAGAGGAGTATTACCTACAATAACACTGTGGGGGCTGGTCACCATAAAACTAAAGTGCAACAGAAACATTCAAGGCCGTTTAGAGTACGCGGTAACCCTCTTGCTTACTGTACTGTACAGTCGTCATGCATTCTTAGAAAGGGGGATAATATTTTGGTCATGGCTCTTACTCTTTCTGCCTAGAATGTGCCTTTAAGAGGCATCAAACAGCCACTAGCTCATGGGAAAAGAGAGGGGTTAAGGGAAATGTCATTGTGGCTTAGCCTGAGAAAGATGCCTCTATAGTTTCCATAGCAAATTGTTTGAGCTCTCTGTCCATGTGTGTCCAGTACACTACAGCGCTAGGTGTCGTATTCATTAATGCACACCTTAGAAAAATGCTTTGCAATGGAAAACCACAACAAGCGTTTACTATTGCAAAAGTTCAGGTAGTCCCTCCCTGTTTCAGTCCCTTTTCATCCGTTTGATGCCTAGTGAACACGACCCTGTTCTCTGTAGCTTGTGTAATATCACTTAAAAGGAAGGGAAGTGGTCATTTGTCTGTGTGACAGAGAACGGGGCTGGCTCACCTCTGCCTTGGCTTGTGTTTACAGTCAGTGTAATGACTCTAATCACTGCTAGAAATCTCCATATGGACTCTGACAGGATTCAGGAAGTGCTGTAACCAATCCCTTTCATCTTCTGGACATCTAGCAGCACAGCAGGAACCTGGGTATAGATTTTGCTTTGGTGCATTGTTTAACGTAACCATGTTCAACATCAATCATGGGGTACCTAGAAGGGCAAAGTAAGTATTAAGTTAAGACTTTATGAAATATGACACTGACATGCACTCACCTCACACCTTTCCTCTCAACACCCAGTTCTCAGGGGAAATGGAAAGAGAGCCTGTGACCTGACTTCCTCTTTTGGACTTTAACAAGGCGACACTCCATCTTAACTCCTCCTCCACATTTACTGGACTGGTTGAACAGCACAGAAGATAACCTCCCCCGACAGTTTTTTTCTCGTCAGGACCAGAAAGAAAGGAACGCCGCTATGGCGTTTATTTTACGCCTGCTACATTAGGTTACTAGTACATAGAAGGGCAGGACACACTACATTTGAGTTTCAGAGAGTTCAAGCAGTAATGGACAGTGAGTGGGTATGGACCTGCACTACCTCCTAGAAAGTCAGTTGTGAAACTTCTTTCTGAGGGGACTGCCCTTTCAAATGACCTCAGAGAAACAGGTCTTTATATGTGTGCTGCCAGTACAGTCCGAGGCAGTGGCCCCCAGGACCAGGCAGCGCTATTAAAGACAGGATTATCTGAAACCGTACAGGGAGACAAAACCCCACAGAACCCCCGCCAGCTCAGCGCTGCTGACAAGTCACGGTATGTATTTTCTCCTGCTGTGACAGACCCTTATGACAGGTCCCCAAGACGATCACATGGGGCATTTGTACAGCTCGAAGGCTTAAGTCAAGGCCATGTTGTTAAGACATCTCTGGAGGAGTTCTCAGGGGCTGAGTAAGACAAGCGGTATCCAACAGGGTGTTTGCATGGATGTAGTGGTTGGTTGAGGAGACGTCCTAATGCTCCATGTCAGCTGACTGAGTCCAGAGAGAGAGGAAAAACTGCATTCCTCTGTAGAGGGGCTCTTACAGGTCACAGGTTTCACACAACAAACTATATATTATTAGGAGAAATTATATGTTTTCTTATGCAAATCAGTGAAAACGCTATTATTTCCTTGTATCTGATGTTGGGGGCCAAAGGGTGTGTTTTTGTATGTTAATGCCATGTCTCTAGTGACCAGAGCCACGTGGTAACATGTCACATTGTTGTGATGTTAAACATGTTAAGATTCTCACCTGCGCTCAGATTTGGGTGTTAACATAGGTCTACTACTATTCTTGTCTTCCACCAGCTACCTCATATTAGAAACCTTGTTTGAAATGGAGCAGTCTTCCAGCAGGCAGTTGTCTTGGCTTTGGCTGCAGCCAGTAATACTGTATCTGACACGGAATGAAGTTCAGACAACAGTGCAGTGGAGAAAGTGTGTTCCCCTACCGGGAGTCGAACCTGGGCCGCCAAGGTGTAAACAAGGAATCCTAACTGCAAGACCAGGGTTCCCCAACTGGTGGTTCACGGGCCTAATTTGGCCTGCGGGTGATTTTATTTGTCACCTCAAGTATTCTGAGATTTAAAAAATAATATTGGTGGACATAAAAGACTGTAAAAACACCAGCAAATCCGCTCCAAGTGATTGGAAATCTGTTCCAAAGTATTCCCACGCATTATAGATAGATATATGGGCTCCCGAGTGGTGCAGTGGTCTAAGGCACTGCATCTCAGTGCTTGAGGCGTCACTACAGACCCCCTGGTTCGATTCCAGGCTGTATCACAACCGGCCGTGATTGGGAGTCCCATAGGGCGGCGCACAATTGGCCCAGCGTCGTCCGGGTTTGACCGTTGTAGGCCGTCATTGTAAATAAGAATTTGTTCTTAACTGACTTGCCTAGTTAAATAAAGGTAAAATAAATAAAGGTACATTTGCAGTCTACAAATTATTTGTAAATATGTTCTGGCACCCTGACCATCCGCTCAAGAAAAAATTAATCTAGTTGATGATCCCTGCGCTAGACCATATGGGAAGATATTACAAAACACAATACTTATTTATTCTCTTTTATGGGGTCAGTGCAGGTGAATTGTTGATTGGTTAAGTTGTTGAACCTGTTCAGTGAGTCTTCCTCCCCCTCCGCCCATTCTTGACTCCTCTTTTCTCTGTGTGTTTTTGCAGGTTAACCTCCGCTCCCCGTTGAACAATGAGAGCTATCAGGAGCGTCTGGTTCGCTTAGAGGGGGACAAAGAGTCTCTGGTTCTCCAGGTAAGGTGCTGCTGTCATCTCTCAGCCCCACCGTGACTCTTGCAGGATTAGCGTTTCGCTTTTAGAGAGACGAGAGAGGGGGGTGGGGTGGGCATAGAGAGAGAGAACCTGAAAACTGTGACTGAACCAAAATTAAGGAAAGCTTTGACTATGTACAGACTCTGTGAGCATAGCCTTGCTATTGAGAGACTCCGCCGTAGGAGAAATACCACAGTGTGCCATCACAGCAGCAAGATGTGTGACCTGTTGAGAGAGAGAGAGAGAGAGAGGTGAGACTGTCCAGGGCAGGCAATGGGGCTGGAGGCTGTTGTGTGTAGCACAGGAGCTCAGTCACGCAGTACGCCCCTAGTTTCTTGTTTTTCCCAAACAAACGTGTCTGGACAATGCCTCTGTCTTTGGTTGTACTGTGATTTGTCACGATGCTCCATGTTTTTTACATCTGTGTAATTGGTAGCTTCTACATCTGTAATCTAGGCTACACAGTGTATATTTATATTTTCTCTCTTTCTACAGTAGTTCCTCCTCGGGCTCTGTCATGTCTTGTCTGCCTCAACGTGTGCTGCTCATAACTAGCTTTATCTCAGCCTTGTGCCAAAGTAGCCCTTTCTTTCGCACACGCCAGTACATTCCTCAAGCCCCTCTGACAAACGCTGCTGATTGGCCAACAGGCCTGTGCCAGTTGACTGATAAAATGATTGGCTGCCACCTCCCCCAAGGTGCTTTACTGCTTTGCTTTCCCCTTTACCTGCTTCCTTGTGGGCTGGCCAGAGTTGACCCACCAAGACAAAGAAAGAGGCTAAGTTTACTCAGCTCAGTTTTTGTAATTCAGTGAACCATGTCAAGTCAAGGGTAGGTTATCTTTCATGATATTTCACATTGGCTGTTGACATAGAGTTCTACGCCGGCTGAGGAATGAAGTGAAACTACCGGTGTGTTGTCAGAGGAATTAGTGCTATTAGCATACGGGTAGTTCCAGTCCAGAGCAGGCGAGAGGAGGTATTTCTCAATGTGAGTAAGGTGTCCTGTCTGTGGGTTGTACTGTAGGTGAGTGTGCTCACAGACCAGGTGGAGGCCCAAGGAGAGAAGATCAGAGACCTGGAGAGCTCTCTGGAGGAGCACCATCACAAACTCAACTCCACTGAGGAAATGCTACAGCAGGTAAGAGAGAGACACTACTACCACTACTTTACCTGTGCTCAGCATATTAGCTTGGAGTTAAATATTGATGTTTTCAACCTCTACTTGTTTCCTACATAACTAAGTCTTGTTTTAGTCTTAGATTAATTGAATTGACTGTATTTTGTAAATGTGTGATTTATAGCACATTTAAAGATTACAATGTTCTGTAGCTTAGTGACAAATGGAACCAACAACCTGTTCTTTTTCTGTTTCCTTTAGTGTGAAGTAGGTGTGTGGTAAATTAGTAACAAGAGGTGTGGTTTCATTCATGCCATTCTTACTAACATAGAATTCTGTCGCTTCCTGTGAGTGACTCACCTCGATTGCACAACGTTTGTCACTCAGAAGATGGAGGGATAGCTTTCAAAGTTCACTATCTTTCAATCTTACAAGGTTACTTTCTCTGGCTGACTGACTCCATGGCATTATAAGAGCAGAGATATTTATTGTAGTGGCCTCCACTAAGAGCAGACTGCATAATCTTACAATAATTACAGCATATTCTTTCTGAAGCTAGAGCAGCACATAAAAATGGAGGGAAAATAAGACTTTCTCACAATTTCCTCTCAATGCACACAGTTTAGGTGCACCCATACTAAAATAAATGTAGCTGTGTGTACCAGGACAGGCTGCCAAGCAGGCTTTGGATCTTCAAAATTGTAGAGGTCTTGTCTCTGCCTTATGCACCAGCAGGTATGAAGAAGGCACTAGGAAGTAAGTCAGTCAGTGCACCATGTTTGTTGTGGAAAGGTAGGGAGGGAGACAGGGTGAGAGTTGTCCAGTTTGTGCTCTGACTGTCAGAGACGGGAGTGAGGGGGTGTGAGAGAAAGGATCGCTTGAGCTACATCTGCTGACATCTCTTATCAGGCTGTTACGTGCATTCCAAACACTGGAACACAAAGCTACCCAATTTAAGAATCAAAAAGCCTGTTTAGTTCCCCATAAATGTCAGTGATAAAAAAATATTTTGTTTTTTTATCAGTTTTATTGGCCTCAAATGCCAAGCAGATTGTGTTGCTTTGATTTTGTTGCCTTTGTACATAGGCACAGGTCTAGGGGAAAACCTTTCTTCCCCCTGAGAAATACCATTTCCTTTTATTACATTATCTCACAAGGTCATGCTGAATATACAGTGGGGAAAAAAAGTATTTAGTCAGCCACCAATTGTGCAAGTTCTCCCACTTAAAAAGATGAGAGAGGCCTGTAATTTTCATCATAGGTACACATCAACTATGACAGACAAATTGAGATTTTTTTCCTCCAGAAAATCACATTGTAGGATTTTTAATTAAATTATTTGCAAATTATGGTGGAAAATAAGTATTTGGTCACCTACAAACAAGCAAGATTTCTGGCTCTCACAGACCTGTAACTTCTTCTTTAAGAGGCTCCTCTGTCCTCCACTCGTTACCTGTATTAATGGCACCTGTTTGAACTTGTTATCAGTATAAAAGACACCTGCCCACAACCTCAAACAGTCACACTCCAAACTCCACTATGGCCAAGACCAAAGAGCTGTCAAAGGACACCAGAAACACAATTGTAGACCTGCACCAGGCTAGGAAGACTGAATCTGCAATAGGTAAGCAGCTTGGTTTGAAGAAATCAACTGTGGGAGCAATTATTAGGAAATGGAAGACATACAAGACCACTGATAATCTCCCTCGATCTGGGGCTCCACGCAAGATCTCACCCCGTGGGGTCAAAATGATCACAAGAACGGTGAGCAAAAATCCCAGAACCACACGGGGGGACCTAGTGAATGGCCTGCAGAGAGCTGGGACCAAAGTAACAAACCCTACCATCAGTAACACACTACGCCGCCAGGGACTCAAATCCTGCAGTGCCAGACGTGTCCCCCTGCTTAAGCCAGTACATGTCCAGGCCCGTCTGAAGTTTGCTAGAGTGCATTTGGATGATCCAGAAGAGGATTGGGAGAATGTCATATGGTCAGATGAAACCAAAATAGAACTTTTTGGTAAAAACTCAACTCGTCGTGTTTGGAGGACAAAGAATGCTGAGTTGCATCCAAAGAACACCATACCTACTGTGAAGCATGGGGGTGGAAACATCATGCTTTGGGGCTGTTTTTCTGCAAAGGGACCAGGACGACTGATCCGTGTAAAGGAAAGAATGAATGGGGCCATGTATCGTGAGATTTTGAGTGAAAACCTCCTTCCATCAGCAAGGGCATTGAAGATGAAACGTGGCTGGGTCTTTCAGCATGACAATGATCCCAAACACACCGCCCGGGCAACGAAGGAGTGGCTTCGTAAGAAGCATTTCAAGGTCCTGGAGCGGCCTAGCCAGTCTCCAGATCTCAACCCCATAGAAAATCTTTGGAGGGAGTTGAAAGTCCGTGTTGCCCAGCGACAGCCCCAAAACATCACTGCTCTAGAGGAGATCTGCATGGAGGAATGGGCCAAAATACCAGCAACAGTGTGTGAAAACCTTGTGAAGACTTACAGAAAACGTTTGACCTGTGTCATTGCCAACAAAGGGTATATAACAAAGTATTGAGAAACTTTTGTTATTGACCAAATACTTATTTTCCACCATAATTTGCAAATAAATTCATTAAAAATCCTATAATGTGATTTTCTGGATATTTTTTTCTCATTTTGTCTGTCATAGTTGACGTGTACCTATGATGAAAATTACAGGCCTCTCTCATCTTTTTAAGTGGGAGAACTTGCACAATTGGTGGCTGAATAAATACTTTTTTTCCCCACTGTAAATACTTAATGTGGTTATATAGGAGAGACCACAGCCACTATCTACTGTCTACAGCGCTCTGTGGTGTGACTGGGAATTGTCAGCTGGACCCTAGTGTTAGACCTCCATTGATAACCAGACATTGTCGATCTTCACATTGTTTGGCCCCATTGAAGTTTTAATGAGATCTGTTCAAACAATGAGTATGTTTACATGCACAGTAATAATTCAATATTAAACTGATTATGGCAGTAGGCAGATTATGACTCTGCTTATCTAAATCGGAGTACGGTCAAAATCGAAGTAAGCATAGAATGATTAAAACACCTGGTTTTCTGAGCAATCTTTCAAATTATTAGGACATGTAAACACCTTAATCGGCGTTCCAGTGGTGTATATGATCTGTGCATGTTCTAGCACCAGCCGAGCGAGCCTCCCTCTTTAGCGCGAGTCAATTGACTTCAGAACAACTGTATGTATGCGTCTTAGAAGTAGTTTTCACATTCAACTCGGAATGAAATATGCTTCCCAAAAATAACATGGTTGTTTTGGAAGAATGTTTTTTTTGATTGGTCATTTTCTGCATTTATCAGAGTGCCATTAGGAAGCCTGATTTCAGATGTGTCCATGTAAACAGGATTATTAGGGAAATCGTTCTTCTTGCACAGCATAATCAAACTATTATCTTAATCTGACTATCCACAATAATCACAATAATCACATGCATGTAACCATACTCATTGTGTGGGGTGTTATTAGGCCTGGTGAATTTATAGGTTATTCTTTGTCACTGCTGTTCTGAACCTGGAACGGAGATGGCTATTCTGAGTCTCAAGAGAATGATTATCAGTATCTGCTGCCAGTTCCAGTAAAAGCTAATGATTGAGTGTGTTGGGCAGATTATTTCATCAATAGACTCATCAGACCTATACTTACTCAGAGCCACATGCCACTGAGGGATGCCAGTACAACAGAGTCCAATCAAGCCTAGATAAACGGATAGTTCTAGTTCCTACATTAGGTAAACGATTAGTTCTATTTCACTTGCTTTGGCAATGTAAACATTGGTTTCCCATGCCAATAAAGCCCATTGAATTGAATTGAATTGAATAGTTGGATATCAGTAGGCCACAGCCTGCATGTGTTTCAGTTCATAATTAGCTCAAAAGAAGGATTTCAACAGGCTTAGTTAGCTGCAGCATTAGCTGATAGGCTTTCACAGAAAATACCTTCAAATTGCTTCTAAATTCTCAGCTGATCCCGCTCGAAGTTATGCTGGTGTTGGGTTGCAAATGTCACAGGGTGCCATAACTTATTAAACAGCTTTCATTTTCAATGTATTTCCCTTGAGCTGTGGTGATTATAGGGGTTTACACAGTCAGTCTATGTGTCTATCTGGTGGTGTGTAGTTGTTCTTTTCCATGTGATGTCACATATATTTAGAATAGCTTATTGCAGATCATTAGGCCTATGTATAGTTGCCTGGTAAGGGACACCTAATTCAGAAGTATGATGGGAAGTTATTTTGATGACAAGTGATAGTGAATCTTGGTCTGTAGTAGAGAGAGTAAGTAGTATCATTCGCTGGAACAGGAAGCAAAATCAGCCTCTAGTGATGAGGGGTGTTGGGAAATCCAAAGGGCGTTAGGGAAATGTGTTTACTGTGTGTGAAATCTATAGTCACAGCTCACACACACACACACACACACACACACACACACACACACTCTCTCTCTCTGATTCTATCCACAGTGACAGTCTATGTCACTTAGGTCTTTTGACAGTTTTTAGAGACTGTTTCTCACTTAGGATTCTGTGTCTCACTTGTTCTTGATCTCTCGCTCTGTCTGTCTCTCTCTCTCGCCCCCCCCCCCCCCCCCCCAAAAACTCTCTCTCTCTCTCTCTCTGTCAGACAGAGGAGGTCAACATAGAGCCACGTAGCATTGTGTGTATTTAGCGGAGCAGGGCCCTGGCTCCCAGGCTGAACTGTTGGTTTGGGGAAACTTTGTGCCCAGTGGAGCGGCGACTGACTTTGTACTGCACTCTGGTCACCCTGGTCAGTGGATGCATTTTGTGTGTGTGTGTGTGTAGGGGAGTGTTAATGTGTGTGTCTCTGTGGCTGTGTGCGGCACAGGAGCTGCTGAGCCGAACCTCATTGGAGACCCAGAAACTAGATCTGATGGATGAGGTTTCCTACCTGAAACTGAAGCTGGTCGGCATGGACGAGGAACAGAACCACAACGACAGCAGCGAGGACCAACAGAACAAAGCTGAGGTAGAGTACTGTAGTACAGGCTGGCAGGAGGGGAGAGGATGGGCATGTAAGAATCACACACTGAGCTGGTTAACCATGAAACATAACTTAAACTTGACTTAAACTCAGCCTATTCTGAAAATGAAAAGCACTCCACTCAGGGCTTTGTATGGTGGCACCATTAACCCGCAGCTGTTAACAAGAGTCCCACAAAGCCTTATGAAGTGAGCCAACTTAGTATATTTTCTAGTTCGAACAGGACTGGAATGCCAAGTGAAAAACAACATAATTCCATCAGTAGCAAGTGTGGTCTCAGTGTGGTCTCTCAGTGCCTTTACCAGCTTCATGACCCACCTGTTGTTCTCTTTGAGGCTGGCTGGGTAGAAACCACACGTGGAATGTTTATTTGATGTTGCACAGACCACAATGTGCTCTAATGTGTCAGCAGGCCTATGTAGAGCTTTCAGATACTTCAGGAGAAACTTGGCATGAAGAAAATGAAATCTCTATTACCTTGAGAATAGCAATTCACAAGTAGCCTCACTTTCAGTCTTAGAAGAGTTACATGGCTGGGGAAAAGAGACTACAGGAGTAGTGAACAAAGGATTTCAGTTAAAACGGCATAAACATGTAGGTCTGTAGGTTCACTTTGACCCATTTATATGGCCACTCCAAACCTATAGGTTTATAGTAAAGAGAAACAGGTGGTCTCCAGAGCCTGGGACACCCCAATGGGACACCCCAAGAAGATCAAACACTCTCCCTAGACAGACAGGTGGCCCCCTAGACAGGCTGTAAAGTTCCCCTCACAGGAGCACCTCCTCTGTAGGTCTGTCAGAGCCCTGGTCATCCACTGACTGGTCACCATTTTATAACTTTATTAGGAACTGCCATGACCAGACCAGCTCTGTGGCTTTCTGCTCTAGTGTATTGGGCTAATAAAGGACATGAGTCTTCCAGTTACTGTGAACAGTTACAATAATATTAGAAGTACAATTGTAACTGTTCACAGTAACTGGAAGACGTTTGTCCATTATAAGAGCTTATACAACTGTTTGATTGCAGACATTAATTCATTTAGTTCCTCTGACTGTATCCAGAGCTAAGTCAGACACGTCCGTGTGCTTGCTGGATTCCACCTCATGTTATGTGTTGCGTCATCCCTCTGGAGAAGGGGCAGGTGCGACCACATGCAGTCAGCTCAACTCCAACAACCTGACCAACTACTCCAAACAAACACCCCAGTCCAGTTCACCAGCAACAGCACCTCCGCCTCTCCTCAATGAGCCCTTTGTGCTGCTTTGTTCATTGTATCACACCCAGCTGCTCTCAAATGGCGCTGCAGCATGCGAATATGAGACCTTGAAAAAGAGGGGAGGAGGAGAGGCAGACTTTGCCTGTGATGTTGGCAGTGTTTTATCTCTCTGTCTGTCTCTCTGTCTGTCTGTCACCAGAGCCTCAGCCCAGTAACAACTCCCAGTCTATCTGTCACCAGAGCCTCAGCCCAGTAACAACCCCCAGTCTGTCTGTCACCAGAGGATCTGGCCTTGTTAAATAAACATAATTTAGTGTTGTGGACGTCCGCTGAGGCCCAGGGAACCCAAACGCCCCGGCTGCCCCAAACGGCGATTTAGAGATTGATAAGCAGGGCTGGAAATTGCCAGAGACACAAAATCTTGGCGGGGCCTAAACGAGAGCCGCTGACAGACAGTGGGCAGATGGGAAATGGCAGCGTGGAGAAGGGCAGGCTGTGCTCCAGACATTCTGGTGAGCGCAAAAAGACGCTGAACACATTTACACAGCAGATTGGACGTGAGGGGCACATTTATTCGAAATTAAATCGCTATCTGATTCAGAATCTTGCGATAACATGAGCAAACTTCTGTAACTGTTGGTAACAGTGACATTATGCAGAGTTACATTTACATTACATTTTAGTCATTTAGCAGACGCTCTTATCCAGAGCGACTTACAGTTAGTGAGTGCATACATTTTTTTAATTTTTTCCATATTGGAATCGAACCCACAACCCTGGCGTTGCAAATGCCATGCTCTACCAACTGAGCTACATCTCTGCCGGCCATTCCCTCCCTTACCCTGGACGACGCTGGGCCAATTGTGCGCCGCCCCATGGGTCTCCCGGTCGCGGCCAGCTACGACAGAGCCTGGATTGTCTTGGGGACAGAGTAGTACAGTGAAGGGAAAAAAGTATTTGATCCCCTGCTGATTTTGTAGGTTTGCCCACTGACAAAGAAATGATCAGTCTATAATTTTAATGGTAGGTATATTTGAACAGTGAGAGACAGAATAACAACAACAAAAATCCAGAAAAACTCATGTCAAAAATGTTATAAATTGATTTGCATTTTAATGAGGGAAATAAGTATTTGACCCCCTCTCAATCAGAAAGATTTCTGGCTCCCAGGTGTCTTTTATACAGGTAACGAGCTGAGATTAGGAGCACACTCTTAGAGGGAGTGCTCCTAATCTCAGCTTGTTACCTGTATAAAATACACCTGTCCACAGAAGCAATCAATCAATCAGATTCCAAACTCTCCACCATGGCCAAGACCAAAGAGCTTTCCAAGGATGTCAGGGACAAGATTGTAGACCTACACAAGGCTGGAATGGGCTATAAGACCATCGCCAAGCAGCTTGGTGAGAAGGTGACAACAGTTGATATGATTATTCGCAAATGGAAGAAACAAAATAATTGTCAATCTCCCTCGGCCTGGGGCTCCATGCAATATCTCACCTCGTGAAGTTGCAATGATCATGAAAACGGTGAGGAATCAGCCCAGAACTACACGGGAGGATCTTGTCAATGATCTCAAGGCTGCTGGGACCATAGTCACCAAGAAAACAATTGGTAACACACTACGCCGTGAAGGACTGAAATCCTGCAGCGCCCGCAAGGTCCCCCTGCTCAAGAAAGCACATATACAGGGCCGTCTGAAGTTTGCCAATGAACATCTGACTGATTCAGAGGAGAACTGGGTGAAAGTGTTGTGGTCAGATGAGACCAAAATCGAGCTCTTTGGCATCAAACTCAACTCGCCGTGTTTGGAGGAGGAGGAATGCTGCCTATGACCCCAAGAACACCATCCCCACCGTCAAACATGGAGGTGGAAACATTATGCTTTGGAGGAGTTTTTCTGCTAAGGGGACAGCACAACTTCACCGCATCAAAGGCACGATGGACGGGGCCATGTACCGTCAAATCTTGGGTGAGAACCTCCTTCCCTCAGCCATGGCATTGAAAATGGGTCGTGGATGGGTATTCCAGCATGACAATGACCCAAAACACACGGCCAAGGCAACAAAGGAGTGGCTCAAGAAGAAGCACATTAAGGTCCTGGAGTGGCCTAGCCAGTCTCCAGACCTTAATCCCATAGAAAATCTGTGGAGGGAGCTGAAGGTTCGAGTTGCCAAACGTCAGCCTCGAAACCTTAATGACTTGGAGAAGATCTGCAAAGAGGGGTGGAACAAAATCCCTCCTGAGATGTGTGTAAACCTGGTGGCCAACTACAAGAAACGTCTGACCTCTGTGATTGCCAACAAGGGTTTTGCCACCAAGTACTAAGTCATGTTTTGCAGAGGGGTCAAATACTTATTTCCCTCATTAAAACATGTGTTTCTCTGGATTTCTCTGGATTTTTTTGTTGTTATTCTGTCTCTCACTGTTCAAATAAACCTACCATTAAAATTATAGACTGATCATGTCTTTGTCAGTGGGCAAACATACAAAATCAGCAGGGGATCAAATACTTTTTTCCCTCACTGTAAGTGTTATTGACAGAGAGGGAAGCTCGTGGGTTTACCATGTAATGTACACAGCCTGTCGGGTCATGAGTCTTTGACCTCGTCCCATAAATCCATGATATCCGGGCAGAGCGGGACTCCACGCCGGTTGCGGTGCCATGGTAACCTGAAACCAGTCTGCATTTGTTTCATCCACAAACACTGTCCCTGGAAGAGACAGCTGCTAGCCTTCATGCACCAAGGGGTAATGGCAGAAATTCACTTGGAACACTCCACAAGTGCGAACATGTTCACCCCAGAGACCCCCCCTCGACCACCAAGCTCAGAACATACAGCTATATATAGAGGGGGAATGTGTCTTATCATCAGCTGTACTGTCAGTGTAACATAAACTGGGACTTTCATATGAAACTTCCTCTGTCCACAAGCTAGGCATTTCTGTCAGCGTATCCAAGATTAGGACATTAAACCACCACCCCAGCCCCTCCCTTCTCAGGGAATGGACTTTTCTACTCTAGTGAAAGATTCCAAACATAAAATCAAACGTTTGTTACCGTTTCACTTGTTTCTATCAAACAAACACTTCGGTTGAATTCTAGTTGGCCAAAATGTTAATAATCTAGTTAGGAATTTACTCGCTGTCCTTAATCTTCGAAGCCTTCCAATTCCTCAGGGAAGTAAAGGGACCTTCTGGCCAGCAGCCAGATAAGGCAGTCTTCACATTTGCACTTTGAGAACTTGCAAAGTAGCTCAGAAACTTTGTTTACGGTGCCTGGCAGTGTGACAGTTTAACTGTGTTTAACATGGCACCGTACAGATCTGCCCCCCAGAGGTCCCTTTACCCTCACCCTAGTAAAAACCACTTCTGTTATGTGTTACATCTATATATATATATATATATATATATGGCCAAAAGTATGTTGACATGCCTTCAAATTAGTGGATTCGGCTGTTTCAGCCACTCCCGTTGCTGACAGGTGTATAAAATCAAGCAAACAGCCATGCAATCTCCATAGACAAACATTGGCTTGGCAGTAGAATGGCCCATACTGAAGAGCTCAGTGACTTTCAACGTTGCACTGTCATAGTATACCACCTTTCCAACAAGTCAGTTCGTCAAATTCCTGCCCTGCTAGAGCAGCCCCGGTCAACTGTAAGTGATGTTATTGTGAAGTGGTAGGCCACATAAGCTCACAGAACGGGACCACCCAGTGCTGAAGCGTGTAGCACGTAAAAATCGTCTGTCCTCGTTTGCAACACTCACCACCGAGTTCCAAACTGCCTCTGGCAGCAACGTCAACACAATAACTGTTCGTCGGGAGCTTCATGAAATGGGTTTCCATGGCCGAGCAGGCGCACACAAGCCTAAGATCACCATACGCAATGACAAGCGTTGCCTGGAGTGCTGTAAAGCTCGCCGCCATTGGACTCTGGAGCAGTGGAAATAAGTTATCTGGAGTGATGAATCACGCTTCAACATCTGACAGTCCGATGGACGAATCTGGGTTTGGCGGATGCCAGGAGAACGCTACCTGCCCCAATGCATAGTGCCAACTGTAAAGTTTGTTGGAGGGGGAATAATGGTCTGGGGCTATTTTTCATGGTTCGGGCTAGGCCCCTTAGTTCCAGTGAAGTGAAATCTTAACGCTACAGCATACAATGACATTATACACGATTCTGTGCTTCCAACTTTGTGGTAACAGTTTGCGGAAGGCCCTTTCCTCTTTCAGCATGACAATGCCCCCGTTCACAAAGCGAGGTCCAAACAGAAGTGGTTTGTCGAGATCGGTATGGAAGAACTTGACTGGCCAGCACAGAGCCCTGACCTCAACCCCATCGAACACCTTTGGGATGAATTAGAATGCCGATTGCGAGCCAGGCCTAATTGCCCAACATCAGTGCCCGACCTCACTAATTCTATTGTGGCTGAATGGAAGCAAGTCCCCGCAGCAATTTCAAACATCTAGTGGACAGCCTTCCCAGAAGAGTGGAGGCTGTTATAGCAGCAAAGGGGGGACCAACTCCATATTAATGCCCATGATTTTGGAATGAGATGTTCGACGAGCAGATGTCCACATACTTTTGGTAATGTAGTGTGTATATATATATATATATATATATATATATATAAGCCTTCATGGTCGAATTGCTGCAAAGAAACCACTACTAAAGGACACCAATGAGAGGAAGAGACCTGCTTGGGCCAAGAAAACACAAGCAATGGACATTAGACCGGTGGAAATGTGTCCTTTGGGCTGGAGTCCATATTGGAGATTTTTGGTTCCAACCGCCGTGTCTTTGTGAGACGCGGTGTGGCTGAACGGATGATCTCCACATGTGTAGTTCCCACCGTAAAGCATGGAAGAGGTGTTATGGTGTGGGGGTGCTTTGCTGGTGACACTGTCTGTGATTTATTTAGAATTCAAGGCACACTTAACCAGCATGGCTACAACAGCATTCTGCAGTGATAAGCCATCCCATCTGGGCTTAGTGGGACCATCATTTGTTTTTCAACAGGACAATGACCCAACACACCTCCAGGCTGTGTAAGGGCTATTTTACCAAGAAGGAGAGTGATGGAGTGCTGCATCAGATGACCTGGCCTCCACAATCCCCCGACCTCAACCCCATTGAGATGGTTTGGGATGAATTGGACGGCAGAGTGAAGGAAAAGCAGCCAACAAGTGCTAAGCATATGTGGGAACTCCTTCAAGACCGTTGGAAAAGCATTACAGGTGAAGCTGGTTGAGAGAATGCCAAGAGTGTGCAAAGCTGTCATCAAGGCAAAGGGGTGGTTATTTGAAGAATCTCAAATGTTACTTTTTTTTTTTTATGGTTACTACATGATTCCATATGTGTTATTTCATAGTTTTGATGTCTTCACTATTATTCTACAATGTAGAAAATAGTAAAAATAAAGAAAAACCCTTGAATGAGTAGGTGTGTCCAAACTTTTGACTGGTACTGTATAATACAGTGCTATGAAAAAGTATTTGCCCCCTTACTAATTTTCTCTACTATTGCATATTTGTGATACTGAACGACATGGTTCCAGTAATGCCTGGCGAAAACCAAACTATGCTTTCCACAGTAAGAACATCATACCAAAGGTCAAGCATGGTGGTGGTGGTGTGATGGTTTGGGGATGCTTTGCTGCCTCAGGACCTGGACGACTTGCCTTAATAGAAGGAACCATGAATTATGCTCTGTATCAGAGAATTCTACAGGAGAATGTCAGACCATCCGTCTGTGAGCTGAAGCGCAGCTGGGTCATGCAGCAAGACAATGATCCAAAACACACAATCAAGTCAATATGAAAATTGCTAACAATCAACAAATTGGAAGTTTTGGAATGGCCTAGTCAAAGTCCAGACCTAATCCCAATTGAGATGTTGTGGCAGGACTTGAAATGAGCAGTTCATGCTTGAAAACCCACACGTCACTGAGTTAAAGCAGTTCTGCATGGAAGAGTGGGCCAAAATTCCTCCACAGCGACGTGAGAGACTGATCAACAACTACAGGAAGCATTTGGTTGGAGTCATTGCAGCCAGTTATTGTGTGTAAGGGGGCAATTACTTTTTCACACAGGGGAATTGGGTGTTGCATAACTTTGTTTATGAAATAAATATGTAATTGTTATGTTATTTGTTCACTTATGTTCCCTTTATCTAATATTAGGTTTTGGTTGAAGATCTGATAACATTCAGTATCACAAATATGCAAAAGTAGAGAAAATTAGAAAGGGGTCAAATACCTCCAATTGACTCAAATGATGTCAATTAGCCTATCAGAAGCTTCTAAAGCCATGACATAATTTTCTGGAATTTTCCAAGCTGTTTAAAAGCACAGTCAACATTGTGTATTTAAACTTCTGACCCACTGGAACTGTGATACAGTGAATTATATGTGAAATAATCTGTCTGTAAACAATTGTTGGAACAATTACTTGTGTCATGCACAAAGTAGATGTCTTAACCGACTATAGTTTGTTAAACTATAGTTTGGTAAAAAGAAATTTGTGGAGTGGTTGAAAAACGAGTTTTAATGACTCCAACCTAAGTGTATGTAAACTTCTGACTTCAACTGTATATACTGCATTTATACAGTGTGTGTATGTATGTGTGTATATATATATATATGTTATTGTTTTTTTAACATAAAAACAAAATAACCACAGCAGTGCATATCATTTTGAATGTTTTTTTTTCTTTTCTTTTATTTTGTGTTTTGTATTTTCTTCTCCCTCTCTCAGTGTGTGGTAAATCTGATAAGCGAGCTCCAGGAGCAGATGTGTAGGTTTCAGGAGGAGATCCATACCCGCATCATGGAGAAACGGGCCATGGAGGCCCAGGGGAAGGCCCAGGGGGAGGCCCAGGGGGAGAGTGGTGCCCGCGAGGCCCACGACCAGAACCCCGACGTGGGCTTGGGTGGTTCTGACGTGGATGAGTTTTGCTGTCGCTGTGGAGGACAGAATGTAGGCAGTACCCATGGACACGCTACCCCCCTCTCTCCTAACTACCATCCTCCCTAACCTTCTAGAATCCTCTACTGGGTCTAGTACTTAACCTTTCTCCTTACAGTGACCGACGTCTCTACCTCTACTACTACAGTGTGTGGGAATCCTGTGTACTGTTTGCCTCCATATCCGGGTGTTTTTTGGTTTAGTTTGTTTTTTTTGGTGTAGATCAGCTTTAATATTGCAGATTGTGGCTTCCATCAATGTAATTGTCTGCATCATTTCCAATCCCCCATATATATTTTTTGTAAATAGATATATAAAATATCCGGGTGTTAACTCATTGTAAGTGGTGTGGTGTGGTGTGTTTGCATGACTGTGGTTCACCTTATTAATGCAACCAAGGTTTACTGGTCACTGTGTCCAAATACTGGGCTTGGTTGATGGCTTATGCTCCTACCCTGTCTCTAAATGTGAGATAAATTCAAATCTATCTACTTCAGTCACTTTTTCAAAGTTTTTTATGATTTTATGAAATTGTCCAAGAAACATTATATCCTTGTTGCCAGTTTGTTTCAATATTCAGCCTTGACATAACTTTTTTTAAAGGGACCAAATGGATGCTGAAACAAACTGGCAACCAGACTAGCTAACTGACTGGTAATGGCCATAACCATTGGTCCTTTTGAGGAGCCTGAGCCATCACTACTTAGTACAGTATAGGGCAGGGGTATTCAACTCTTACCCTACGAGGTCCGGAGCCTGCTGGTTTTCTGTTCTACCTGATAACTAATTGCACCCACCTGGTGTCCCATGTCTAAATCAGTCCCTGATTAGAGGGGAACAATAAATAACAAAGGCAGTGGAACTGGCTTCGAGGTCCAGAGTTGGGTTTGAGGGGTATAGGGGCTGACTGACTGGTCACATGTTAAAAGGGTCATCTGCTGCCTTTCCTGGGATGTGGAGGTTAAACTTTTTATGTATTAACTGCACGGTGTTCTGGCTGTTAAGGGATCAAATTACGTGGGTCAACATTTGAAAACTTCCGTTCTACTTTTTGGTGTAACATGTTCATTTATAAACTGAGAGAACCATGTTTGTATCCAACATTGGTTTTTGACTGGAGAAATTGGCATTTTCGTGTGGAAGGCACAGTGAAGAGCATGGTGTTTTTGGTCTGGAGATTTTACATCAAAGGGACACAGTTATTTTCAATTAAAATGTTACAATATGTTCTGTGTTATTGACAGGGCTTACTGCAAGAACTCCGTCTCCTCAAGAGTAAAGTGGATGTGCTGGAGGTGGAGAAATCACAGTATGAGAGAAAACTAAAGGCCACAAAGGTAAAAAAAAACTTCATTTCTGTCACTTTTTTGCTTTACAGTTATCTATCTGTCAGTTTAGTTTATTCACATGGCACTTTAAGGTGACACCCACTTTAGTTGGTTTTCTAGCAAATTAATATTCCTATTTCCTTTGAAAAACATAACTGTTTCAATTTTACTTTGTTGCTCTTAGCAACTCCAATTTTGGAGGTAAACTTTGTTCCTATCTTCCAGCTTACTTTCCACCCATTCTGGCTTTCTCTCCCTCTAGCTGTCTATCTCTTGCTCTCTCCATGTGTGTTACCAGTCGCTCATGACCAAGCTCTCTAGCCTGAAACTCACTGTAGAGCACACTCAGGTGGAGAAGCAGCACTGGGAGGAGCGATGGCGGACCGCTCAGGTGCCTCTTCTTCTTCCTCACCCTAATCCCTCTTTCATGCTGACTACTCCTTCTCCTTCCCCCTCTGCTCCTGTTGTTCTCCGCCTCCACCTCACTCTGCACCTGTCCCTCTTCCTCCTCCTCATCCTCCCTTCCTCTTGTTAACACCATGGTTGTGGAATCTCATTCACCCAATCCCTCACAGGTTCAGGTGGTTCTACATTTACATTTACATTTTAGTCATTTAGCAGACGCTCTTATCCAGAGCGACTTACAGTTAGTGAATAGATATTTTTTTATGCTGGCCCCCCGTGGGAATCGAACCCACAACCCTGGCGTTGCAAACGCCATGCTCTATCAACTGAGCTACATCCCTGCCGGCCATTCCCTCCCCTACCCTGGACAACGCTGGGCCAATTGTGCGCCGCCCATGAGTCTCCCGGTCGCGGCCGGCTGCGACAGAGCCTGGATTCGAACCAGGATCTCTAGTGGCACAGTTAGCACTGCGATGCAGTGCCTTAGACCACTGCGCCACTCAGGAGTTCTACTGAGATCATGTGGGTAGAGTTTACTAGGAGTATTGTCATCTGTATGACTAGCCACTGTACGGAATCCATATGAGGAACATTCCTCTGATGATGTTCCTAATATGGATTCCATACCATTTTCTACTTTTAGTTAAATAATGGGGAATTATACTGAACAAAAATATAAATGCAACGATTATACGAGGTACAGTTCATATAAGGAAATCATTAGGGCCTAATCTATGGATTTCACATGACTGGGCAGGGGCACAGCCATGGGTGGGCCTGGGGAGCCAGGCCCAGTCAATCAGAATGAGTTTTTCCCCACAAAAGGGATTTATTACAGACAGAAATACTCCTCAGTTTCATCAACTGTCCGGGTGGCTGGTCTCAGACGATGTGGTGAAGAAGCCGGATGTGGAGGTCCTGGGCTGGCGTGGTTACACGTGGTCTGCAGTTGTGAGGCCGGTTTGACGTACTGCCAAATTCTCTAAAATGACGTTGGCGGCTTATGGTAGAGAAATTAACATTCAAAATCTCTGGCAACAGCTCTGGTGGACATTCCTGCAGCCAGCATGCCAATTGCACACTTCCTTAAAACTTGAGACATCTGTGTCATTGTGTTGTGTGACAAAACTGCACATTTAAGAATGGCCTATTATTGTCCCCAGCGCAAGGTGCACCTGTCTATGATCATGCTGTTTAATCGGGTTCTGTCAGGTGGATGGATTATCTTGGCAAAGGAGAAATGCTCACAAACAGAGATGTAAACAAATTTGTGCTGAATATTTGAGAGAAATAAGCTTTTTGTGCATATGGAACATTTCTGCGAACTTTTATTTCAGCTCATGAAACATGGGATCAACACTTTACATGTTGGGTTTATATTTTTGTTCTGTGTATTTATAAAATATTCCTCCAAAATAAGGATATGTACATTGTTTTCTATATCTACGGGGGAGAATGAGAGAGAAAAAGAGAAACAAACAAATAGAGAAAAGGGAAGAGAGACCAAGCGAGCAATGCTTTTGACATTGACTCGTTCCGACAGCTCAATATTACTCCCCCGTCCTCCCCGACCAAGAACTAATAATACAGAACTTGGCATGCTTCAATTGCTATCTGTTATTCAATGTACGGGTTCTGCAGAAGCGAGCTGAAGGGGGTCGAGGGGGCGATACGTGCATGTCTTAGGCTGCAGACAGACTGCCATGTTTAGAAGATCTATCTATCTGGCTATACGCTGTGCTCATCCAGAGGAGACGACTCACAAGTGTTTGTTTGTGTGGGCGTGAATGGTAGATGATCGACTCTGAGACTTCCGACCATTAAGTTCACTGACCAAGTGCATGACCCCCTATAGGAGTCTCTGTGGCCATTGACTACCACCCACACAGGCTCCAGGCAGTTAAGCCAGAATGGTCGTAGGCAGGCAGGCAAACAATCACCATGCTGACCTCCAGGCTGCCCCATAGGCTATCATTGGATTAGTGAGGTACCCTTTTTAATGTGCATGTGGTCTATTGGGTTTGTACCAGGGGTTGGAACCGGTTCAGGGAACAGAACAGAAAACCGGAAAATAACGAACTTTTTCGAGGAACAGAATCAGAACCGGGAACGAAAGTGATCTATACTGTTCCGGAACAGAACTGTTATTTTAAAAGCATGGGAACCGGATAATAACGTTATTTTACGTTCCCACAAAAAACACAACAAAGCGCCTATGCAAAGCCCTCACTCTGTCACTCAGAAATGTATTCCAGTGTCTGCCTGCTAGCTGGAAGTCTTTGCCAGCGTGTGTGCATGTGTAGGCAATCTGCCCCTCCCCCTCCAAAGCTTAAGCTACTGTAGCCTACTGACGTTACAAGCGTGATTCAGAAAATAGGGAGAGATTTTTATTTCAAGAAGAATGGATTCCATTTTTCAATGCTAGTTATGGATATCACATTTCACATTGGATTTATTAACTACAAAAAGGTAAGAGGTGTTTTTAATTCTGGTGCCGCTCTGCACACACAAGCTTGTTAGCTAGCTAGATAGCTAGCTCTGGTCCAACTTTAAGCCAACGCTCGGATGTTCAAAGACATTAAAAGTTCCTCCATAGAAGCCGCTCCTCTGTAGATATTATTCTGTGGGCCTAATTCAGATAATGCATTTCATAACAATGCCCAGCGCACCAAGACCTCTCTAACTCTCTCTCCACACGCAAAATTTCACCTCCTACACTTGTCTGTCCATCGCGCATGTAAACAACTAAAGCCTAGGCAGCTGATAGATCGGCTGCCTAGTCTAAAACAACTATAGCTTGCCCGCTCCATAGCAAGCTGCTCCATCCACAAGTCATTTAATGTCGAGCTAATGAAAAGAAAAAAGTCAATTTCAGAGGTTTAAAAAGGAACATAAAGGAACAATATAAATCTGTACTTTTTGGGGGGTTCAAACCGGTTTCAAAACTTTATTTTGCAGGTCGAAACAGTGGAATGGAACAAAAAATATAATTTCAGTTCCAACCCTTGGTTTGTACTGCAGTGGTGAAGTGTACTGTTGTGCTCTCATCCAGCCTCATTCTCCAGTTCTGTCTACTACTGAACCTTATTCCAAACCCCATTGCTCAACCCTAACCCTGTGTGTTACCAGAGAAGGATTGCTGCCCTTGTGTTTAAAGTGTTTGACTACAATAGATACAGAGCTTTTTATTGACTTTTTATTGACTTCAAACTGAATTGATCAGTATTTGTTTGTCCTCCCTACGACACTAAGGACTTAATCAGGACACCCCTCTTATGCTTTTCCTCATTGACGAAGACTTCATTGCCCTGTCACCTTGGACCTACAGTGGGGTCCGAAATTATTGGCACCCTTGATAAAGATGAGCAATAATGACTGTATAAAATAAATAATTCAAATACTGAGCTACACTACATGACCAAAAGTATGTGGACACCTGCTCGTCGAATATCTCATTCCAAAATCATGGGCATTAATATGGAGTTGGTCCCCCCTTTGCTGCTATAACAGCCTCCACTCTTCTGGGAAGGCTTTCCACTAGATGTTGGAACATTGCTGGGGGGGACTTGCTTCCATTCAGCCACAAGAGCATTATTGAGGTCAGGAACTGATGTTGGGCGATTAGGCCTGGCTCACAGGCGTTCCAATTCATCCCAAAGGTGTTCGATGGGGTTTAGGTCAGGTCACTGTGCAGGCCAGTCAAGTTCTTCCACACCGATCTCGACAAACCATTTCTGTATGGACCTCGCTTTGTGCACAGGGTCATTGTCATGCTGAAACAGGAAAGGGCCTTCCCCAAACTGTTGCCTCAAAGTTGGAAGCACAGAATCGTGTAGAATGTCATTGTATGCTGTAGCGTTAAGAACTGGAACTAAGGGGCCTAGTCCGAACCATGAAAAACAGCCCCAGACCATTATTCCTCCTCCACCAAACTTTACAGTTGGCACTATGCATTGGGGCAGGTAGCGTTCTCCTGGCATCCGCCAAACCCAGATTCGTCCGTCGGACTGCCAGATGAAGCGTGATTCATCACTCCAGAGAATGCGTTTCCACTGCTCCAGATTCCAATGGCGGCGAGCTTTACAGCACTCCAGCCGACGCTTGGCATTGCGCATGGTGATCTTAAGCTTGTGTACGGCTGCTCGGCCATGGAAACCCTTTTCATGAAGCTCCCAATAAACAGTTATTGTGCTGACGTTGCTTCCAGAGGCAATTTAGAACTCGGTAGTGAGTGTTGCAACCGAGGACAGACGATTTTTACACGCTACGCGCTTCAGCACTCGCCGGTCCCATTCTGTGAGCTTGTGTGGCCTACCACTTCGCAGCTGAGCAGTTGTTGCTCCTAGACGTTTCCACTTCACAATAACAGCACTTACAGTTGACCGGGGCAGCTCTAGCAGGGCAGAAATTTGACGAACTGACTTGTTGGAAAGGTGGCATCCTATGACGGTGCCACGTTGAAAGTCACGGAGCTCTTCAGTACGGCCATTCTACTGCCAATGTTTGTCTATGGAGATTGCATGGCTGTGTGCTCGATTTTATACACCTGTCAGCAACGGGTGTGGCTGAAATAGCCGAATCCACTAATTTGAAGGGGTGTCCACATACTTTTCTATAATGTATGCAAAAAAAAATTGGGGGAAAATTATATTATTGTATACTAATACAATTGCTCAGAGAAGGAGATTTTGTTTAACAAGTAAAAAATAATAATCATATAATCAAAAATATCATAAAGGAAGGAGTAAAAATTATTGACATCCCTAAAGAGTTGTATAAATAAAGTAGTCAAAAGTTTAGTATTTGGTCCCATATTCCTATCACCCAATGACTACATCAATCTTGTGACTTTACAAACTTGTTGGATATATTTCAGTTCGTTTTGGGTTTGTTTCAGATTATTTTGTGCCCAGTAGAAATTAATGGCAAATAATGTATAATTGTGTCACTTTTATTGTAAATAAGAATGGAATATGTTTTTAAACACTTCTACTTTAATGTGGATGCTACCATGATTACGGATAATTCGGAATGAATCGTGAATAAGGATGAGTGAGAAAGTTATAGCAGGTCAAAGATCATACCCCCAAGACTAACCTCCCCTGTTATTGGTAATGGTGAGAAGTTAGCATTCTCTTTCGCTGAGCAGTTGTATTAGTATAAAATAATATACACTGAGTGTACAAAACATTAAGAACACCTTCCTGATATTGAATTGCACCCCCTTTTGCCCTCAGAACAGCCTCAATTCGTCGGGGCATGAACTCTACAAAGTGTCAAAAGCGTTCCACAGGGATGCTGGCCCATGTTGACTCCAATGCTTCCCACAGTTGTGTCAAGTTGGCTGGATGTCCTTTGGGTGGTGGACCATTCTTGATACACACGGGAAACTGTTGAGTGTGAAAAACTCTGTAGCGTTGCAGTTGTTGACACACTTAAACCAGTGCAGATTTAGATAAGGGATCATAGCTTTCACCTGGTCAGTCTATGTCATGGAAAGAGCAGATGTTCCTAATGTTTTTTACACTCAGTGTAATTCCCCCCCCCCCCCCCCCCCAAAAAAAAAATTTGCCTACAATATACAACTCAGTATTTGAATGATTTATTTTGCACAGTCATTATTGGTCATATTTATCAAGGGTGTCAATCATTTCAGACCCCACTGTATAGTGTATGAGACCAAGGGCTCTATTCAATCTGCATCGCGGAAGTTCAGCTTTACAGCGTGATTGAAATTTAAAGGCAATGTTCCCGCTTTAGCATAGACTGCATTCAGGGTAAACGCTGCATATGTCGTCTCAATCAGAAATGACCTTTACATTTCTATCGCGGAATCTGTAACGCTTCAGCTTTACAGATTGAATAGAGCCCCTAATGTCATAATCAAATCAACGTTTATTGGTCGCGTACACCGATTTGCAGATGTTATCGCAGGTGCAGCGAAATGCTTGTGTTTCTAGCCCCAATAGTGCAGTAATACCTAGCAATAAATAACAATACACACATAATACAAATTAAATAAAAACATTTCAGAAATATCCGAACGAGCAATGTCAGAGTCCGGAATATAAATATAAATATATATACATATAGTGGTGTGCATAGATGGTATGGACAGTATATGTTTAGAAAAGGTATGTATAGCAATAGTTATATAGGATGAGCCATGACTAGAATGCAGTATATACATATAAAGTGTGTAAAATAGAATTTAAACTTTATTAAAATGACCAGTGTTCAATGACTATGTACATAGGGCAGCAGTCTCTAAGACGCAGGGTAGAGTACCGAGTGGTAGCCAGCTAGTAACAGTAACAGTGACTAAGGCTCAGGGCAGTGGTGACTGTTTAACAGTCTGATGGCCTGGAGATGGAAGCTGTTTTTCAGTCTCTCGGTCCCAGCTTTGATCGCACCTGTATGGTCTCCGCCTTCTAGATGGTAGCGCGGTGAACAGGCCGTGGCTTGGATGGCTGTGGTTGTAAACATGCAGGATTGACTTGTATCACTCCATTGACCGTGACCCTCTTTCTACAGACGGAGATATCAGACCTACAGCAGATACTGGCTTCCAAAGACTCTGAGATCGAGGGCCTACAGAGACAGCTAGTCTCCAGAGGCCCAATGACCAATGAGAACCCAGAGAGAGGTAAATTTACCTGTCAAACACACATCATACATCAACAGTAACAAACACCAGGTGACTGACCATTTTAACGCATAATGTCATTACTTCAGCTGGTCCACCTCAAACTAAATATCATCCACTAATGCTTATTCTATTGTCAGGGCAGGGGGAACTTTGATCATTGACATTTGATAATAATAACTAATTATACATATTGAACCCAAGTTATGGTTGTTTCGTGATTGGATTTTAAATTAAGCTAGTCATCTGCATGTGTGACGTCAGGTATGGTGCCTCATTCAAATAATACCTAACAAATGTCCTCTCTCTGCCCCCTCCACTGTTGTCTTTTTATGCTATGCTGCCCCCTGCTGTAGTGGAGGTCTTTAGGAGACTGCTGACAGACAAATGTAAGGCCCTAGTCTGACTAAGCTCGTGTAGTTGTGGCCATTGTGCAATTCTGCTCCGCCGTCACAGCCTCTCTGTTCTGCTGTCTAATCCACGCTGGCATGCTGTCATGTCTGTCACACCCATTCCATCAGCCCTGGCAGATACAGAGGAGAGAAGGGAAGCTCTGACACATCCTCCTCATACTCACACCCATGAGAACAGTCACTCCTCTTTCCCATAGGGCTGTTCATTTAGCTCTCGTTTTGTCGTCTATGACGCTAAGGTCACTAGGCCAACCATATGAGACCTGTTTTATTTCAGAATTTAAAGGTGCAATCTGCAATATTTCGGCTAAAGCTGGCCAATTTACATCTCAGTTAATGATATACCCATTGAAGAATATAACTTATAAATGCCTCATGAGCTCATGATTACAACTTGATTTAGGGGTGGACTTGAGGCCCTTACACTAGCTAATTTTTTTCCCTCGAGGCTCCCACACCGGGCCATTTTTTTTCCTTGAGGCCACCAGTATTAGCCAGATAATATTGTGCAAAAACCCAAACTTAGACTGGCCCTCTGGGCTAAAGATGGACCAGCCCATCTGTTGTTTGCAGTCCACTCCTCTGTCTCTCTGCCATCTTGCGCCCTTTCCATCAGAGTTATGAACAGTTTATATTTATAAATTATTGCTCTTATTACTTTTTTTTTTTCTTCTGGTTTTCAGACCAAGAATTCCAAAGGTTGAAAATGGGGATGGAGACTTTGTTAGCGGCAAATGATGAAAAGGTATGTTTAAAAAATATCTGTTGTATAGTGTGTATAATGTGTTATCATATTATAATTTCTTGAAGTTATACAAAGTGAAGGTATGTTATTAAAGTCCTTTCTGTTTGTGTCAGGACCGTCACATAGAGGAGCTCACTGTTCTCCTGAGACAGTACAGGAAGATGAAGGAGGTGATGGCCCTCGCTCAAGGTAATACACATTCACTGCTTATACATACCTACTGCTTATATACTGTACACACTCACTGCTTATACACACTCACTGCTTATATACTGTACACTCACTGCTTATACACACTCACTGATTTTATACTGTACACACTCACTGCATATACACACTCACTGCTTATACACTGTACACACTCATTGCTTATACACACTCACTGCTTGTACACACTCACTGCTTATATACTGTACACACTCACTGCTTGTACACACTCATGCTTATATACTGTACACACTCACTGCTTATACACACTCACTGCTTATATACTGTACACACTCACTGCTTATACACACACTCACTGCATATACACACTCACTGCATATACACACTCACTGCATATACACACTCACTGCATATACACACTCACTGCTTGTACACACTCACTGCTTATATACTGTACACACTCACTGCTTATACACACTCACTGCTTATATACTGTACACACTCACTGCTTATACACACTCACTGCTTATATACTGTACACACTCACTGCATATACACACTCACTGCATATACACACTCACTGCATATACACACTCACTGCTTGTACACACTCACTGCATATACACACTCACTGCTTGTACACACTCACTGCTTATATACTGTACACACTCACTGCTTATACACACACTCACTGATTTTATACTGTACACACTCACTGCTTATACACACTCACTGCTTATATACTGTACACACTCACTGCTTGGATACACTCACTGCTTATATACTGTACACACTCACTGCTTATACACACACTCACTGCTTATACACACACTCACAGATTTTATACTGTACACACTCACTGCTTATACACACTCACTGCTTATATACTGTACACACTCACTGCTTTACACACTCACTGCTTATATACTGTACACACTCACTGCTTATACACACTCACTGCTTATATACTGTACACACTCACTGCATGTACACACTCACTGCTTATACACACTCACTGCTTGTACACACTCACTGCTTATATATTGTACACACTCACTGCTTGTACACACGCACTGCTTATACACTGTACACACTCACTGCTTATACACACTCACTGCTTATACACACTCACTGCTTGTACACACTCACTGCTTGTACACACTCACTGCTTATATACTGTACACACTCACTGCTTATACACACTCACTGCTTATATACTGTACATACTCACTGCTTATACACACTCACTGCTTATACACACTCACTGCTTATATACTGTACACACTCACTGCTTTACACACTCACTGCTTATATACTGTACAAACTCACTGCATATACACACTCACTGCTTATACACACTCACTGCTTATATACTGTACACACTCACTGCTTTACACACTCACTGCTTATATACTGTACAAACTCACTGCATATACACACTCACTGCTTATACACACTCACTGCTTATATACTGTACACACTCACTGCTTTACACACTCACTGCTTATATACTGTACAAACTCACTGCATATACACACTCATTGCTTATACACACTCACTGCTTATATACTGTACACACTCACTGCTTATACACACTCACTGCTTATATACTGTACATACTCACTGCTTATACACACTCACTGCTTATACACACTCACTGCTTATATACACTCACTGCTTATATACTGTACACACTCACTGCTTATACACACTCACTGCTTTTATACACACTCACACTTAGAGGTGATACACATTCACTGTTTTCATATATTCAAGTATTTTTCAAACAAGCTATGTAAATAATTCCAAGAATATTGAAGATGGTATGCATTGAATGATAATGCTTAGGGGGTCATTACACTGCATTAACCCGTGTGTGTGTGTGTGTGTGTGTGTGTAGTGTCCAGTGAGAAGCTCCTGGTTGGGAGCAGTGAGGAGGAACTGAGCGGGAGTCTGAAGATGAGAGCTCTCACACATAAAGCTCATTCAGACATCATCCGGTCAGAGGTAAGAGAGCTCTATCTGCTCCTCCTCTGGGAACCACTAAACACAATACAACTAGAACCTGCATTTCTCAAGTACTCAGTGCTTGTGCCTGCCCACTCCTACATATTTCCATAGAATAGAACTAAAGCACTGGGTAGCAGTAGTACACTATATGCGTCTGTGCTCACATACCATGTCAGTGTATTAGCAGACCATCCAATGTGCATACTCAGTGTCTCTTGGTCTGAAGTGTGTCCTCTGTGCGATCTCTCCCTTTCCAGATGTCTTCCAGATGCTCCTCTCCTCTGTTAGTGTCTTCCTCATCCTTCCAGAAAGAGCTGGACTCTAGGTAAACAAACAAACTAAAAAACACTCTTCCGTAAAGCTCAGATCTGTGGAGTGTACAGCTTAAAGTGGTCCTATGGACAGATACTCCAATCTCCGCTGTGGAGCTTTGCAGCTCCTTCAGGGTTATCTTTGGTCTCTTTGTTGCCTCTCTGATTAATGCCTTCCTTGCCTGGTCTGTGAGTTTTGGTGGGCGGCCCTCTCTTGGCAGGTTTGTTGTGGTGCCATATTCTTTCAATTTGGTGCTCCGTGGGATGTTCAAAGTTTCTGATATTTTTTTAGAACCCAACCTGATCTGTACTTCTCCACAACTTTGTCCTGACCTGTTTGGAGAGCTCCTTGGTCTTCATGGTGCCGCTTGCTTGGTGGTGCCCCTTGCTTAGTGGTGTTGCAGACTCTGGGGCCTTTCATAACAGGTGTATATATACTGAGATCATGTGACACTTAGATTGCACACAGGTGGACTTTATTTAACTAATTATGTGACTTCTGAAGGTAATTGGTTGCACCAGATCTTATTTAGGGGCTTCATAGCAAAGGGGGTGAATACATATGCACGCACCACTTTTCCGTTATTTATTTTTGAGAATGTTTTGTAACAAGTTCTTTTTTTAATTTCACTTCACCAATTTGGACTATTTTGTGTACGTCCATTACATGAAATCCAAATAAAAATCCATTTAAATTACAGGTTGTAATGCAACAAAATACACACACACACACACACACACACACACACACACACACACACACACACACACCTTTTGCTCCAGCCGTACTCCATCAGGTTTACTGTGTTCTATTGGACCTGTCCCTCTGCCACAGTATCCAGACCTCCCTGGAGACGTCCATGGTGATGGTCTCCCCGAGCGACGTTGGCTGCTTCCACAACGGACAATGGCAAGTAGAACTGAGGCTGCATGGGTGTGACAGCCAGGCTGCTCTTTGTTTTGGTTGTCTTTAATTAGGGACCCAATAAAGTGGCTGTGAGTGACCCTGTCACTGGGATGTCCCCGTCTGGCACAAACAGCCCTCTCAGACTCCTTCTCATGTAGAGCCCAGCCTGTCACATCACATTACCCACAATCCCTTCTGGAAGGTAGTGCCACAGACCACAAAGAGCACCAACCAAGAGTTGCCAACTCTTAAGACTACTGCGCTGAACCCGTAACCCAAGTTGAAATACTTTACTGTTGTAGTGCAAGTTGGGTTTCAATGTTGTTGTTTTTCTCAATAGGTCCCAACCACGGATGCTTTCAAGCAGCCTGGAGGAGTTACAAAGCGGATCGTTACCAAAGGTTTCATGATTTTGCTGTGTTTTGATTGAACTTCTAAGACTATATTATAGCCATGTTAGACATACAGCATGTGCTTCATTTGTATTTGACCAAACACATTAGAAACACTATGCGTGCTCTAACAACAATACATAACCAATAGGCTTCTGATGACTGTTAACCTAACAAAAACTGCTAAACACATACATGCATTCTCACACTCTTGTTGTTGAGTTGATACTATTTTTATTTATTTTTGGTGGGGTAGATCAGCTTTAATATTGCAGATAGATTGTAACTTCCATCAATGTAATTGTCTGCATCACTTCCAATCCCCATATGTTGTTTCTTTCTCGCAAATATATATATCACACTCTTGTTGTTGAGTTGATACTGTCAATACATCACTCTACTAACACTGTGTGTGTTCTCTTCATTACATGCACGGTCCCCCCTCCTGTAGCATGTAGTTGGTCAACCAGTTGAAGCGGTTTCAGAGGTATTTTCCACTGCATGATCTCACCAGAGCCACTAACCCTTAACCCTTAACCTCTCACAATCTGACTTTATCCTAGCTGACCTGAACAGAGCCAAGGGTTCACCTGAAACTGTCAAATGTAATAGCCATCATACTCTAGATGCCCCTAAGGCTTATGAAACTAGCCTTTTGTTTGTTGTCTCCTGAACACTTGTGACTCCAATGGCAGTCCAATCGAATTAACAATGATATTGTCATGAAAGGAAAAAATATAAATCTGAATCTTGTATTATGTTCTGTGTAATGTACAGGAGCAGCAGTTCAACTGAAATCAAATGTCAACAGATGCCATTTAATTTAATTTTGAATAGACTCGTGACTTGCCTGTAACCATGGCTCCCCCCAACCCACAGAATCGGCACATGGAAATGAACAAATATCAGACCCTACCAGGGAAGCTATGTCGACCTGACATGAATGGGGATCAAGAGCAGTATGCCACACAAGTCCAGCTGTCCCCTGATGATAGCGAGGACAGTGAGTTGAACCTAAGTAAGTTACATCTTAAAACACTGCTACTTGTCGTTTTTATCGAACAGCCTACTAGAATGTTTCAAACAACAAAATCTTCCTAGGGTGTATACTATAAATAAATAATTATAAACTGTGTGGTTCGAGCCCTGAATGCTGATTGGCTGACAGCCGTGGTATATCAGACCATATACCATTTATTTTGACTGCTCTAATTACGTTGGTAACCAGTTCATAATAGCAATAAGGCACCTCTGGGGTTTGTGATATATGGCCAATATACCATGGCTAAGGGCTGTGTCCAGGCACTCCGTGTAGCGTCGTGACTAAGAACAGCCCTTAGCCGTGGTATTTTGGCCATATACCACACCCCCTCTGGCCTTATTGCTTAAATACACTTCTATGGCTTGTTACAACAATGGCTCTGTTTCACTCTTCTCTCGTACTGTGGTTGGTTTGTATTGGGGCAGCTATTCTCTGCATTCTCTCTCACTCTGTACTAATCTTCCACTTGTTGTGCTGCTGTTCTGTTTCTCCTGTCCTCTTTTTTGCTTTGCGTGGCTTTCTGCTTGTGTTATGGCTGAAGACCGCTGCAGGAGTGCCAGCGCTCCAGCTTTAGGTACCGTGCTACTACTCCAGCAGAAGCCCAATGCATGTCAAAGCACCAAGCCCCTGTTTTCACTATGGATTAAAGTTGTGACTAAACTCCAGCCTGTGCAGGAGGGAGTAAGACCCTCAGTGAGTCAGAGGGAGGCGTCTCGGATTATGCCTGACTCTTTTTTTATTTATCTCGCATAAGTGAGTGGTGTTGCAGTGCACCCCTCCCAAAGCTGACTACCCTCAAAAGCAGGGCTACTTAGGCGATGTCACGTGCGGCGAGGGTTGTGTGCACAGGGATAGACCTTGTCTGAACTGGCTTAACCATCCACTGTAAACCACTATAGATGCAACATGACAACCCATTCGCCTCAGGCTATAATTTAATTTCCCTGTATGAAATATTTTTATTGAATATGCAAAATACTAATTTGTCTTCACAGATTTTAATTGGCATCCGCTAAGACAATGTTTAAATTGCGTTAAGCACTCTGTAGAAACACTTTGACATCTGCTGATGTAAATACTGAAAATGTCGGAGCACACTAACAATGTTAATGCTTTCCTGTTTTACTTCTCACTGGGCTAACCTTTGGCACAGCAGGATCTCGTGGAAAGCATGATTTATTTGAAATGGGTGGGTCCTGCATAGACCTTAATTATGGCCCTAAAGAATGAAAGAAATACAGTGTCCGTTAACCTTTGCATTACTTACTTTCATTCAGAGAACAGTAGGGAAATTATTGAAACAGTCTAGTAGTACAGTACTTAAACATCATCTCCTGCTCTCATAGGAAAATCGGAGAGACTGGATGAGTCCACGCTGTCGGACCTGTCCCCCCTGTCGTCTGGAGTGGACTCAGGACAGCAGTCTCCTGTCTCCCCAGAGAACAGGAAGAACCACCTGGGCATCAAGAAACTCTGGGGGAAGTGAGTACCTGTACAGCAGACACACACCCACATACATGTACATGTACACACACACACACAGGAAGGGCACACTGCTGAATAAATATTTAGAGATATTAATTCAGAGACTAATGGTATAAATGGGAGATATCTGATACAAGTCATCCTGGGTAGAGGAGGTGGCCTAGCAAAGGTACTGCATAATTCTAAGTTAATGACTAATGATGTATTCTATCTCCTCTAACCTAGGATTCGGAGGACCCAGTCTGGCAGCCTGCAGAGAGAGGACCTTGAGCCTGGAGAGTTTAAGAGGGGGGGACTGAGAGCCACCGCCGGCCCTCGTCTGGCCCGGACCGGAGAGACATTGACCTCTGTGTGGTATGGGACAGACAGTATCACAAAATACATTTATACAGTGTATTCTCTTAAACATGTGCATGTGACAGAGAATATACAAAAAAGCCAAAGTATTTACATTTAGTCATTTAGCAGACACTCTTATCCAGAGTGACTTACAGTTAGTGAAAATATTCCAGTCTTGATGATCCAATCAATTTACTGTTGTCTGCGACTTACAGTTAGTATTTATAAGAGGAGCGGGAAATACAAATATTCCATTCCAATTGTCTCTCCTCTCCTGCAGGGATTTGAAGACACCCTTCTCCAAGTGGACTCCGGAGCAGGTCTGTTGCTGGCTGGAGGAGTATGGGCTGGACCAGTATGTGATTCTGGCTCGACATTGGGCCAACAGTGGGCAGACCCTCCTCTCCGCCTCACCACATGACTTAGAGAAGGTATAGTCAAAAAAATTACCCAGCTTACATATTTTGATTTACAGAACATTGTTAGAAAGTTATTTGTCAAATAAGCAAAGGAGATCCTTCAGGGAACGTTATTATTTGGACGCAAAGGAGATCCTTCAAGGAACGACGTTGTTTGGACGCAAAGGAGATCCTTCATGGAACGTCATTGTTTGGACGCAAAGGAGATCCTTCAGGGAACGTCATTGTTTGGACGCAAAGGAGATCCTTCAGGGAACATCGTTGTTTGGACGCAAAGGAGATCCTTCAAGGAATGTCGTTGTTTGGACGCAAAGCAGGTCTTTCAGGGAACGTCGTTGTTTGGAAGCAAAGGAGATTCTTCAGGGAACGTCGTTGTTTGGATGCAAAGGAGATCCTTCAGGGAATGTGGTTGTTTGGATGCATCATTCTCATCACCATCTAGTTCTATCTGTCTAGTTCTCAAGAAGCCATTTCGTTCCTCCTTTCACGTCATCATGTTGCTGGACTTTTGTCTTCGTTGTTTTTAGCAAGTTTAGAGGTATATTTCAGATATACACTACTGGTCAAAGTTTTAGAACACCTACTCATTCAAGGGCTTTTCTTTATTATTACTATTTTCTACGTTGTAGAATAATAGTGAAGACATCAAAACTATGAAATAATGCATATGGAATCATGTAGTAACCAAAAAAGTGTTAAACAAATCGAAATGATTTTTATATTTGAGATTCTTCAAATAGCCACCCTTTGCCTTGATGACAGCTTTGCACACTCTTGGCATCCTCTCAACCAGCTTCACCTGGAATGCTTTTCCAACAGTCTTGAAGGAGTTCCCACATATGCTGAGCACTTGTTGGCTGCTTTTTTTCCTTCCGACTCAAACCATCTCAATTAGGTTGAGGTCAGGAGATTGTGGAGGCCAGGTCATCTGATGCAGAACTCCATCACTCTCCTTCTTGGTCAGATAGCCCTTACTCAGCCTGGAGGTGTGTTGGGTCATTGTCCTGTTGAAAAACAAATGATAGTCCCATAAGCCCAAACCAGATGGGATGGCGTATCGCTGCAGAATGCTGTGGTAGCAATGCTGGTTAAGTGTCCCTTGAATTCTAAATAAATTACAGACAGTGTCACCAGCAAAGCACCCCCACACCATAACACCACCTCCTCCATGCTTTACGGTGGGAAATACACATGCGGAGATCATCCGTTCACCCACACCGCGTCTCACAAAGACACAGCGGTTGGAACCAAAAACTCCAATTTGGACTCCAGACCAAAGGACATATTTCCATTGGTCTAATGTCCATTGCTCGTGTTTCTTGGCCCAAGCAAGTATCTTCTTATTATTGGTGTCCTTTAGTAGTGGTTTCTTTGCAGCAATTCGACCATGAAGGCCTGATTCACACAGTCTCCTCTGAACAGTTGATGTCAAGATGTGTCTGTTACTTGAACTCTGTGAAGCATTTATTTGGGCTGCAATTTCTGAGGCTGGTAACTCCAATTTACTTATCCTCTGCCCAAAGGTAACTCTGGGTCTTCCATTCCTGTGGCGGTCCTCATGAGAGCCAGTTTCATCAAAGCGCTTGATGGTTTTTTTGCGACTGCACTTGAAGAAACTTTCAAAGTTCTTGAAATGTTCCATATTGACTGACCTAATGACGTTTCTCTTTGCTTATTTGAGCTGTTCTTGCCATAATATGGACTTGGTCTTTTACCAAATAGGGCTATCTTCTGTATACCCAGGCCATTTGTTTGGTTCTTGATCACAGTTGTGAAATAGTGTGCCAAGTGATTCCAAATCTAGTTATCAAAACTGTCATTTTCAGCACTCATCTTGTAGAAAGGGATTGGAGCATCTGCTAAATGACTAAAATGTAAAAATTTAACCTGGATTAATCTTAATCTTGGTATCAGGAAATGGGGATTAAGAATCCACTGCACAGGAAGAAGTTGCAGTTGGCCCTCAAGTCCTTCAGCACCAAAATGACTGAGAAATCGTCTGAACTGGACCACATCTGGGTCACACGTATGTATCAGGACACAGTAGAGGTCATCAACATATTCACTCAACATTCAGCAAACTTGGTGCTGTATTCTATATAATCAATCCGGTATAATTGGTTGTCATGTGGTTTGTCCTCAAAGGTTGGCTTGATGACATTGGTTTACCTCAGTACAAGGGTCAGTTTCATGAGGGAAGGGTGGATGGCAGAATGCTTCAGTACTTGACAGTGGTAAGCACATCCATTGGTTTTCACTGTTGTGTCTCAGCATTATTGTTTATAAGGCTTTCAGGTCTCCCTCGAAAAAAGAGATCTCAAGGGACCTCCTAGTTAAATACAGCTTAAATAAATAAATATAAATTAAGAAAACATGAGACTTGTATTTGATGCGTTTCCCTCAGAATGACCTCTTGTTCCTGAAAGTGACCAGTCAGCTTCATCATCTCAGTGTGAAGTGTGCTATTCACGTCCTCCACGTCAACAAGTTCAACCCCAACTGCCTGAAGAGAAGACCTGGAGATGAGGTGAGATGTGTGTGTGCACGTTTATAGGAGGTTTTCTGTTTACACAGTATGTAGCTGTGTTTTCTCATACATGTGTTTTGCTGTGACAATATAGGTCAAATTAAGATCCTACATCTGTAGTTGTGTTTGCTCATACATGTTTTATATTTTGTGCTAGAACAAGACATCTCCCTCGGAGGTGGTTCAGTGGTCTAACCACAGGGTGATGGAGTGGCTTCGCTCAGTGGACCTGGCGGAATACGCCCCCAACCTGAGGGGCAGCGGGGTGCACGGGGGCCTCATCGTAAGTAACCTGAGGGGTAGCAGGGTGCACAGGGGCCTCATCGTAAGTAACGTGAGGGGCAGCAGGGTGCACAGGGGCCTCATCGTAAGTAACCTGAGGGGTAGCAGGGTGCACAGGGGCCTCATCGTAAGTAACCTGAGGGGCAGCGGGGTGCACAGGGGCCTCATCGTAAGTAACCTGAGGGGTAGCAGGGTGCACGGGGGCCTCATTTTATGTAACCTGAAGGGCAGCGGGGTGCACGGGGGGCTCATCGTAAGTAACCTGAGGGGTAGCGGGGTGCACGGGGGCCTCATCGTAAGTAACCTGAGGGGCAGCGGGGTGCACAGGGGCCTCATCGTAAGTAACCTGAGGGGTAGCAGGGTGCACGGGGGCCTCATCGTAAGTAACCTGAGGGGCAGCGGGGTGCACGGGGGCCTCATCGTAAGTAACGTGAGGGGCAGCGGGGTGCACGGGGGCCTCATCGTAAGTAACCTGAGGGGCAGCAGGGTGCACGGGGGCCTCATCGTACGTAACCTGAGGGGCAGCAGGGTGCACGGGGGCCTCATCGTAAGTAACCTGAGGGGCAGCAGGGTGCACGGGGGCCTCATCGTAAGTACACACGCCACATGACTGAATCAGCCCCTTCTTATACCTTTCTACTGCATATCAGCTCAGGTCACATTTGGATACAGTCAGACATACAATTCAAGACTCCCTAAAGCAAAGTTTATTTTGAATTAACCTATTCTGCCAATTAATTCCATCCCAGTGTTCTGTGTAATTGTCTGTATGTAGACTGTATCTTCCTCTGAATCTTCTCTAATGACCCCTAGATTCTGGAGCCTCGTTTTAACTCGGATACCCTGGCCATGCTGCTGAACATCCCCCCTCAGAAGACCCTGCTGCGACGCCACCTGGCCACCAACTTCAACATGCTGGTGGGCTCCCAGGCTCAGCAGGAGAAAAGGGAGTTCATGGAGTCGTCGGGCTACGCTCCCCTCAGCACCACAGCCAAAGTCAGGGTAAGAGATGACAGTACTGTAGTACGTCCAGGGCTGAACCACCACTCTGTTAGGAGCCCTCTTTTTGGTTCTTCCTCCCACTCTCTCTCCCCCTCCTCTCTCTGCCCCCCCCTCTCTCTCCTCTTTCTCTCCCCCTTCGCTCTCTCTCGCTCTCGCGCTCTCTCTCGCTCTCTCTCTCTCTCTCTCTCTCTCTGCCCCCAAACACTCTCTCTCTCTATCTCTCTCTCTCTCCTCTCTCACCTCCTCCCCTTCCTCATCTCTTTAGAGAGACAGACAACACCATAATCCTCAGTGTGACACCTCAGACCTGGCAAAGCTCTAAGACCACCTAGCAGCTTTGCGTGCAGCAGGCTTTTGTAGCGCCAGCTCATCTCTAAGACTCACCGCTTTGTTAAGGCTAGCAGAAAATGTGCTGAGGAAAATTTTTTGCGATAGCATAATGTACTTAGTCAGCACAATTAGGCTTAAAGTAACCTTTTATAGCAACACTGCCCATATTGTACGGTGTTTAGAAATCTATTCACTGATGATGGTTAAAGGGCTAGAATAGAAGTGATACACAGCTTTATCTCAGTCTGTTCATAAACCATGTCCTCTCTGTGCCATCTCCTGTTCAGCCAAAGAAGTTGGGCTTCTCAAACTTCGGCCACCTGAGGAAGAAGAGGTGTGATGAGTCAACAGACTATATTTGCCCCCTGGAGGAGGCCCAGGTCCAGACGGTGGTGAACGGGGCCCACCGGCCCTACTCCGGCTTCAGGGGCCTCAGCCCCATCCTGGACAGAGACCCAGACAGACGGGAGCAGGTGGGGCCAAACTGCTGATGATGTCACACTACTGTACCTACCTACCCATCACTACTCAGCTTGCTGCCAATAACCCCACCTCTTCCTGCCATGCCCATCCATATCCCACCCCAGCACACCCACCTCCACACCCCTCACGTGCCATCATCTAACAATCAACCCTAGCCTCATGCATGAGCTGCACTCTGGACACTTAAGAGTGGATGGTGAGTGGGAGAGCTCACCCCTCCTATGTTCTCGGTGGATTCACAAGCCTAGTGTTCAGCTGTGGTATATCACCTCACCCCTTTAATGCAGTAGGATAATGCCAATATTATAAACAATATTGTGCATTATTTTAATGATCATTTTAACACCTGTATTTGAGATTCACCTAATGGTATTCATCCATTGTTTTTAAAGATATTCCTAACCAGTAGAAAGTAATGTTGCTGTTTGTCAGACAGTTATGGAACGAACTTGTGCAATATTTGCATATGGAGGAATACATTTCATATATTTATGTTGGTAAATACGTTGAAAGAAGTTCAATGAGATTTTATAGCTGTGCACATTTTGATGGATTCCAGATTGTGATTATGCACTGTTATTTTCATATATGACTGTTATAATATTTTTATAGTTAAAGATAACGCTTCGATCAAGGAATCGCGCTTGTTGTCATCAATTGTAAATAGCATTATCCAAATCATCAATAAAAATCATAAGTGTGATAAGTGTTTTATTCTTCCTGATAAATTGTATTCAATCTTTATTCAAAGCATGCTTCTCTCATTAGAGAAGGAGACCGTAGTCTTGTCTCAGTTTTACAATTAAATGATCTCTGTTCATTATCAATATTTCCAATTTGTCGATTTTAAGGAAACTTGAATCAAAGAGACACTTGTATTGAAATACATTGTGGGGGCGGGGCTCAACCATGTGCAGGTACATCTTTATCATGAATCCATAATGGCCATGTTCTAGGCTGATTACACTGCAGACACCTGCCAGATCTCACAACACCTGGATATGTATCTAAATTACATATCAGCTAGTCACATCATATAGCAGTCTGATACCCGACTGCACAGTTGATGATGTGGCACGCAATCATTGGCTTATGCAATGCAACAACTGCAATGTAGTCGGCCTGGAACGCGACCTATGACTTGAACAATGGTGCTTGCTCAGCAGCTAGATCCTTCTACCCTGCCATCCATCATGCATGGGACTAAACAAAGCACTGTGTGTTATGTCATTGATGTCCTGGCCTGTCAGTAGTACAAGTAGCTCTATTCAATCCGTATCGCGGAAGTTTAGCATTACTGCGTTCACAGGAAATGCTGCATATGTCGGCTCAATCGGAAATGAACTTCAGCGATACAGTTTGAATAGAGCCGCTAGGCGTTGTGTTTGATGAAAGGCCTGACTTTGCAGATGGCGGCGACAGAGGGGACCGTGCTGCAGATAGAAGCTCTGTCTGAGGGAATTAACCAACTCACAGTAAGTAGCTCCTCGGTCAGTCTCGTTCAACAAGCTTTTTAAATCTGTTTAATTAAATAATCAAATAACCAGGTAACAAAGTATTTCCTGTTAAGCTGTTTTGTTTAGCATTTCTCCTGTGGCACTATGCTGTTCTTATATTTGCTAACAGCAGGTGTTGCAACTGAACAAACAGGCTTCAACAAATAGATTTTGAACTTACTTTGTTGGGACATTAGCCTTAAGCCTTTAACTGACAATAAACATTGCAGCATAACGCACCCTGCTAACCCCAGTTCCTGGCCCTTCTTGCTTTCAGTATTTGCTTAGCCGAGATGAGGTTCTGAAGGAAATGAGACGGCCTCAAACGGCACTAGTCTGAGAGGATGCCACGCTGCCCACACTAACCAACGCAGCCAATCAACCAAGGGAAAGCGCAGCCTCATACCAACCAGTCCTCAACGCAGGGGGCTTTAACAGCAACCTCATCTGGCCATATCCCTTATCTCATCATAATACAGGACTATAATGAACACTACTTCTGTATTAGTGACAGAAACACAATGAACGTTGAAGCAATTCTGTGTTACATGTGTCATTTGAGTGTAGCTCTTCACCAAACTAAATAGTATGTACTATACTATGTACTACACCTCTTTAAGGAATACCTGGGATAGGATAAAGTAATCCTTCTAAAAAACATTGTAAAGTGGTTATCCCACTGGCTATAAGGTGAATGCACCAATTTGTAAGTCGCTCTGGATAAGAGCGTCTGCTAAATGACGTAAATGTAAATGTAGGTACTTTGTATTTTTTGTGAAAAGTATTGGCCTACCACAAGCCACTTAAACATTCATTAATGTGCTTTTTTCTCTATGTAATCTCTTACCCTGTAATATTGCCCAAACTGTATTATTTTGTACGATATATATATCATATTTTACAACTTGTTTATTACGTTTGTATACTGAACTAAAATATAAACACAACATGTAACAATTTCAAAGATTTTACTGAGTTACAGTTCATATAAGGAAATCAGTCTATTAAAATACATTCATTACGCCCTAATCTATGGATTTCACATGACTGGGAATGCAGATATGCATCTGTTGGTCACATATACCTTATCATGCTAAAACATGAGGTGATGGTGGCGGATGAATGGCACGACAATGGGCCTCGGGATCTTGTCAGGGTATCTCTGTGCAGTCGATAAAATGCAATTGTGTTCGTTGTCTATAGCTTATGCCTGCTCATACCATAACCCCACAGCCCCCATGGGGCACTCTGTTCACAATGTTGACATCAGCTCACGTGGCCCGCGGTTGTGAGGTCGGTTGGACGTACTGCCAAATTCTCTAAAACAACGTTGGAGGCGGCTTATGGAGGAGAAATGAACATTCAAATTCTCTGGCAACAGCTCTGGTGGACATTCCTGCAGTCAGCATGCCAATTGCATGCTCCCTCAAAACATGAGACATCTGTCGCATTGTGTTGTGAAACAAAACTGCATATTTTAGAGTGGTCTTTTATTGTCCCCAGCACAAGGTGCACCTGTGTAATGATCATGCTGTTTAATCAGCTTCTTGATATGCCACACCTGTCAGGTGGATGGATTATCTTGGCAAAGGAGAAATGCTCACTAACAGGGATGTAAACAAATTTGTGCACAACATTTTAGAGAAAGCTTTTTGTGTGTATGGAACATTTCTGGGATCTTTTATTTCAGCTCATGAAACATGGGACCAACACTTTATATGTTGTGTTTATATTTTTGTTCAGTATATGTTTTCGAGGTTACCTGGACACATCCCTGATAAAAACAAGGCACTAGGTCATACTGCAAACAAACACACCCAACACTTAATACAGCTAATTTCTATTGGATTAACAAGAAACAGGTTTTTCCATGTTTCCACACATAATTGGCATATATTTGCATAGGCAGATGTAGTCCTTGTGGTAAGTCCCTTTAACAAGTCACAAGACCAGAGGATCCCTTCTGTAAGAGAGGAAACACTAAGGGAAGCCTGCTCTCTAGGAGTTAGGTAACCCAGTGAACTGTCCAAACCCAGGCATAACCTGTATGAGGGTCCTTCTGCTGGTTGTTCATCTGCTTCAACCCAGCACATCCTAATATCTCACCAGGGTTCCAGAGAGGAGAGAGTGGCTGGAGCTGTTCCAAACATCAAAGGCAGACCCATACTGGTGAGTTGTAATTTACTTATTACTTTTTTTACCATTCTGGAGCAAACACAGTACAATCCAAATATGTTTGTAGCTTCTAAGGTTTGGGTTCCATTAGGGTTGAGTACATTCAACCCCTGTTATTACACAAGTATAATTTATGAAACTTTTTTCATCTGAATTAAAATTTCTACAACAATAAACTATGCTGTTGTTATCATATTTCCAGGTTATAAGGGAAACCACCCTCTAACCTAGTCCTGTAAGCATGGGGAAGATAGAGAGCAAGCAACCAGCCCCAGACATTCCCAAGATAACCTCAACCTGGTGGGAGACGCTAGAGAAGAAGCCACCTGCCCCAACCATGACCATTCCAAACATTAACTTTAATTTCCCAACCCTGTGGGGGAGGAGAGAGAGCAAGCCACCAGACCCAGACATACCCAGTATATTCTCCACCTTGTGGAGAACCCCCAACAACCCCAATGATTTCGTCCCTCTATTCAACGACTGTGTGGGGATAGCTGCAGCTAGGACCCAGGAGTATCTCCTATTCCTGGACCCAGAGGACAAGTTCCAGCCCAGCCCGGCAGCCCTCAACGATATTTTCCTAATGACCTATATCACCCAGAGCAGCCACCTCCACATGACCGACTCCTTCAACTGCACCACCATGACCAAGCAGCAGCGCATCCTCCTGGGTGCTGACTGGGTGTGGGCTGTACTGGAGAGGCCCACCAAGAACCCCCGCATCCAGATCGCCGTGCAGATCCTGCACCTGCCCGAGAGGGGGGGAGGGCCAGCCGAGGACATCCCTCCGGAGGTGTACACTGAATCCATGCAGATGGCCAAGATGGAGTCTGCTCATAGGAACAAGGCAGAGAGGATGGTGGATTTCTGTGCCTCCATCGGTAATGACTGCTACGCCCTCTTTCTCCTCTTCGGCCGCAAGGGCGACCCGGGCAACATCTACGGGGTGCTGAGCAACAACTTTCACGCTGCTATAGGGAAGACTAAGATCAACCGTGCACTCATTGAGAATTTCTTTAAAGGGTCCAGGTACTTACACACGCCCACTGGAATGCTACAGGCTATCATCACCAAGAGAGATTGTGACCCTTTAACTCTGCTCATCAAGTTTACCTGACCAGTGTGATCGATGACAGTACAACCATATGGTACCTTTCAGATGACTCTGTGTTTACTGTAGTGTTTCAAATGGGGGGAAGGACTGTTGTGATTGGTGGGTTTATGCTTGCCTGGGACTCGGGGACCCAGTGTGCTGAAATTGGCCCGTGTCCATGTCTCATGTGTGTACTACTGACCCATGCCTGCTGACAGCTGCTCACACCCCCATGGTTAGTATTTCTGTTAGGGCTCTATTCAATCAGATCCGCTTTAACCGACATCCGCATAGCGGTTCTTTTGGCAGTGTCGGAGGTGGAACTGCGTTAGAACTGTCAAATCCAAAGCGGCTCCTGGCATTATACCTAAAGCGGACATTGCCATTGGCTGCACAGAGTCGCATTAAGAGAAATTCCATGCAACCTTGTTTACAACTTCTAACACTGGAATGTGAGATGTAATCTACACCTGGAGTAGGCTGATAGAAATCCTCATTATTTTGTTGAATGGTTTTCAATTTGAGCATCATTATTTCTATATAGCCTACAGTTTCTCGTTCTGAACTTCTAACGCGAGTGGGACGGGTGTGGCTTCATGACAATGATCAATAATTTGCTAGTAACAGATGACATTCATATTCTGACTATCTCTGAAACTCACTTACCTTTGATGATACAGTGGTAGCAATACAAGGTTATAGCATTTGCAGAAAATATAGAAATGCCAATGGTGGAGGTGTTGCTGTTTATATACAGAACCACATTCCTGTGAAGATTAGAGAGGATCTCATGTTAAATACTGTTGAAGTAATATGGCTACAGGTTCATCTTCCTCACCTAAAGCCAATTCTGGTGGGAAGCTGCTATAGACCACCAAGTGCTAACAGTCAGTATCTGGATAACATGTGTGAAATGCTTGATAATGTATGTGATATCAATAGAGAGGTATACTTTCTGGGTGATTTACATATTGACTGGCTGTCATCAGGCTGCCTACTCAAGATAAAGCTTCAAACTGTAACCAGTGCTTGCAACCTGGTTCAGGCATCAGTCAACCTACCAGGGTGGTTACAAACAGTACAGGAATTAAATCATCAACATGTATTGATCATATCTTTACTAATGCTGCAGAGATTTGTTTGAAAGCAGTATCCAAATCCATTGGATGTAGTGATCACAATATAGTAGCCATATCTAGGAAAACCAAAGTTCCAAAGGCTGGGCCTAATATTGTGTATAAGAGGTCATACAATATGTTTTGTAGTGATTCCTATGTTGTTGATGTAAAGAATATATGTTGGTCCGTGGTGTGTAATGAGGAGCAAACAGATACTGCACTTGACACATTTATGAAATTGCTTATTCCAGTTACTAATAAGTATGCACCCATTAAGAAAATGACTGTAAAAACTGTTAAATCCCTGTGGATTGATGAGGAATTGAAACATTGTATGGTTGAGAGGGATGAGGCAAAAGAGATGGCAAATAGGTCTGGCTGTACAACCGATTGGCAAACGTACTACAAATTGAGAAATCATGTGATTAAACTGAATAAAAAGAAGAAGAAACAACACTATGAAACAAGGATAAATGACATAAAGAATGATAGTAAAAAGCTTTGGAGCACCTTAAATGAAATTTTTGGAAAAAAGGCAAACTCAGCTCCATCATTCATTGAATCAGATGGCTCATTCATCACAAAACCAACTGATATTGCCAACTACTTTAATAATTTCTTCATTGGCAAGATTAGCAAATTTAGGCATGACATGCCAGCAACAATTGCTGACACTACACATCCAAGTATATCTGACCAAATTATGAAAGACAAGCATTGTAATTTTGAATTCCGTAAAGTGAGTGTGGAAGAGGTGAACAAATTATTGTTGTCTATTAACAATGACAAGCCACCGGGGTCTGACAACTTGGATGGAAAATTGCTGAGGATAATAGCGGACGATATTGCCACTCCAATTTGCCATATTTTCAATTTAAGCCTACTAGAATGTGTGTGCCCCCAGGCTTGGAGGGAAGCAAAAGTCATTCCGCTACCTAAGAATAGTAATGCCCCCTTTACTGGCTCAAACAGCCGACCAATTAGCCTGTTACCAACCCTTGGTAAACTATTGGAAAAAGTTGTGTTTGACCAGATACAATGCTATTTTACTGTAAACAAATTGACAACAAACTTTCAGCATGCTTATAGAAAAGGACATTCAACAAGCACAGCACTTACACAAATGACTGATGATTGGCTGAGAGAAATTGATGATAAAAATATTGTGGGGGCTGTTTTGTTAGACTTCAGTGCAGCTTTTGACATTATTGATCATAGTCTGCTGCTGGAAAAACGTATGTGTTATGGCTTTACACCCCCTGCTATAATGTGGATAAAGAGTTACTTGTCTAACAGAACACAGAGGGTGTTCTTTAATGGAAGCCTCTCAAACATAATCCAGGTAGAATCAGGAATTCCCCAGGGCAGCTGTCTAGGCCCCTTGCTTTTTTCCATCTTTACTAATGACATGCCACTAGCTTTGAGTAAAGCCAGTGTGTCTATGTATGTGGATGACTCAACACTATACACGTCAGCTACTACAGCAACTGAAATAACTGCAACACTTAACAAAGAGTTGCAGCTAGTTTCGGAATGGGTGGCAAGGAATAAGTTAGTACTGAATATTTCCAAAACTAAAAGCATTGTATTTGGGTTAAATCATTCACTAAACCCTAAACCTCAACTACATCTCGTAATGAATAATGTGGAAATTGAGCAAGTTGAGGTGACTAAACTGCTTGGAGTAACCCTGGATTGTAGACTGTCATGGTCAAAGCATATTGATACAACAGTAGCTAAGATGGGGAGAAGTATGTCTATAATTAAGCGCTGCTTTGCCTTCTTAACAACACTATCAACAAGGCAGGTCATACAGGCCCTAGTTTTGTCGCACATAGACTACTGTTCAGTAGTGTGGTCAGGTGCCACAAAGAGGAACTTGGGAAAATTGCAGTTGGCTCAGAACAGGGCAGCATGGCTGGCCCTTAAAAGTACACAGAGAGCTAACATTGATGACATGAACAGTGGGGAAAAAAAGTAGGATTTTTAATGAATTTATTTGCAAATTATGGTGGAAAATAAGTATTTGGTCACCTACAAACAAGCAAGATTTCTGGCTCTCACAGACCTGTAACTTCTTCTTTAAGAGGCTCCTCTGTCCTCCACTCGTTACCTGTATTAATGGCACCTGTTTGAACTTGTTATCAGTATAAAAGACACCTGTCCACAACCTCAAACAGTCACACCCCAATCTCCACTATGGCCAAGACAAAAGAGCTGTCAAAGGACACCAGAAACAAAATTGTAGACCTGCACCAGGCTGGGAAGACTGAATCTGCAATAGGTAAGCAGCTTGGTTTGAAGAAATCAACTGTGGGAGCAATTATTAGGAAATGGAAGACATACAAGACCACTGATAATCTCCCTCGATCTGGGGCTCCACGCAAGATCTCACCCTGTGGGGTCAAAATTATCACAAGAACGGTGAGCAAAAATCCCAGAACCACCTAGTGAATGACCTGCAGAGAGCTGGGACCAAAGTAACAAAGCCTACCATCAGTAACACACTACGCCGCCAGGGACTCAAATCCTGCAGTGCCAGACATGTCCCCCTGCTTAAGCCAGTACATGTCCAGGCCCGTCTGAAGTTTGCTAGAGTGCATTTGGATGATCCAGAAGAGGATTGGGAGAATGTCATATGGTCAGATGAAACCAAAATAGAACTTTATGGTAAAAACTCAACTCGTCGTGTTTGGAGGACAAAGAATGCTGAGTTGCATCCAAAGAACACCATACCTACTATGAAGCATGGGGATGGAAACATCATGCTTTGGGGCTGTTTTTCTGCAAAGGGACCAGGACGACTGATCCGTGTAAAGGAAAGAATGAATGGGGCCATGTATCGTGAGATTTTGAGTGAAAACCTCCTTCCATCAGCAAGGGCATTGAAGATGAAACGTGGCTGGGTCTTTCAGCATGACAATGATCCCAAACACACCGCCCGGGCAACGAAGGAGTGGCTTCGTAAGAAGCATTTCAAGGTCCTGGAGTGGCCTAGTCAGTCTCCAGATCTCAACCCCATAGAAAATATTTGGAGGGAGTTGAAAGTCCGTGTTGCCCAGCGACAGCCCCAAAACATCACTGCTCTAGAGGAGATCTGCATGGAGGAATGTGAAGACTTACAGAAAACGTTTGAGCTGTGTCATTGCCAACAAAGGGTATATAACAAAGTATTGAGAAACTTTTGTTATTGACCAAATACTTATTTTCCACCATAATTTGCAAATAAATTCATTAAAAATCCTACAATGTGATTTTCTGGATTTTTCTTTCTCATTTTGTCTGTCATAGTTGACGTGTACCTATGATGAAAATTACAGGCCTCTCTCAGCTTTTTAAGTGGGAGAACTTGCACAATTGGTGGCTGACTAAATACTTTTTTCCCCACTGTATGTCAGTCTCTCCTGGCTCAGAGTGGAAGAGAGATTGACTTCATCACTGCTTGTTTATGTGAGAGGTGTCGACGAACTGAATGTACCGAGCTGTCTGTTTGGAATACTGGCACATAGCTCAGACACCCATGCATACCCCACAAGACATGCCACCAGACGTCTCTTCACAGTACTACATAGAGCCATGACTACATGGAACTCTATTCCACATCAGGTAACTGATGCAAGCAGTAGATTCAGATTTAAAAAACAGGTAAAAACACACCTTGTGGAACAGCGGGGACTGTGAAGAGACACACACACAGGTACATACACACATACATATAGACACTCACTCTACACACACGTACACATGGATGTTGTATTGTAAATATGTGATAGTGGAGTAGTGGCCTGAGGGAACACACTAAATGTATTGGGTAAAGTGTTATGAAATATAATGTAATATTTTAAATTGTATAACTGCCTTAATGTTATAGGACCCCAGGAAGAGTAGCTGCTGCCTTGGCAGCAGCTAATGAGGATCCTTAATAAATACAAATACATAGAGCAGCTGCTCACCAATTTGACAGCTCCAACACAGTTACAGTGAGGGAAAAAAGTATTTGATCCCCTGCTGATTTTGTACGTTTGCCCACTGACAAAGACATGATCAGTCTATATTTTTCATGGCAGGTTTATTTGAACAGTGAGAGACAGAATAACAACAAAAAAATCCAGAAAAACGCATGTCAAAAATGTTATAAATTGATTTGCATTTTAATGAGGGAAATAAGTATTTGACCCCCTCTCAATCAGAAAAATGTCTGGCTCCCAGGTGTCTTTTATACAGGTAACGAGCTGAGATTAGGAGCACACTCTTAAAGGGAGTGCTCCTAATCTCAGCCTGTTACCTGTATAAAAGACACCTGTCCACAGAAGCAATCAATCAATCAGATTCCAAACTCTCCACCATGGCCAAGACCAAAGAGCTCTCCAAGGATGTCAGGGACAAGATTGTAGACCTACACAAGGCCGGAATGGGCTACAAGACCATCGCCAAGCAGCTTGGTGAGAAGGTGACAACAGTTGGTGCGATTATTCGCAAATGGAAGAAACACAAAATAACTGTCAATCTCCCTCGGCCTGGGGCTCCATGCAAGATCTCACCTCGTGGAGTTGCAATGATCATGAGAACGGTGAGGAATCAGCCCAGAACTACACGGGAGGATCTTGTCAATGATCTCAAGGCAGCTGGGACCAAGAAAACAATTGGTAACACACTACGCCGTGAAGGACTGAAATCCTGCAGCGCCCGCAAGGTCCCCCTGCTCAAGAAAGCACATATACAGGCCTGTCTGAAGTTTGCCAATGAACATCTGAATGATTCAGAGAAGACCTGGGTGAAAGTGTTGTGGTCAGATGAGACCAAAATCGAGCTCTTTGGCATCAACTCAACTCGCCGTGTTTGGAGGAGGAGGAATGCTGCCAATGACCCCAAGAACACCATCCCCACTGTCAAACATGGAGGTGGAAACATTATGCTTTGGGGGTGTTTTTCTGCTAAGGGGACAGGACAACTTCACCGCATCAAAGGGACGATGGACGGGGCCATGTACCGTCAAATCTTGGGTGAGAACCTCCTTCCCTCAGCCAGGGCATTCCAGCATGACAATGACCCAAAACACGTGGCCAAGGCAACAAAGGAGTGGCTCAAGAAGAAGCACATTAAGGTCCTGGAGTGGCCTAGCCAGTCTCCAAACCTTAATCCCATAGAAGATCTGTGGAGGGAGCTGAAGGTTCGAGTTGCCAAACTTCAGCCTCGAAACCTTAATGACTTGGAGAAGATCTGCAAAGAGGAGTGGGACAAAATCCCTCCTTAGATGTGTGCAAACCTGGTGGCCAACTACAAGAAACGTCTGACCTCTGTGATTGCCAACAAGGGTTTTGCCACCAAGTACTAAGTCATGTTTTGCAGAGGGGTCAAATACTTATTTCCCTCATTAAAATGCAAATCAATTTATAACATTTTTGACATGCGTTTTTCTGGATTTTTTTGCTGTTATTCTGTCTCGCACTGTTCAAGTAAACCTACCATTAAAATTATAGACTGATAATTTCTTTGTCAGTGAGCAAACGTACAAAATCAGCAGGGGATCAAATACTTTTTTCCCTCACTGTACACCTCTGACACCACCAAAACATCAGCTATGCAGGTGTCGGCTATCGCCAGTTAAAGCTTGATCTGATTGAATCTAGGCCTTAATGGATTTAACAGTTCACTGGCATTGCACCGGTGTGGAAATTCACACAAACTACTTACCTGCTATCACTACTCATTGACATTAAAACCTCTTTACAGCTTACATTGACATGGTAACTATGATTTGCCACAAAATATTTGTGTATTTTCTAGGATGGACTTAATGACTGAACACATTGTGGTACCTTCACCCAAAACCTAATTCCAAGTTCATTTGATTAAGGTGGATTATTTTCTTAAAGTTGAGTCAAAGTAGGAAATAACAGGGGGAGTTTGAAAATAAATTAAATATATATTTCTGGCTGTCTTGAGTTATCTTGTTTAGAAGAGGATTATTTATGTTGAGGATTATGTCAGTGGTAAGTAGCATAATGTAAATTAAGGGATTTGTGTTTAAATATGCAGGTTTGCTAAGGCCTCATGTTATACCGTTTATACAGTGTGGTGCTGACAATAATACTACTCTTTCTCCCCAATACCACAAAGACATGCTTTAGATACAGTACATACAGTGGGGAAAAAAAGTATTTAGTCAGTCACCAATTGTGCAAGTTCTCCCACTTAGAAAGATGAGAGAGGCCTGTAATTTTCATCATAGGTACACGTCAACTATGACAGACAAATTGAGAAAAAAATATCCAGAAAATCACATTGTAGGATTTTTCATGAATTTATTTGCAAATTATGGTGGAAAATAAGTATTTGGTCACCTACAAACAAGCAAGATTTCTGGCTCTCACAGACCTGTAACTTCTTCTTTAAGAGGCTCCCCTGTCCTCCACTCGTTACCTGTATTAATGGCACCTGTTTGAACTTGTTATCAGTATAAAATACACCTGTCCACAACCTCAAACAGTCACACTCCAAACTCCACTATGGCCAAGACCAAAGAGCTGTCAAAGGACACCAGAAACAAAATTGTAGACCTGCACCAGGCTGGGAAGACTGAATCTGCAATAGGTAAGCAGCTTGGTTTGAAGAAATCAACTGTGGGAGCAATTATTAGGAAATGGAAGACATACAAGACCGCTGATAATCTCCCTCGATCTGGGGCTCCACGCAAGATCTCACCCCGTGGGGTCAAAATGATCACAAGAACGGTGAGCAAAAATCCCAGAACCACACGGGGGGACCTAGTGAATGACCTGCAGAGAGCTGGGACCAAAGTAACAAAGCCTACCATCAGTAACACACTACGCTGCCAGGGACTCAAATCCTGCAGTGCCAGACGTGTCCCCATGCTTAAGCCAGTACATGTCCAGGCCCGTCTGAAGTTTGCTAGAGTGCATTTGGATGATCCAGAAGAGGATTGGGAGAATGTCATATGGTCAGATGAAACCAAAATATAACTTTTTGGTAAAAACTCAACTCGTCGTGTTTGGAGGACAAAGAATGCTGAGTTGCATCCAAAGAACACCATACCTACTGTGAAGCATGGGGGTGGAAACATCATGCTTTGGGGCTGTTTTTCTGCAAAGGGACCAGGACGACTGATCCGTGTAAAGGAAAGAATGAATGGGGCCATGTATCGTGAGATTTTGAGTGAAAACCTCCTTCCATCAGCAAGGGCATTGAAGATGAAACGTGGCTGGGTCTTTCAGCATGACAATGATCCCAAACACACCGCCCGGGCAACGAAGGAGTGGCTTCGTAAGAAGCATTTCAAGGTCCTGGAGTGGCCTAGCCAGTCTCCAGATCTCAACCCCATAGAAAATCTTTGGAGGGAGTTGAAAGTCCATGTTGCCCAGCGACAGCCCCAAAACATCACTGCTCTAGAGGAGATCTGCATGGAGGAATGGGCCAAAATACCAGCAACAGTGTGTGAAAACCTTGTGAAGACTTACAGAAAACATTTGACCTGTGTCATTGCCAACAAAGGGTATATAACAAAGTATTGAGAAACTTTTGTTATTGACCAAATACTTATTTTCCACCATAATTTGCTAATAAATTCATTAAAAATCCTACAATGTGATTTTCTAGATTTTTTTTTCTCATTTTGTCTGTCATAGTTGACGTGTACCTATGATGAAAATTATAGGCCTCTCTCATCTTTTTAAGTGGGAGAACTTGCACAATTGGTGGCTGACTAAATACTTTTTTTCCCCACTGTAATTACAACAATTATTACTGGAACAGTTAAAAAATTCTAAAACCCAACTAACCTTTCACAGTATCTCACACAACAAAGTTTTGTTAATGTTCAACATGCAAATATTACATTTGTTATTCAAAACGCTAGAGAATATCCTGTTGGTCTTGTAATGTAGGCAGTTACATTGTGTAACACAGAATTCAATAGAACATATTGTCTTAAATGTCCTGGTGTGTTTTAATGTATCTATGCCTAGTTGGAGGCCTGGGAGTTATTAGTACAGTTGAAGTCGGAAGTTTACATACACCTTAGCCAAATACATTTAAACTCTGTTTTTCACAATTCCTGACATTTAATCCTAGTAAAAAATCATTGTCTTAGGTCAGTTAGGATCACCACTTTATTTTAAGAATGTGAAATGTCAGAATAATAGCTTTTATTTATTTCATCACATTCCCAATGGGTCAGAAGTTTACATTCACTCAATTCGTTTTTGGCAACAATGCCTTTAAAAACTTGGGTCAAACGTTTCAGGTAGCCTTCCACAAGCTTCCCACAATAAATTGGGTGAATTTTGGCCCATTCCTCCTGACAGAGCTGGTGTAACTGAGGCAGGTTTGTAGGCCTCCTTGCTCCACACGCTTTTTCAGTTCTGCCCACAAATGTCCTATAGGATTGAGGTCAGGGCTTTGTGATGGCCACTCCAATACCTTGACTTTGTTGTCCTTAAGCCATTTTGCCACAACTTTGGAAGTATGCTTGGGGTCATTGTCCATTTGGAAGACCCATTTGTGACCAAGCTTTAAACTTCCTGACTGATTTCTTGAGATGTTGCTTCAATAAATCCACATCATTTTCCTTCCTCATGATGCCATCTATTTGTGAAGTGCACCAGGCCCTCCTGCAACAAAGCACCCCAACAGCATGATGCTGCCACCCCCGTGCTTCACGGTTGGGATGGTGTTCTTCGGCTTGCAAGCCACCCCGTTTTTCCTCCAAACATAACGATGGTCATTATGGCCAAACAGTTCTATTTTTGTTTCATCAGACCAGAGGACATTTCTCCAAAACGTACGATCTTTGTCCCCATGTGCAGTTGCAAACCGTGGTCTGGCTTTTTTATTGCGGTTTTGGAGCAGTGACTTCTTCCTTGCTGAGCGGCCTTTCAGGTTATGTCGATATAGGACTCGTTTTACTGTGGATATACAGTGGGGAAAAAAAGTATTTAGTCAGCCACCAAATGTGCAAGTTCTCCCACTTAAAAAGATGAGAGAGGCCTGTAATTTTCATCATAGGTACACGTCAACTATGACAGACAAAATGAGAAAAAAATATCCAGAAAATCACATTGTAGGATTTTTTATGAATTTATTTACAAATTATGGTGGAAAATAAGTATTTGGTCGATAACAAAAGTTTCTCAATACTTTGTTATATACCCTTTGTTGGCAATGACACAGGTCAAACGTTTTCTGTAAGTCTTCACAAGGTTTTCACACACTTTTGCTGGTATTTTGGCCCATTCCTCCATGCAGATCTCCTCTAGAGCAGTGATGTTTTGGGGCTGTCGCTGGGCAACACAGACTTTCAACTCCCTCCAAAGATTTTCTATGGGGTTGAGATCTGGAGACTGGCTAGGCCACTCCAGGACCTTGAAATGCTTCTTACGAAGCCACTCCTTCGTTGCCCGGGCGGTGTGTTTGGGATCATTGTCATGCTGAAAGACCCAGCCACGTTTCATCTTCAATGCCCTTGCTGATGGAAGGAGGTTTTCACTCAAAATCTCACGATACATGGCCCCATTCATTCTTTCCTTTACACGGATCAGTCGTCCTGGTCCCTTTGCAGAAAAACAGCCCCAAAGCATGATGTTTCCACCCCCATGCTTCACAGTAGGTACGGTGTTCTTTGGATGCAACTCAGCATTCTTTGTCCTCCAAACACGACGAGTTGAGTTTTTACCAAAAAGTTATATTTTGGTTTCATCTGACCATATGACATTCTCCCAATCCTCTTCTGGATCATCCAAATGCACTCTAGCAAACTTCAGACGGGCCTGGACATGTACTGGCTTAAGCAGGGGGACACGTCTGGCACTGCAGGATTTGAGTCCCTGGCAGCGTAGTGTGTTACTGATGGTAGGCTTTGTTACTTTGGTCCCAGCTCTCTGCAGGTCATTCACTAGGTCCCCCCGTGTGGTTCTGGGATATTTGCTCACCGTTCTTGTGATCATTTTGACCCCACGGGGTGAGATCTTGCGTGGAGCCCCAGATCGAGGGAGATTATCAGTGGTCTTGTATGTCTTCCATTTCCTAATAATTGCTCCCACAGTTGATTTCTTCAAACCAAGCTGCTTACCTATTGCAGATTCAGTCTTCCCAGCCTGGTGCAGGTCTACAATTTTGTTTCTGGTGTCCTTTGACAGCTCTTTGGTCTTGGCCATAGTGGAGTTTGGAGTGTGACTGTTTGAGGTTGTGGACAGGTGTCTTTTATACTGATAACAAGTTCAAACAGGTGCCATTAATACAGGTAACGAGTGGAGGACAGAGTAGCCTCTTAAAGAAGAAGTTACAGGTCTGTGAGAGCCAGAAATCTTGCTTGTTTGTAGGTGACCAAATACTTATTTTCCACCATAATTTGCAAATAAATTCAATAAAAATCCTACAATGTGATTTTCTGGATTTCTTTTTCTCCATTTGTCTGTCATAGTTGACGTGTACCTATGATGAAAATTACAGGCCTCTCTCATCTTTTTAAGTGGGAGAACTTGCACAATTGGTGGCTGACTAAATACTTTTTTCCCCCACTGTAGATACTTTTGTACCGGTTTCCTCCAGTATCTTCACAAGGTCCTTTGCTGTTGTTCTGGGATTGATTTGCACTTTTCGCACCAAAGTACGTTCATCTCTAGGACACAGAACACGTCTCCTTCCTGAGCGGTATGATGGCTGCGTGGTCCCATGGTGTTTATACTTGCATACTATTGTTTGTACAGATGAACGTGGTACCTTCAGGCGTTTGGAAATTGCTCCCAAGGATGAACCAGACTTGTGGAGGTCTACAATTGATTTTTTTGAGGTCAAGCTGATTTATTTTGATTTTCCCATGATGTCAAGCAAAGAGGCACTGAGTTTGAAGGTAGGCCTTGAAATACATCCACAGGTACACCTCCAATTGACTCAAATTATGTCAATTAGCCTATCAGAAGCTTCTAAAGCCATGACATCATTTTCTGGAATTTTTCCAAGCTGTTTAAAGGCACGGTCAGCTTAGTGTATGTAAACCTCTCACCCACTGGAATTGTGATACAGTGAATTATAAGTGAAATAATCTGTCTGTAAACAATTGTTGGAAAAAATTACTTGTCATGCACAAAGTAGATGTCCTAACCGACTTGCCAAAACTATAGTAAATTTGTGGAGTGGTTGAAAAACTAGTTTTAATGACTCCAACCTAAGTATATGTAAACTTCCGACTTCAACTGAATGTGAATGTGTTCTCTGTCTTGTAGCCCAGAGTGGAGAGGTTGGAGTGCCATGCGTGCTGGATCATGGGGGGTGGGCCACACATGACAATGAGCACATCGTTGGATGCCGGGGGAAGGTGCTCTTTCATCATATCAGCATTCACAAACCCTGAGCTGTACTTCCAGTCTGTAATCAGAGGAAAACACGAGCTGAATTCAACCGTTTTTAATCAACAGATAAGGATCAGCCCTGCAGGCCAATTAAATGATCACACCCTGTTAGCGAAGACGTGTTTCTTTTATGTGGAACTAACGGATGAGTGCCAGGATAGACAATTAGCTGGAGCCTCATTTGCATACTGTACCATATGAGGAAACTACAGTATAGCTGGCGGGTCACATGGCAAAACATAATCCAAATAGAACATTTAGATCATAGTGATATTGGGATATGATTGGAGGGGGAAGGATTTCCATTCAATCAGTTTACAGCTTACATCAGTAACAAACCAGTTAAAAAGTGTTGCTGCAGGTGTACCTTTGGGGATTTTTTTGTTCTTCTCCAGCAGTCAGTCAGTCAGTCAGTCAGTCAGTCAGTCAGTCAGTCAGTCAGTCCATACAAAAGGTGTTATAATATGGTAAGACAGCATGGTAAAACTGCTTTCTTGCAGTCCAACACAAATGATTCAATGGTGTTAGCCCATGACAACCCTCTACCTTTATCTTTTTCATTATGGCATACTATTGTCTTACTCTGTGGAGGCTTGTCTAGAGTCAACCACAAGTTGAGTTGGTCAGAGTGACTCTTCAGCACCTCCTCTAGTTCCTCCCGCAGTAGAATATCCTTAGTCTGGGGGACAAGAGAACATAATTAGAAAAATGTTTACATTTGCTAGTGCTTCAACTGCTACAGTATGTTATTGAGTCTTGTTAAACCATACTAAAGGTGAGACATTGATCTTGGTTGTCTACCTTCAGATGATTTTCATTGGACAAGCTCTGTGTCCACTTCATTGACAATCCACCGTGATGGTTTAATACTGTGTGGGATGTGACTCTTCCCTGTGCGCCGGTGAGACTGACCTGGTTAGCGAATATGAGGGAGCACTTGGTGTCGTCTGTAGGGTGTGCTGTAATACTGCGAATCAGCTTCAGCATCCGTGAAAAAGCACCCAGACTTTTAAGCCAATTTGCAGTTTTCAACTCAGAGCACATGACTTATGCTAAGAGAAACAGTTTTTACAAATCATGTTTTCCTCTGAAGGAAGAAGGATTTATGCTACCCACGTATTTCTAAATAAATACTTGACACATACATTTAAAAAACATGAGGTTCCTACCTGTTCCACCAGCGATCATTCCCATATGTTTAAATTTGCGGACCTTGGCCTCAGACTTCTTATCAGGTTGAATGGCAAATTTGCCTTAACATTTTGATTAATGTGTTTAAATTAGGTTTTAAAAGAGCTGAGTAAGTTGAGAAAGGGTTGATGCATTGTATTACATTGCCCTCTATTGGTCACACAATTATAATGCCATGATGAAGCACAGCATGGTACACACCTTACTAGAATGACTAGATCACACGCAAGCACGCACACAAACATACCCACATACACTTACCATTTCCTGTGTATACAAGCAGTCCGTTAGGTCCTCTGAAGTCTATTTTGTCTCCAGTGCTAATAGTCCTACAAGTAATTCAACTGATTGAAATGCAATTCCAAACATTCATCCAAATCCATCTCTATGGTGTCAGATCCCTGCTGTTATATCGTAACAAGTCTGAACAAACTCAAATGATCTGTTTGAGAGGGCTGATGAATAAGAGTACCTTGACCACCAGGTCAACAAAGCCCTGTCCCGCATAATAATGATAATAATAATAATAATAATAATAATAACATGCCATTTAGCAGACGCTTTTATCCAAAGCGACAGTTTGTGCAGATATTCTTCAGTTGTGCAAACCCACAGTTTCATCAGCTGTCCGGGTGGCTAGTCTCTGACGATCCCGCAGGTGAAGAAGCCAGATGTGGAGGTCCTGGGCTGGCGTGGTTACACGTTGTCTGCGGTTGTGAGGCCGGTCAGATGTACTGCCAAATTCTCTAAAACGACGTTGGAGGCGGCTTATGGTAGAGAAATGAACATTCAATTATCTGGCAACAGCTCTGGTGGACATTCCTGCAGTCATCATGCCAATTGCTAGCTCCCTCAAAACTTGAGATATCTGTGGCATTGTGTTGTGTGACAAAACTGCACATTTTAGTGGCCTTTTATTGTCCCCAGCACAAGGTGCACCTGTGTAATGATCAAGCTGTTTAATCAGCTTCTTGATATGCCACACCTGTCAAGTGTATGGATTATCTTGGCAAGGGAGAAATGCTCATTAACAGGGATGTAAATAAATTTGTGCACAACATTTGAGAGAAATAAGCTTTTTGTACATATGGAACATTTCTGGGATATTTTATTTCAGCTCATGAAACATGTAACACACTTTACATGTTGTGTTTATTTTTTTGTTCAGTGTATTTATGAAAAAATGTTATTTCATAAGTAGGAGCATTGGTCAGACAACTGTTGAACAGGCACAGGCTCTGAATAGATTTCTTCATCTTTGTTTATAGTTTTAGAAGATGCCTTTTGTCCCCATAAAGCTAGCCCTCTGCAGGTTGATTTCAGTGATTCCAACAGACAGTGACCTTGTTCCTACCAGCAGGTGGTGCCACATTATCTGGAGAAGACTAAAGTTTTCATTTCTTCCTGAGGACATGCATGCCAGCTGTATCCAGTCCAGTACTTCCATGTGTTTTTGGTACATTGATAGAGTTTGTGTACTTTCAGCAAACAACACTTCCTGTAACCTTTAGTAATAAAGTAATAACTAGACATGGTATCTACATGATCCTGGATGTAAGGCATATGCACTTTATGTCTGGGGTATACTGCAAAGTATAATCCACTAGTTAGCCAGCTAACTTTGATAAGTAACCAGAAATATCTATTGATTTTATGGTTTAAAAAAAAACTAAACATAGATATTAAATCAATTAGACCATGCCCATTTCAAGCTTATCTTTCTACAAAATATAAAAGTTATTTCAGAATATTTAGGCAAGTTAGCTGGCTAACTCCTTGATGTTGCTTTGTAGTATACCCCTCAGGTTTCATTTGTTTGAATGTGTTTGTCCTTTCTGTCTGTTCTGAATGAGATATTGTACCATCTGTCTGTGTGTGATATGGTAAACAACCCTCAAAAGCTGAATTGCATAGAACTGGTCTCATCAGGTAATATTCTCCATGCCATCTTTCCACTTATCTGACTATTGGTGTCAGGAAGTTACCTCTATTTTGAATGACAAAGCATACTTCCACCAGACATTTACATAATTTAGCAGACACACTTATCCAGAGAAACTAGGGTTAAGGGCACATTGACAGATTTTTCACCTAGTTGTCTCTGGGATTCAAACCAATGACCATTCAGGTACTGGACCAATGCTCTTAACCACTAGGCTACCTGTCACCCCTAGGTGACAGCGGAGGTTTTCTTTCAGTCGACTTCAGCATTGTATCCTTGAAAACAACTCCTGTTGAGCTGTAACCAAAGATGGTTTAGTTACAGGGGTGTCAAACATACAGAGCCAGGCCCTGGAGTCAGACCTTTGCACCAAGGCTGCCTAGAGGAAGGTGAGTTAATGGAGGGCTGACGGACCAATAGGAGAGAGGAACTCACTATGACAGAGCCATGACGAAGCACAGCTGAGTGATCCAGATGAGGAGGTGAATGGTCCAAAATCACTCCAGTGTCAGATCACTCAGGGGTTGAGCACTGGTTTACAAAGAAAATGTTTGTGTGTTTGTGTGTGTGTGTGCGTGTGTGTGCATTCGCGCTGTGTAATCAATTAAAATATCTCCAGGCAAGTTGATGACGCTATTAATTTAATATTATCACTCCAGTGTCAGATCACTCAGGGGTTGAGCACTGGTTTACAAATAAAAAGTTTGTGTGTGTGCGTGCGTGCGTGTGTGTGTGTGTGTGTGTGACAGACAGTATGACAATACAATTGTTCCATAGCCCTTCCCACAAATCCATGGAATTCGTGCTAATTGGATGTTCCCTTTTTCAAATCATGTCTGCTTCATTTCTGAGTGGTATATGAAGCAACAAAAAGCAGCTTGGCTCTGCTAGAGAACCACATGGTCCACCAGCCTCAGGCTAGGTGGCTCAAGGCTAACAGGATTCTCCAGATGACTCAGCTCCATAGTTATTATCATAATCTCCTCCTGCTGCTCCTGGCAGGGTCATAGAGGAGTCAGCTGAATCTTCTGTGGAGAGAAAGCCTGAGACACAGAGAAACACACTTAAGAAAATACATAATATGTTACTCTTGAGCAAATTGTAGGAATGTGAAAAGAAATTAATGATTCACACAGTACTTGAGTTAACCCCACAGATATTGTTGTGTTTTTGAGTGTTTCCCATCTCAGGACAATATAAGGCAGAATTGTTTGAGTGCCATTAGCCAGATGATGTAAAGGCATGAAGAACTGCTTTCAAGACAGTAGAGTTTGCGAAGTAGCACCACAGATCCACATGACAAATCTCCCTCACCGTGGAGTTGTTCCTGGATCCAGTCTCTTAGCATGGGGACTGAGGTGTAGACTCCTGGCCTCTGGAACTTCCCACAGCCTTCCCTTCGGCTGCTCACTCCCAGGACAAAGTAACCAGAGTCCTCTGTCTGACACACCAGGGCTCCCCCAGAATCACCTGGACCCTAAAGGAAGACAGTTTGATATTTTACTGAATGTTTCTGACAAATGAAACCCCTCGCAATGAGATTATATTTTATCATCTACTGTATCATATACAGTTACATAGTTTGGGTGACTATACTCTCTCGTCTTGGACTGGTACTGAGTGTTTCAAAGTTTAAGAAAAGGCCCTCCTAATGTGCTCTCTGATATGGTTATAAACCATAGTTCCAAACATTGCCACCAGAGGGGGATGTATGATAACACAAATCCTTTGCTAAAGTTGGGTCCACTGTTGTTATACTTTAATAGCCACCACCCATCCATCCCCGATGTGTTCCAGTGTTTACAGTGTTGCTATGAGCCCTGTGTGTTCCTCACCGTGCAGGTGTCCTGTCCATGATGCTGTGGTGACCCAGCACACAGCATTCTAGGGGTCAGTCTACCAGTGTTATAACGCTCACAGTCAGCATGACTCAAAAGTGGCACCTCTAGCGGCTCAACAGTGCTGTTCCATGGTCCACCTAACAGTCAGCACACACCACAGTCTCTGTGTTAGGCTACACTCAGAAAACTACAAACACATACTGTTAACACACATGCTACGTCCACCCATACACACAAACACGCACAATCACTGAAATACTGACACACACCCACACACACTTTGAATGAGGTAATGTCATGTTTGTACATAGACATAACCCCTGTGTCCACATAAACAAACTTTTTACAATGACACTCATCGTGATACAGTGATCTTTTTGCTTTGTCATCATGGTGTCTTGTTGTTGGTCAAACACAGTATGGCATGATACTGTACATACCTGTCTGACCCTCCCACGATGAGAGCATGCAGACCTGGGAGGGTGGGACTTCCTGTCCCGAGCAGGGCAGACAGACGGACTGGGCATGCTCAGTGATGAGCAGCGGGGAGTCCAGCTGTAGCAGGGCCACATCATAGTCCTGGGAGGAGGGGTCATACTGAGGATGCAGCACTAGCCTCCTCACACCGCCCCTCTATAGGACCCATATAGACAATAACACAGAGACATAGAGGAGAGAGAGAGAGAGAGAGAGAGAGAGAGAGAGAGAGAACAATGACACACTGAGTGAGAGATAGGTAGACTGACTGAGGATGCTTCATCCTACCTGGTTCTTTGGGCCTCCCGTCTCCACTGATAGTGACCTTAATGACTGCACCTCCCTGTGTTAGTTTGAAAATAATAAATACATAAAAATAGAGGCTGGTGTTATTATGATCTGTTTTTATGAATAACATCTTCATCTATGAAAAAGTAGAGAACAGGAGTTTTCAAATTGTTTTCAAACTGTTCAAATACACCATTTATTTTTCACTAAATTAATATTTAATACTATAGGATATGAGTGTGTATCTGCACTGTTATTATTATTTGTATTAACATTATTCATCTATGAAAAAGTATAGGATATGTGAGCGCGTGTTGGTGTGACACTCACAGGCCTAGAAGGCAGTGTGCAGCAGTGAGGACCCAGGCAGGCTGGATGATTGCCCCATAGCAGATGTTCTTAGTGTTCACACTGAGGCGCACGTCCCAGGGCCAGGCGTGTCGCGACGCCCCCTCTCCTTCCAGAGACTCACTGGGGGTCGAGGCAGCACGGACATGAGGCATTCCACACGAGTCTGAGAGGTCATTCACACAGTTACACTCCCCTCCATATTTATTTGGACAGTGAAGCTAAAACGTTTAATTTGGCTCTCTACTCCAGCATTTTGGGTTTGAGATCAAATTGTTTATATGAGGCGACAGTACAGAAGATTTCCCCTTTTATTTGAGGGTATTTTCATTCATATCTGTTTTACCGTTTAGAAATGAAAGCACTTTATGTACTCTATCTACAGATGTCCCCCCTTTTAAAGATGTCATAAGTATTTGGGCAAATTCACTTATAGTGTATTAGAAGTCAAAGTAGTCAAGTTCAGTATTTGGTCCCATATTCCTAGCACACAATGATTACATCAAGCGTGTGACGCTACCAAATTGTTGAATGCATTTGCAGTTTGTTTTGGTTGTGTTTTTCAGATTATGTTGTGTCCAATAGAAATGAATGGTAAATAATGTATGAATGATTCATGAATAATCGTTAATAATGATGAGGCACAAAGATCATATCCCCAAAACATACTCTCACCATTACCAATAACAGGGGGGGTTAGCCTCTAACTTTCTCACGCATCATTATTCACACATTCACAGATTCACACATTCACGATTATCTGTAATCATGGTTGCATCCACATTCATGTAGAAGTGTTCAGAAAGATTTTATCTTCTTATTAACAATAAATGTTACTCCAAAATGACACAAACAATCTATAATAAATACATTATTTACAGTTGAAGTCGGAAGTTTACATACACCTTAGCCAAATAAATTTAAACTCAGTTTTCACAATTCCTGACATTTAATCCTTGTAAAAATTCCCTGTTTTAGGTCAGTTAGGATCACCACTTTATTTTACAAATGTGAAATGTCAGAATAATAGTAGAGAGAATGATTTATTTCAGCTTTTATTTATTTCATCACATTCCCAGTGGGTCAGAAGTTTACATACACTCAATTAGTATTTGGTAGCATTGCCTTTAAATTGTTTAAGTTGGTTCAAACGTTTCAGGTAGCCTTCCACAAGCTTCCCACAATAAGTTGGGTGAATTTTGGCCCATTCCTCCTGACAGAGCTTGTGTAACTGAGTCAGGTTTGTAGGCCTCCTTGCTCGCACACGCTTTTTCAGTTCTGCCCACAAATGTTCTATAGGATTGAGGTCAGGGCTTTGTGATGGTCACTCCAATACCTTGACTTTGTTGTCCTTAAGCCATTTTGCCACAACTTTGGAAGTATGCTTGAGGTCATTGTCCATTTGGAAGACCCATTTGCGACCAAGCTTTAACTTCCTGACTGATGTCTTGAGATGTTGCTTCAATATATCCACATAATTTTCCTTCCTCATGATGCCATCTATTTTGTGAAGTGCACCAGGCCCTCCTGCAGCAAAGCACCCCCACAGCATGATGCTGCCACCCCCGTGCTTCACGGTTGGGATGGTGTTCTTCGGCTTGCAAGCATCCCCCTTTTTTCCTTCAAACATAACGATGGTCATTATGGCCAAACAGTTCTATTTTTGTTTCATCAGACCAGAGGACATTTCTCCAAAAAGTACGATCTTTGTCCCCATTTGCAGCTGCAAACCGTAGTCTGGCTTATTTATGGCGGTTTTGGAGCAGTGGCTTCTTCCTTGCTGAGCAGCCTTTCAGGTTATGTCGATATAGGACCCATTTTACTGTGGATATAGATACTTTTGTACCTGTTTCCTCCAGCATCTTCACAAGGTCCTTTGCTGTTGTCCTGGGATTGAGTTGCACTTTTCGCACCAAAGTACGTTCATCTCTAGGAGACAGAACGCGTCTCCTTCCTGAGCGGTATGACGGCTGCGCCGTCCCATGGTGTTTATACTTGCGTACTATTGTTTGTACAGATGAGCGTGGTACCTTCAGGCGTTTGGAAATTGCTACCAAGGATGAACCAGACTTGTGGAGGTCTACACATTTTTTTCTGAGGTCTTGGCTGATTTCTTTTGATTTTCCCATGATGTCAAGCAAAGAGGCACTGAGTTTGAAGGTAGGCCTTGAAATACATCCACAGGTACACCTCCAATTGACTCAAATTATGTCAATTAGCCTATCAGAAGATTCTAAAGCCATGACATCATTTTCTGGAATTTTCCAAGCTGTTTAAAGGCACAGTCAATTTAGTGTATGTAAACTTCTGACCCACTGGAATTGTGATACAGTGAATTATAAGTGAAATAATCTGTCTGTAAACAATTGTTGGATAAATTACTTGTGTCATGCTCGAAGTAGATGTCCTAACCGACTTGCCAAAACTATAGTTTGTTAACAAGAAATGTGTGGAGTGGTTGAAAAAGTTTTAATGACTCCAACCTAAGTGTATGTAAACTTCCGACTTCAACTGTACCATTCATGCTGAAGTAGAGAGTCAAATTAAACATTTTAGCTTCACTGTCCAAATAAATACGGAGGGGAGTGTAGTTACAGGTACTTCTTAGACAATGCATGAACACCCATTGTTCAGGACAACCCAGTATGAAAAATGTATGCACTCACTAACTGTAAGTCGCTCTGGATAAGAGCGTCTGCTAAATGACTAAAATGTAAATGTATTACTCCAAATGGACTAATGGGTTACTTAAAGTCAGTTGAGGCTCCTCAGAGGAGGAAGGGGAGGACATCCTACTCAGCAAATTTCATAAAAATAGAAATAGTGAAACAATGAAGGTCTACAGTAGCCTCAACACCACTCTCTGGGGTAGCACCATGGTTTAGCCGGAGGACAGCTATTTTCTGTCCTCCTCTTGGTACATTGACTTCAATACAAAACCTTCCATAGACTTACACAGTAATTATGAAGACTTCCGGAGGACGTCCTCCAACCTATCAGAGCTCTTGCAGCATGAACTGACATGTTGTCCACCCAATCAAAGGATCAGAGAATGAATCTAGTACTGAAAGCATAAGCTACAGCTAGCTAGCACTGCAATGCATAACATGTGTTCAGTAGTTGACACAAAGAAAGAGAAAGGCAATAGTTGGAACAGTTTTTAACTAATTCATTTCTTAAAAATGAAGGAAAAGCATCAGAGAGAGAGAGCTAGCTATATTTTGATTTATTTTTTTCACTTTCACTTTCACTTACTTAGCTAGCTTATGCAGCTAGCTAATTTAGCCTACTCAAACACCCAGCTCAAACAGAGAGGAATGCTATTTATGTTAGCTAGCTGGCTAAGGCTATCCAACACTGGAACTCTTCCAAGTTAAGGTAAGCTTTCGGTTTTATTAATTTATTGCCACAGGGGCCCGCCGGTGTAACTGCTAAACTGCTTGCTGTACACTGCGTGATTTTAGCGGGTTTACTAATGGGTTAGTTCTATTAGCTATGTAGACTATGATGTTAGCTAATATGGCAGCCTGGTCTCATAGACTAGACGTAACATAGTAAAGGTAAATCTTGTTTTAAGATGGTAATACCAAGGATCATTTAGCTATTTGATTTAGAATTTTTGGTCTCAGGACAACCCATAACCAACCTGGCAGTGAGTGGCGGTAGTGAACAGTGTCCTCCTCTGACTCCCCGTCCAGCAGGTCTGAGTAAAGAGTCAGATTGTCTGTGATCAGCTAGCATGACAGAACAGCCAAAACATAACAGCCAAATTAATATAAAATATTGAAGCATTTATCTTATCATGCAACAGTTATGAAATGTAAAATATTGTAAACGCATGATCTATTATGGAAAGTTTAATGATAACCTGATCTGTGGGCTTCTTATGGAGAGTAATATGAATGTGTGGTTTGTGTGTGTCGGTGTCACACTCACCGATCTTACTGATGAATGACACGGTGGCGTGGAAGCCTCGGTAGGTGACCGTGCTATCAGAGGTGAACTGGAGGACCATCACGTTGTCATAGCTCAGGATGGGGGGAGGCACATTCCTACCACACAGCACCGCTTACACAAGGACACAAACATTACCCTACTCGAAATGTGTGTGTGTGTGTGTGTGTGTGTGTGTGTGTGTGTGTGTCTGTGTGAGATATCTGTTTCAGCTTGAGTCAATGTTTCGTTCATTTATATTTCAGCGTCTATTACAATTATTAATGTGGCATAAAAGTCCAATCCATTTGGATAGGTTTGTTGGTGTATTGATCTTAGGGTCAGATTCTGTACCTATCTCCTCTCTTGTATCCACAGCTCCAAGTACAGTCAGCGAATCATACTCACAGTCATCCGACTGCTCCAGGTCAAAGTCATCAAAGTCAAGCTGCAAGATAAAAGAGAATAAAATAAGATTTTAAAAATGAAGAAAACAGCATCCTTGCACTCAGCTGTAAACTCTATTTTAAACTATCTTAATTTCAGCAAAGAATGTGGCAAGTGCATTTACAGTGTTGCAGTCTGTTGTTGTTATTGTTTAATCAAAGTGAGTATCACATTCTTTCCAGTACAGCTAAACTGATCCCATCCACACCAGAGACTGAACTATCACTGTGTTGGCAGAGTGCCACCATGAATGTATTCATGATTCCACTGGGAGAGATCAGTCCCTGGGGTATCCCTTCGGTCACAACGGCCTTGCTACACAAGCATTTCGCTACACCCGCAATAACAACTGCTAAACACGTGTATATGACAAATAACATTTGATTTATTGAGAGGACAGTAACATAAGAGGTACAGGTCAACATGTGTCACCTTGACAATGTGACCCTTGGGGGCGTAGATGACCCAGTGGCAGACAGAGTCGTTGCTGTAGGATTGTGGGTAGTTGAGACTCTGTATGGCCTTCTGATCCTGGACCAGAGCCACGGTACCACATCCCGACGCTTCACAAACACAAAGGACACATTATCAGCCACAAGCCCTGCCCTCTCTGTGGCTCCATACTCACACTGTCGCACATTTAACCCTTGACAATACATGTGCCTCAGTGCAACACAAACACTGTCCGCCAGCCATCTTGGCTCCTGTCTCTGACCCACGTGGTGGTGTAGTTACAGTGTGTGTTTTCATCACAGACCCTCTGCACCTCATTACCAGGTCATGGGACCACTGTGTGCCTTCCTGGCTGCTATGTGGGTTCGATTGCCATGGGGGGCCAGTATGGAAAATCTATGCACTCACTAATTGTAAGTCGCTCTGGATAAGAGCGTCTGCTAAATGACTAAAATGTAACTATGGGAGAGTCAGCCCCATGAGCATGAGTGTGTGTGTGTGTGTGTGTGTGCATGCGTGTGTGTGTGTGTGTGTGCATGCGTGTGTGTGTGCATGCGAGTGAGTGAGTGAGTGAGTGAGTGAGTGAGTGAGTGAGTGAAAGTGTGTGCATGTGTGTGTCTGACTAGCAGCATTTGGAGGGTGTGTGGCTCACATGGTGGAGAGCTCTACTGGGATTGAAAGAGAGAGAGTAGGGAGCCTATATCATTTGTCAGGATCTCAGAGCAACAAGACACATCCTGTCAGCAGGCAGAGTGATGAAACATCAGACCCAGCACACAGCTCTGCCCTGAAGGCCAAACAACGTATTCTGTCATCAAGTCAAGTCACGAATGCAATACACAGCTATTTGCAGTACAGACAGAGAACGTGATAATTATTTAGCAGAAAACAAATGCTATGAGGATCCATCAATTAGTGTCAGACTTTGTCTTTATAATTGCAATGCACACACAGTAATGATGACATATTACTCCCTAAACTGGTTTAACCTAAGTTCTGGTGTGAAAATGTCTGAGAGTTGTTCTATCCCTGGGCTGGGTGGGGTTAGGCTTGCTGAGCCAAGGAGGCGTGGGTTGACATACCGGTTACTCACCAGGCACAGAATTTCCCTCGACACTTCGGAATCTAACAACAAATCCGTTTCCTGTTCCACTGACATCAGACACAAAGTGGAGAGAAGCACTGTGGTAGTCGATGAGCACTGGGGGCGGGGGGGCGCTGCCACAGAACCTCCCTAAGAAACAGCCAATGGGAGATCACAAAGTCAAACCCCTCATCAACCGGTGGGAAGGAGAAAACTAGGGAGACATACATAGGGTTAATGCAGCCTCATCTCTCACCAATAGGCCTCCCTGAGTCTGCACCCACAGATACTGTGAGTTGGTCACTGTGACAGAGGGTGTCATTCTCCATGTCGAATTCCAAGAATTCCAGCAGAATACTCCTCCCTATAGGAACGTTGATGGACCAGGAACATATCCTATGAGAGAGAGAGAGAGAGAGAGAGAGAGAGAGAGAGAGAGAGAGAGAGAGAGAGAGAGAGAGAGAGAGAGAGAGAGAGAGAGAGAGAGAGAGAGAGAGAGAGAGAATCAATATGGAAATCTAATTGGATGCATTTTGGATGTTCCAAGAACAATTTCATTGGTGAAAAAGCTATCACAAGTATTCCGCTTTTTAACTAAATGAACAGTTTTTACATACATTTGGAAATCAAGTGGTGACCCAGCTAGCACATTTGCTTCCTTGGGAGTTGTGGGAACGTGTGTTTTTAGTTTCAGATTGGTTACAGAATCCCTAAGTTTCCTGACCGGTAAAACTGAATGTTTTTTTAACATTCTGAGAACAGAAGCGACCATTCCGACCTGTTCTGGGAACTTTTATTTTTAGGTTGCAGGGAGGTTCTGATAACGTTTTACTCTGGTTCCTTGAAAGTTCTCCTGGAAGGTTTTATTAATGCTCAGAGAACGGAAATGATAGGTAATTTGAAGGTAATTTAACAATAATAACATTCTCTAAATGTTGTGAAACACTAAGAACGACATGTAAAGGTTATTTGGAAGTTTTTGAATAACTTCCTTAAAGCTTTCACTGATTGTTTTAATACGACTTTTAATAACACTGGTAGCTTATTTTGGGTAAACTTTTTTGAACTTCAAGCACAGGTAGGACACATCGAAAATCATTTGTTTAGGCATTAATCAGGCAAACACATTTATTTTCTATTGTGACACGGCATCAGTAAGATTCGATCCTGTGATGTATTGTTCTCTATACATGGAATTAGTCCACTGAGCCACCAGGATGGATCTAGCATGGCATGTTTATTTACGCATACAAAGCTGTTCATTTTAGTCTATTCAAACAGACCGCATTTCAAAGGAAACCAGACATTGTAGAGTCTTCTGATGGCAATGGTGGGGAAGAAACGGTGTCATTGTCACGGAAGAATCAGTGGAATGCACGGTGGAAGCAGAGCGATGATTGCCAAATGCGGAGAAAGTCCAAAAAGAGAACACAGAAAGAAGGCTGTTGTATAGAACACCTGTCTCCGGATTACATCTTCAAACTAAGAGCAACCATGGCATCCGTGACAGAAAAGAAAAAGCATTCATCCATGTATACGGTTAGTCAGCCAATTGGTGGCTGACTAAAAAAAGTATTTAGTCAGCCACCAATTGTGCAAGTTCTCCCACTTAAAAAGATGAGAGAGGCCTGTAATTTTCATCATAGGTACACGTCAACTAGGACAGACAAATTGAGAAAAAAAAATCCAGAAAATCACATTGTAGGATTTTTTATGAATTTATTTGCAAATTATGGTGGAAAATAAGTATTTGGTCACCTACAAACATGCAAGATTTCTGGCTCTCACAGACCTGTAACTTCTTCTTTAAGAGGCTCCTCTGTCCTCCACGCGTTACCTGTATTAATGGCACCTGTTTGAACTTGTTATCAGTATAAATGACACCTGTCCACAACCTCAAACAGTCACACTCCAAACTCCACTATGGCCAAGACCAAAGAGCTGTCAAAGGACACCAGAAACAAAATGGTAGACCTGCACCAGGCTGGGAAGACTGAATCTGCAATAGGTAAGCAGCTTGGTTTGAAGAAATCAACTGTGGGAGCAATTATTAGGAAATGGAAGACATACAAGACCACTGATAATCTCCCTCGATCTGGGGCTCCACGCAAGATCTCACCCCGTGGGGTCAAAATGATCACAAGAACGGTGAGCAAAAATCCCAGAACCACACGGGGGGACCTAGTGAATGACCTGCAGAGAGCTGGGACCAAAGTAACAAAGCCTACCATCAGTAACACACTACGCCGCTAGGGACTCAAATCCTGCAGTGGCAGACGTGTCCCCCTGCTTAAGCCAGTACATGTCCAGGCCCATCTGAAGTTTGCTAGAGTGCATTTGGATGATCCAGAAGAGGATTGGGAGAATGTCATATGGTCAGATGAAACCAAAATATAACTTTTTGGTAAAAACTAAACTTGTTGTGTTTGGAGGACAAAGAATGGTGAGTTTCATCCAAAGAACACCATACCTACTGTGAAGCATGGGGGTGGAAACATCATGCTTTGGGGCTGTTTTTCTGCAAAGGGACTAGGACGACTGATCCGTGTAAAGGAAAGAATGAATGGGGCCATGTATCGTGAGATTTTGAGTGAAAACCTCCTTCCATCAGCAAGGGCATTGAAGATGAAACGTGGCTGGGTCTTTAAGCATGACAATGATCCCAAACACACCGCCCGGGCAACGAAGGAGTGGCTTCGTAAGAAGCATTTCAAGGTCCTGGAGTGGCCTAGCCAGTCTCCAGATCTCAACCCCATAGAAAATCTTTGGAGGGAGTTGAAAGTCTGTGTTGCCCAGCGACAGCCCCAAAACATCACTGCTCTAGAGGAGATCTGCATGGAGGAATGGGCCAATATACCAGCAACAGTGTGTGAAAACCTTGTGAAGACTTACAGAAAACGTTTGACCTGTGTCAATGCCAACAAAGGGTATATAACAAAGTATTGAGAAACTTTTGTTATTGACCAAATACTTATTTTCCACCATAATTTGCAAATAAATTCAATAAAAATCCTACAATGTGATTTTCTGGAATTATTTTTCTCATTTTCTCTGTCATAGTTGACGTGTACCTATGATGAAAATTACAGGCGTCTCTCATCTTTTTAAGTGGGAGAACTTGCACAATTGGTGGCTGACTAAATACTTTTTTTCCCCACTGTACGTTTCTAGTCCGAAAGTTGTTTTCATTGCAAGTTAAAGTGTACTGTTAGCTGGCTGGCTTGCTAGCTAACGTTATGTGTATGATCAGTATTAATATTATGAGTATCTCAGAAATCAGTTTGCATTGCTAGTTATAGCCTAATGTTAGCTAGCTAGCTAACATTGAACCTAGTTGGTTAGCTTTAGCTACCTGCAGATTCATCCATGGTAGTATTGCCGCGTTCAAAACAACTGGGAACTCAGAAAAATACGAGGTCAAAGCATGACGTCAGTGATCTTCAGGTCAGAAAGTCAGAGCTCTAGAAAAAGGCCTGAGTTCCCGAGTTGGAATTCCGAGTTGGATGACTGTTCAAATCGATTTGTCCCAGTCAGACTGCTTGTTTTTTTCCCAGAGTTTCCAGTTGTTTTGAACACACTGAAGTCAGAAGTCAGAGATTTTCGAGTTCCCAGTTGTTTTGAACACAGCATTAGAGTTGGAATTATGGTTAATTGTTTAGCTAGCTAGCTACATGTCTAAACAAAAGACTCCACTATGCAAGTAACTATTTCACTGTACCGTTTACACCTTCTGTATCCTGTGCATGTGACAAATAAACGTAGATTTGATTTGATATAGTGTGTGTTTACCAGAGATGGTAATGTTAAGAACAACATGACCTGCTTCAAAGTCAGATTAGGATATAGGCCAAGGACTAGATAAAGTGTATTTTTACTACTACTTTTTGCTACTACTTTCACCACTTTCAGTCTTGAAATCTTTGGTTGTTTACTACACTGTGAATCCTTAAAGAGATGTGTGGGGCTAAGGCTTAAGAGGGTGTGAACGATGCTGAATGGGTGTAGACAAAGAAGAACTCTCCAGTAGGTGTACCAAAATATTCACGGGCCATTTTCTTAAAAGTGGGGTTACAAGTTTATCAACTTTCAAATCAGAATTACTCTCCCATTGCTCCTCAACTGCAGTGCATTGTATAACATTTTCAAGCTCGGAGTCTTTACTTTTATCCAATGTAAAAACGCCATTTCGAAAATTGGTCTTCTCACAAAATTGTCTGTAGCGTCCGAACAGTTTGGCCTACAAACTATTATGACCCCTCTATTGAAACACAATGGTTTTCTTCATTTTTCTCTACGACCCCCCGTTTTGCTCTACGACCCCCTGAAGTCGGTCCAGCCGATCTGTCAACTTCTGTCTGTAGCGTCAGAACAGTTTGGGCTAAACACTTACAGTGGGGGAAAAAGTATTTAGTCAGCCACCAATTGTGCAAGTTCTCCCACTTAAAAAGATGAGAGAGGCCTGTAATTTTCATCATAGGTACACGTCAACTATGACAGACAAAATGAGATATTTTTTTTACAGAAAATCACATTGTAGGATTTTTTATGAATTTATTTGCAAATGATGGTGGAAAATAAGTATTTGGTCAATAACAAAAGTTTCTCAATACTTTGTTATATACCCTTTGTTGGCAATGACACAGGTCAAACGTTTTCTGTAAGTATTCACAAGGTTTTCACACACTATTGCTGGTATTTTGGCCCATTCCTCCATGCAGATCTCCTCTAGAGCAGTGATGTTTTGGGGCTGTCGCTGGGCAACACAGACTTTCAACTCCCTCCAAAGATTTTCTATGGGGTTGAGATCTGGAGACTGACTAGGCCACTCCAGGACCTTGAAATGCTTCTTACGAAGCCACTCCTTCGTTGCCCGGGCGGTGTGTTTGGGATCATTGTCATGCTGAAAGACCCAGCCACGTTTCATCTTCAATGCCCTTGCTGATGGAAGGAGGTTTTCACTCAACATCTCACGATACATGGCCCCATTCATTCTTTCCTTTACACGGATCAGTCGTCCTGGTCCCTTTGCAGAAAAACAGCCCCAAAGCATGATGTTTCCACCCCATGCTTCACAGTAGGTATGGTGTTCTTTGGATGCAACTCAGTATTCTTTGTCCTCCAAACACGACGAGTTGAGTTTTTACCAAAAAGTTATATTTTGGTTTCATCTGACCATATGACATTCTCCCAATCCTCTTCTGGATCATCCAAATGCACTCTAGCAAACTTCAGACGGGCCTGGACATGTACTGGCTTAAGCAGGGGGACACGTCTGGCACTGCAGGATTTGAGTCTCTGGCGGCGTAGTGTGTTACTGATGGTAGGCTTTGTTACTTTGGTCCCAGCTCTCTGCAGGTCATTCACTAGGTCCCCCCGTGTGGTTCTGGGATTTTTGCTCACCGTTCTTGTGATCATTTTGACCCCACGGGGTTAGATCTTGCGTGGAGCCCCAGATTGAGGGAGATTATCAGTGGTCTTGTATGTCTTCCATTTCCTAATAATTGCTCCCACAGTTGATTTCTTCAAACCAAGCTGCTTACCTATTGCAGATTCAGTCTTCCCAGCCTGGTGCAGGTCTACAATTGTGTTTCTGGTGTCCTTTGACAGCTCTTTGGTCTTGGCCATAGTGGAGATTGGGGTGTGACTGTTTGAGGTTGTGGACAGGTGTCTTTTATACTGATAACAAGTTCAAACAGGTGCCATTAATACAGGTAACGAGTGGAGGACAGAGGAGCCTCTTAAAGAAGAAGTTACAGGTCTGTGAGAGCCAGAAATCTTGCTTGTTTGTAGGTGACCAAATACTTATTTTCCACCATAATTTGCAAATAAATTCATTAAAAATCCTACAATGTGATTTTCTGGATTTTTTTTCTCTCGTTTTGTCTGTCATAGTTGACGTGTACCTATGATGAAAATTACAGGCCTCTCTCATCTTTTTAAGAGGGAGAACTTGCACAATTGGTGGCTGACTAAATACTTTTTTCCCCCACTGACCACTCTGATGTAAAGGAGACTCTCTAGAACAAGTACATGTCGGTTGTTTTGCAAAGATGCCCACAGGCCTCACAAGACCCAGTCGAAAAGTACTGTATATATGGAGACTGTTTAGTGCCAAAAATAAGGGGTTAAATACATGTAAAAAAATAAAATAAAAAGAATAACCTGATCTTTCTTATATCTCTCAGATATAGGATAGACACTTCCTTTAAATTTATTTTTGTGGACTATCTGTTGTTCCATGTAGTGAATCTGTTATTCAATGCGTTTGTATGTCGCTCTGGATAAGAGCGTCTGCTAAATGACGTAAATGTAAATGTAAATGTATGGGCTAATAGCAGTAAGGCCAAATACATTTTCATCAGATAATTTTGTATTTTATTTTTTGATACTTCTTAAAATACAAAATCAAATAGCAAAATGATCCTTGGTAAGACCTTCTTAAAACAATTCCATATAGCTTAGTAGGCCCCCCCTTTAAATTCCAAGAAAATAATGTTTTTTTGTCAAATTCCTTAAAATGTGCTGAGAATGTTCCAAAGCCAAGCAAGTTGTGGGAAGGTTGTCAGGAAAATAACCATAGGACAACCCCCCTTCCACCAAGCTCTAAGAAACATATGGTTGTTAGAACGTTCTGTGCCAGCTGGGGAGTGGTGAGGGCAAACTGGCCTGAAAATAAATAGTCCTAAAAGCATACTTAATTCAAGGGCATTCAATGAGCACATTCAGTTCAGCACAGCTCTCCCTCACTCCCCCTGTGCAACGGGCCTGTGCACTGTCACTGGATTACACCCACTCATTGTTGTTGTAGAGATGGCCTGGGAGGCTTGGGTTTCTGATGAGACCCTCACTACCGCTCACAGGCCCATCCCTCACACTGCACAGTCCTGCAGCACAGTACACACACACAAACACACACCATCAAATACACTCTCCAAAGAGTACGATAACATCATACAGTAAAGGTTAATTGTACAAATTGCATAAATGAGCTATTGTGTAAAAATTGAAGTAGCTATTTAGATGACAAAGAGGACATGGGCGCAGTTTCAAAACATGCAAGTATAAGCATTGTGGAATTGATGAGAATAAATACAACTTACTTGACTTGGACCTTTGTTTTGGGTTAGCATCTGCTGTTGAACAAAACACAACAACAAAATAATTTGTTAGACCATCTGTTATACCATCTGTTATACATATCTAGACCTGCATGGCTTACACTGATCAAAAAGTGTTAGATAACCTTCTCTGAGTTTCATCTTGATCCAGGGCAGGAGCATCTTGACGTCAGTGAAGACCCCTGGGGATCCTCTCTTGGCCGGCGACTTGGCCTTGTTGTTGATCCAGCTACGGCCACAACCTTTCCCCCAGGAGGTGACCCCCACCACGGCCCAGTGGCCATCCTCCCTGGGGCAGATCAGAGGACCCCCAGAGTCCCCCTGGAGATGGGAGAACACAACATTATCTGATAAGGGACCTCTCAAAGGAATGATGAGAAGTCTATGGACAGATGAACTGTATGATTGAAAATAACCCCATTTGTCCAGAGATCCTCCACCAGAAACTGGACAGAGATCACTGAAGCATAATAACGCTGTTATAGATTTTGACATGCAGACAGCACTGTGTTGTAGCCTATCTTGTGTACCTGGCAGGTATCCTTTCCTCCTCTCTCAGGCCCAGCACACAGCACAGTGAGGGCCTGCTGTGTGGGTCTCAGGGTCTGGAGAACATACTTGCACTTAGCCGGTTCCACCAACTCCAGCTGCACCTCTCTTAGAATGGCAGGTAGACGACCACCTGAATGTGAATACAGTGGGTTTCCATTAGCCTGATCCCAGATCTGTTTGTGCTGTCTTGCCAATTCCTTATGGTCAAACCATGGTCATAAGACAGCACAAACAGATCTGGGATCAGGCTAGGTCTCCATCATCAAAACATCCAGAAAATTCAAGTGAAGAGTAAAGTGTCCATGTTGATGTGCTAGTTTGAAATGAATGTAAAGTTAGTCTGGGCCTTACGCTCTTTGGTCCGTCCCCATCCACTCACAAGGCAGCTGGTCCTGGGTGGGAAGTTCTCACTGGGCAGAGGCAAGCAAATGGGCTGAACACTGGGGCCTGCAGACGATGTAAGCACAGATACTTTAGAAAATATTTCCTACACCGACAAGAATAATGTCTGGCCAAACTCAGTCAATGACATAGACATTATAATGTCCATAAAGGGTGTGTTATATCTACAGTACAGAACATTACGGCCCGTAAAAACATACTCAACCGCCTGTCACTATAACGGAGAAGAAACCTGCCCAATCGGATATGTCCATTGATTTCCAGCAGAGCTATGTCATAGCTCATAGGAGAGGCATGCTGGTACTTGTCGTGGATTTTGATGGTGTCCACAGTGAAGGTCTGCTCTTCTTCATCAGGAACCCTCTGGTCGTACTCCCCAATCACAACATTAACGTTCCTCAGAAAGTTTCTATGGAAGAAAACAAACATCGGAGACATTAGGGGCATGTTCGTTATGCACCAAATGGAAGAAGTCAGACTGAAAGGGGGAGGGACTACCTGGACTTGAGATGGGATGGAACTTACGTAGAGACGATGGAGAAGCAGTGGGCAGCAGTCAGGATCCAGCGCTCAGTCAGGATAGCCCCTCCACAGAAATGAGAACCCCTGAACCTCAGTGAAACCTTCAAATCATCCCAAATTCCATGTCATTGTGATGTCTGTAAGCCTGTATTTGTGTGGCCTGTGTGGTCCAGCGGTTACAGCCCCTGACCACGGCACACATGTATGCCAGAGTCGGCATGGGTTCGAATCTGGCCCATTGCCCTCTGATTCACCCTACCCCATCTTTCATACAGTGCTATCTCTTCAATAAAGCTTGAAATAAAGCCTGCATTTGTGTTACCCTCATAGCCATATTTCTCAAAAGGGGGTGTTACATGTACAGTAAAAGGAAATCACTTGCCAACCAGGGGTGGGATCCATATCTTGCCTCCAACCCTCCAACGATTCTCAAAGAGCCGTCAAGGAGGTTTCTGATCTGTGGAAGACCGCACTTTGAACCTGTAGGTGGAAAAAAAGCTAGGGCTTTTTCAACAAAATACACTACATGACCAAAAGTATGTGGACACCTGCTCGTTGAGCATCTCATTCCAAAATCATGGCCATTAATATGGAGTTGGTCCTTCCTTTGCTGCTATAACACCCTCCACTCTTATGGGATGGCTTTCCACTAGATGTTGGAACATTGCTGCAGGACTTGCTTACATTCAGCCACAAGATCATTAGTGAGGTCAGGCACTTATGTTGGGCGATTAGGCCTGGCTCGCAGTCGGCATTCCAATTCATCCGAAAGGTGTTCGATGTGGTTGAGGTCAGGGCTCTGTGCAGGCCAGTCAAGTTCTTCCACACCGATCTCGACAAACCATTTCTGTATGGATCTCGCTTTGTGCACAGGGGCATTGTCATGCTGAAAGAGGAAAGGGCCTTCCCCAAACTGTTGCCACAAAGTTGGAAGCACAGAATTGTCTAGAATGTCATTGCATGCTGTAGCGTTAAGATTTCCCTTCACTGGAACTAAGGGGCCTAGCCCAAACCATGAAAAACAGCTCCAGACCATTATTCCTCCTCCACCAAACTTTACAGTTGGCACTATGCATTGGGGCAGGTAGCATTCTCCTGGCATCTGCCAAACCCAGATTCGTCTGTCGGACTGCCAGATTGTGAAGCATGATTTATCACTCCAGAGTCCAATGGTGGCGACCTTTGCACTACTCCAGCCGATGCTTGGCATTGCACATGGTGATCTTAGGCTTGTGTGCAGCTGCTCGGCCATGGAAACCCATTTCATGAAGCTCCCGACGAACAGTTCCTATGACGGTGCCACGTTAAAAGTCACTGAGCTCTTCAGTAAGGCCAGTGTACTGCCAATGTTTGTCTATGGAGATTGCATGGCGGTGTGCTCGATTTTATACACCTGTCAGCAACGGGTATGTCTGAAATAGCCGAATCCACTAATTTGAAGGGGTGTCCACATACTTTTTTATATATATATATATTGGACATTCAAGTAAAATTTCCAAAATTCAATATATGTATCTATGAATCTGTGTACCCTGCTAACCTATTACTGGTATACATTTAATAACTTACCAGAGAGATCATCTGAAATGCCAGTGTTGAGACAGTAACACAGACAGAGTAGAACCCCAGTTGTCTTCACCCGTGAACCTCCCATCCTGACTGGGGTCTTGCTGGCTAAGACAAGGGCGTTTATATGGTGGGGGGGGGGGGGGGTAACTATGTGGGTAGGGTTCCTTGTTAACCAGACTGCAGACGTCTGTAAAGAACAGAGCTCGGCTAGAGTCATAGTGAGGAAGACAGAGTAACACGCTAGACTTGCATACTGCCTCAGACAACAGTGCTCAGGGTGACTCCCCCTCAGAGCTTGACAACAACTATCTCTGGTGAACCGTCATTTGTAGTGGGAGACCAACACAGCCAGACTTTTTTTTTTAAACAATGGAACCCGCATTGAAACTGATCCATGGTATTGTAATCTGATAGTTTCCAACTATTCTGTCAGTGTCTTAAATCTAGGGCAGGATCAGTATAATGTAAGCAGTGGCTCCTCGCTGTCTGTGACGAAACAAGACCATAAAATCAACCAAAGAGGAGGGCCAAGACATCCATAAACCACCCTGGACAATGCTGAGAATCCTCAGAGGTCCAAACTTTTAAAGGAACCGCAGACCTGAGAGGAGTGACTTGGGGAATAGACATAAATAGAAAAACGTAAATAGATCTAAAAAAACAGAATAAAAGAGATGAAAGCATTTGATTACTGCTCCAGTGCTATTTGGGTTGTTCATCAGATTCGTCCCACCGTTCTTGATTTCTTGTCCTTACATTTTAATTGTTTGACATTTTACTGCATTGTTAGGAGCTAGTAACATAAGCATTTTGCTGCACCAGTTATAACACCTGCCAAACTGTGTACGCGACCAACTTTGATTTGATTTAAAGGCTGATTTTCATCTTATCAATCAATGGGCCATGAAAACAGTTAGAGAGGAACAGGGCCACATTCAGTAGGCAAACGTTATCGGACATTGCAGACAGAAATGTAACGAATAGAGCTGACATGTTATTTTATTCTACATGTCAGAGAGGCATGTTGTTCTACATAACATATGTCTATCTGTACGTTGTACAATGTTGTGCCTTGCTGATTGAGCTCCAGGCTAGTTTACTGCTGCCTATTGACAAAGACATCCTCTCATGATGGTCAACTTGACCTTTGAAGCAGAGTTTATGAGACATGGCACAGGAAATGGGAACAATTCATTTGACTTCGTGAACTCTTCTGCCTTTTTGGATGAATGCTAAATTAATCTTCTATGATGCTGAGGTGATAGAGAGGTCTTATGGTGGATCTTATGAATCATGTGATTCTAGAGGCTCTAAAGTTTGCTCAATGCTCTTTCAGCCACAACATTTCAAGCATACCAAAACCAAGAACACATGGGACTTGCTTGGCCGGCAGGGAACTGGTACAGTTGAGGAAACACGGCATCAAAACAATACATTTCAAATCAACCATGATTTTCTGTTGAAAACAATGAAGTACCTTTTACACACATCAAGACTGACACATTATTCCACATATGGAGTTAAATCTGTTGTGATAGACCTGGTGTGATGTAAATGGGGGTTTACTTACCAGGAGCAGTGGAGTAGTCTGGTTGATAGTCAGGACACAAGTGAACATCAGTGACAACAACATCAGTCAGCTGTTGACTGTCATAGGACAAGCAACCTTTGGGAATGTGACAGAATGTCCTGTACTTTATACAGAGGACTTTCACACAAACCCAGTTTGTACAGCACAAGTGTATCTGCTCTGAACTAATATTGTAACATACTGTAGGCTACTCCTAGAATGCACAGCAGGGAAATCTATGCTGAAAGAGTGTGTGTGTGTGTGTGTGTGTGTGTGTGTGCACACACACTATCCCAGGTATTCCTTAAAGAGGTAGGGTTTCAAGTGTCTCCGGAAGGTGGTCAGTGACTCCGCTGTCCTGGCGTCGTGAGGGAGCTTGTTCCACAATTGGGTGCCAGAGCAGCGAACTGTGCTTCCGCAGAGGTAGGGGGACCAGCAGGCCAGAGGTGGAAGAACGCAATGCTCTCGTTTGGGTGTAGGGACTGATCAAAGCCTGAAGGTAAGGAGGTGCCGTTCCCCTCACAGCTCCGTAGGCAAGCACCATGGTCTTGTAGCAGATGCGAGCTTCAACTGGAAGCCAGTGGAGTGTGCGGAGGAGCGGGGTGACATGAGAGAACTTGGGAAGGTTGAACACCAGACGGGCTGCAGCGTTCTGGATGAGTTATAGGGGTTTAATGGCACAGGCAGGGAGCCCAGCCAACAGCGAGTTGCAGTAATCCAGACGGGAGATGACAAATGACAGAGCAGATACAAAGTATGAGGGCATCCCACTGTGCCACTGTCTTAAAGCCCCTGAGCCTGTGGATCCTGTTTACCCTACCGGGGGGTCTGACTCCCACTGGGTCTGACTCCCACTGGGTCTGACTCCCACTGGGTCTGACTCCCACTGGGTCTGATTCCCACTGGGTCTGATTCCCACTGGGTCTGACTCCCACTGGGTCTGACTCCCACTGGGTCTGACTCCCACTGGGTCTGACTTCCACTGGGTCTGACTCCCACTGGGTCTGACTCCCACTGGGTCTGACTCCCACTGGGTCTGACTCCCACTGGGTCTGACTCCCACTGGGTCTGACTTCCACTGGGTCTGACTTCCACTGGGTCTGACTTCCACTGGGTCTGACTCCCACTGGGCACACTCAGTAGTGGCTCAGCCCTCAGCACAGACCAAGGTTGCCAGGCTGCAGCTGCCAGTTGTTCCAGACTGTTCCAGCACAGGATTTCCCATCTACCTGATATGCATCTTGATTCAGATAAATAAATGAATAACATGGATTAATTAAACAGTCAATACACATCTTATCTCACAATTGTCACAAATCTCACAATTGACTTGATGGGAACTAGCCTGGTGTTTCTCATTAAAGAGTGTAGTTTGAAAGTTGTATTATAATTCTAGCAATTGCGTGTGGCAGAAGATTGCTGAGAAGCTGAGAAGTTCTACAACAAAATCAAACTGGTAAGGTGAAAGTGTACATTTTGGGGGATTTCAACAAGGGTATTTTTAGACTTTGCATCCACATATGAATAAACAGCCATATGCAGATGCACACACAGTGTTAAGCCATTTAGTGACATATTACAAGTCGCCATGCAGGAAATTGCATAAATAGGCAGGAAATAAGCTCTGCATTACCTGTAGCCCCGTTAACCTCAGCTCACTAGCTTATTGACTGGACGTCACTCCCCCCGCTGTAAGTACAGTATACTTTCTGATATATATTTTCTAAATGATTTGTTTCTAGTCATCCTTCTGGGCATAGGAATACTACTCTGTACTTTTTAAAATGAGTGAATTTGTGTTGCTGGAACATTAGCCTACAGTATAAATAAATATATGGACTGTGGTTTCACATATTTAGTTTTATTGATTTCTGTATTAAAAAAGAAGACCATAATGATGGTTCTCCCCTCAATTTAGGTGTCAGGTTATTCAACACTTATAAAGTGTGTTTTATTGTCTATTTTGATTTCATTTCTTTGATTGCAGGATGTGAAACATGGCTGTAACAAAAGAAGGAAGTATGTTCATGGCTTTTCTCTTCTCTGTGGGAGGTATGGTAAATAATAGCACTATATTTCTCCTTATTATCAGTATTGTTGTGTGACCTACAGACAAATATCATAAAACAATCAGAATAAGATGCTTCTAAATGTTCTTCTAGTGTGCCCAGTGTCACTTACATTGTCCTTACTCTTCTCTGAGTAATGTTGATCTGTTGTTTTCAACCACACGCACACAGAAAAAGTAGTGTCGACATCACATTGGAAGAATTAGGATGTTGTTGTGCTTACAGTATGTGCATAGGGGTATACTACAAAGCAGGTTCAATGAGTAAGCCAGCTAATTTTGATAAACAACCAGAAATAACGATGGATTTTCTGGTTCACTAAGAAAGCTAAACTTGTGTTTTTGGTTGTTGAGTCAATTAGACCATGCTCATTTCAAGGTTATCTACAAATTTTTTTACAAAAATAAACACAATATCTTATGATGTCTGATTGTGTTGCAGTGATACTGGCCTACAATGGATGGAGTGTGTCTTACACTCGGAAGCAAATCTGTATCTTGAAAGGTTCATCAGTGGACCTAACCTGCTTTTACACATATCCCAGTGGATATTTAGTCACATCAACATTCTGGTTTAGTGCCAAACAAAGTGATAGGTGGAGAGATAAGTCGATACCTGAGGACCTAACAGAAGACCCAGGGTATTCAGGTCGTGTGAAGTACCCTGGAACAGAAAGTGGTCACTCCACCCTGAGAATCAAAGACCTGAGAGAGGAAGACTCAGCCGAGTATCCCTTCTCATTTCATAAACAGACTTCAGGGTTGGGTTAAAGCTTACCGGGAACAGCTCTTTCCGTCACAGACTTGCAGGTGAAGGTGACAGGGAGTCAGAAACTGACACTGACCTGTAGCACCACCTGCCCTCTGAGTGACAACCCCACCTACATGTGGTACATGAACGGACAATATCTACAAGAAGACACCTTTCCCTGGTACCGATACTTAGTCAGCAGTAATTATGCAGGCAGCAACTCCTGTGCTGTAAAAGGCCATGAGAATCTCCACTCTCCTGCAGTGTGTGTTCATGGTCACAACTGTCAGTGTCACTACCGTCAATAGATATATGTGTGCCTTAAAGGGGACATCAGTGGACATTTCCTGCACTTACACATATCCCAACGACCCCCGGATCAATAAAGCATTCTGGTCTAAAAAAATGGGGGCCTAGAGGGGAGCCTGAAGATCTGAGCCAGGACCCAAAGTATGTGGGTCGTGTGGAGTACCGTATTCCTGGAAATAAGGAGAATGACTGTACCCTGAAAATCACAGGCTTGAG